>NC_057804.1:454681041-454981041 GCF_018294505.1 Triticum aestivum
CAGTTAGCAGCAGTAGTGAAGGAATCGCTCCATCGGGTTCAGTTAACAGCCATCGATCGATCGCTCGGGTTCAGTAACGCGTAGCCTGTAGTGCAATCGCTCGGGTTCAGTTAGAGCCTAACGCCTCGCTCGGCTTCAGTTAGAGCCAACTCCTCACACACACGCGCGTACGTATGAGAGAAACGTGCATCGCTCCGCCCCCGACCTCCCACCATAACCGGCAACTCCCCGAAATTTTCCTCCCCCTCGCTTCTACCACAGTTTTTTTTCATCATCGACGGCCCAAAGAATGTCATGCAGCTGCGTCTCCGGCCTGCCCAGGACGAAAATCCCATTTTCTGTCATGATTTTTTGTCATAGAAGTAGGAGCCCACCACATCTATGATGATACTGGGTTTTGTCACAATTATCGTCATAGAAGTGTCATATGTATGACAGAAAAAAAAATGTTCGGCCCAAAATGTCACGTATGTGTCTTTTTTTGTAGTGATGCATGGCCTTATTCGCCCATCTTTGCGAAGGTTTTGCCGGGGTTCATCCCAACATGGCACTCTTTCGTCACTACTTCACCCCCCCGTATCTAGCAAGGGGACGCTGTTTCTAGCTACATTACTTGGATCCCCAAGGCTTCGAGCAAGGGTGTGTATCCGGAGGGAGGCCAGAAGGAGCGGTAGGTTGAATGGCGGGGCCGGTGTGTTGGGGAACGTAGCAGAAATCAAAAAAATTCTACGCATCACCAAGATCAATCTATGGATTAATCTAGCAACGAGGGGAAGGAGAGTGCATCTACATACCCTTGTAGATTGCTAAGCGGAAGCGTTCAAGTGAACGGGGTTGATGGAGTCGTACTCGTCGTGATCCAAATCACCGGAGATCCTAGTGCCGAACGGACGGCACCTCCGCGTTCAACACACATGCAGCCTGGTGACGTCTCCCATGCCTTGATCCAGCAAGGAGAGAGGGAGAGGTTGGGGAAGACTCCGTACAGCAGCAGCACGACGGTGTGGTGGTGGTGGAGGAGCATGGTACTCTAGCAGGGCTTCGCCAAGCACTACGAGAGACGAGGAGGGAGAGAGGTAGGGCTGCGCCTTAGGAGAGAGAGACTCGTGTGTTGGCCAGCCCCAAAACCTCCACTATATATAGGGGGAAGGGAGAGGGGGAGGCGCCCTAGTGTTTCCCCTAGGGGGGCGGCCAGGGCAGATGGGATCTCCCCTTTGGGTGACTTGGCACCCAAGCCAGGAGGTGGGAACCCTAGATGGGGCACCCCAAACCCCTTAGTCACATGGGAATAGGTGAGGGGGGCGCATAGCCTCTTAGTGGGCTGGTTTGCCCCCTCCCCTTGGCCCATGAAGCCCCCCCCCCAACACTTGCCGGGGCTCCCGAAACACCTTTCGGTCATGCTAGTCATCACCCGGTACCTCCGGAACACTTCTAGACTCCAAAACCCTTCATACAATATATCAATCTTCACCTCCGGACCATTCTGGGACTCCTCGTGACGTCCGGGATCTCATCCGGGACTCCGAACAACATTCGGTAACCGCATACATACCTTCCCTATAACCCTAGCGTCATCGAACCTTAAGTGTGTAGACCCTACGGGTTCGGGAACCATGCAGACATGACCGAGACAACTCTCCGGCAAATAACCAACAGCGGGATCTGGATACCCATGTTTGCTCCCACATGTTCCACGATGACCTCATCAGATGAACCACGATTTCAAGGATTCAATCAATCTCGTATACAATTCCCTTTGTCTATCAGTATGTTACTTGCCCGAGATTCGATCGTTGGTATGCCGATACCTTGTTCAATCTCGTTACCGACAAGTCTCTTTACTCGTTCCGTAACACATCATCCCGTGATCAACCCCTTGGTCACATTGTGCACATTATGATGATGTACTACCGAGTGGGCCCAGAGATACCTCTCCGTCACACGGAGTGACAAATCCCAGTCTCGATTCGTGCCAACCCAACAGACACTTCCAGAGATACCCGTAGTGCACCTTTATAGACACCCAGTTACGTTGTGACGTTTGGTACACCCAAAGCATTCCTACGGTATCCGGGAGTTGCACAATCTCATGGTCTAAGGAAATGATACTTGACATTAGAAAAGCTTTAGCATACGAACTACACGATCTTTGTGCTAGGCTTAGGATTGGGTCTTGTCCATCACATCATTCTCCTAATGATGTGATCCCGTTATCAGCGACATCCAATGTCCATGGTCAGGAAACCGTAACCATCTATTGATCAACGAGCTAGTCAACTAGAGGCTTACTAGGGACATGGTGTTGTCTATGTACCCACACATGTATCTGAGTTTCCTATCAATACAATTATAGCATGGATAATAAACGATTATCATGAACAAGGAAATATAATAATAATAACTAATTTATTATTGCCTCTAGGGCATATTTCCAGCAGTCTCCCACTTGCACTAGAGTCAATAATCTAGTTCACATCGCCATGTGATTAACACTCACAGGTCACATCGCCATGTGACCAAGATCCAAAGAGTTTACTAGTGTCACTAAACTAGTTCACATCATGATGTGATAAGACTCAATGAGTTCTGGGGTTTGATCATGTTTTGCTTGTGAGAGAGGTTTTAGTCAATGGGTCTGCAACATTCCGATCCGTATGTACTTCGCAAATCTCTAGGTCATATTGTAAATGTTGCTTCCATGCTCCACTTGGAGCTATTCCAAATGGTCGCTCCACTATACGTATCTAGTTTGCTACTCAGAGTCATTCTGATAGGTGTTAAAGCTTGCATCGACGCAACTCTTTACGTCGAACTCTTTATCACCTCCATAACCGAGAAACATATCCTTATTCGTCTAAGGATAACTTTGACCGCTATCTGGTGATCCACTCCTTGATCACCTTTGTACCCTCTTGCCAGACATGTGGCAAGGCACACATCAGGTGCGGTACACAGCATATCATACTATGGAGCCTACGTCTAAGCATAGGGGACGACCTTCGTCCTTTCTCTCTATTCTGCCGTGGTCGAGCTTTAAGTCTTAACTTCATACCTTACAACTCAGGCAAGAACTCCTTCTTTGACTGATCCATCTTGAACACGTTCAAGATCATGTCAAGGTATGTGCTCATTTGAAAGTACCATTAAGCGTTTTTTATCTATCCTCATAGATCTTGATGCTCAATGTTCAAGCAGCTTAATCCAGGTTTTCTATTGAGAAACACTTTTCAAATATCCCTATATGCTTTCCAGAAATTCTACATCATTTCTGATCAACAATATGTCAACAACATATACTCATCAGAAATTCTATGGTACTCCCACTCACTTCTTTGGAAATACAAGTTTCTCATAAACTTTGTATAAACCCAAAATCTTTGATCATCTCATCAAAGTGTATATTCTGACTCCGAGATGCTTGCTCTAGTCCATGGAAGGATCGCTGGAGCTAGCATACCTTTTAGCATCCTTAGGATCGACAAAACCTTTCTGATTGTATCACATACAACCTTTCCTTACGAAAACTGGTAAGGAAACTCGTTTTGACATCCATCTGCCAGATTTCATAAATGTCGCTAATGCTAACATGATTCCGACAGACTTAAGCATCGCTACGGATGAGAAAATCTCATCGTAGTCAACTCCTTGAACTTGTGAACAACTCTTCGCCACAAGTCGAGCTTCATAGATGGTGACATTGCCGCCCACGTCCGTCTTCTTCTTAAAGATCCATTTATCTCAATGGCTTGCCGATCATCGGGCAAGTCCACCAAAGTCCATGCTTTGTTCTGATACATGGATCCTATCTCGGATTTCATGGCTTCTAACCATTTGTCGGAATATGGGCCCACCATCGCTTCTCCATAGCTCGTAGGTTCATTGTTCTCCAGCAACATGACCTTCAAGACAGGATTACTGTACCATTCTGAAGTAGTACGCATCCTTGTCACCCTATGAGGTACGACAGTGACTTGATCCGAAACTTCATGATCACTATCATAAGCTTCTACTTCAATTGGTGTAGACGCCACAGGAACAACTTCATGTGCCCTGCTACGCACTAGTTGAAGTGACTGTTCAATAACCTCATCAAGTCTCCACCATCCTACCACTCAATTCTTTCGAGAGAAACTTTTCCTCGGGAAAGGACCTAATTCTAGAAACAATCCCTTTTGCTTTCGGAACTGAGATTGGAGGTATACCCAACTGTTTTGGGTGTCCCACGAAGATGCATTTATCCGCTTTGGGTTCGAGCTTATCAACCTGAAACTTTTTCACATAAGTGTCGCAGCCCCAAACTTTCAAGAAACGACAACTTAGGTTTCTCTAAACCATAGTTCATACGTGTCATCTCAACTGAATTACGTGGTGCCCTATTTAAAGTGAATGTGGTTGTCTCTAATGCCTAACCCATGAACGATAGTGGTAATTCGATAAGAGACATCATGGTACGCACCATATCCAATAGGGTGCAACTATGATGTTCGGACACACCATCACACTATGGTGTTTTAGGCGGTATTAATTGTGAAAACAATTTCCACAATGTCTTAATTGCGTGCCAAAGCTCGTAACTCAGATACTCATCTCTATGATCATATCATAGACATTTTATCCTCTTGTCACGATGATCTTCAACTTCACTCTGAAATTAGTTGAACCATTCAATAATTCAGACGTGTGTTTCATCAAGTAAATATACTCAGTATCTACTCAAATCATCCGTGAAGTAAGAACATAACGATATCCACTGCGTGCCTCGGCACTCATTGGACTACACACATCAAAATGTATTACTTCCAACAAGTTGCTTTCTTGTTCCATTTTACTGAAAACGAGGCTTTCAGTCATCTTGCCCATGTGGTATGATTTCCATGTCTCAAGTGATTCAAAATCAAGTGAGTCCAAATGGTCCATCTGCATGGAGTTTCTTCATGCGTATACACCAATAGGCATGGTTCACATGTCTCAATCTTTTCAAAAACAAGTGAGTCCAAAGATCCATCAACATGGAGCTTCTTCATGCGTTTTATACCAATATGACTTACATGGCAGTGCCACAAGTAGGTGGTACTATCATTACTATCTTATATCTTTTGGCATGAACATGTGTATCACTACGATCGAGATTCAATAAACCATTCATTTTAGGTGCAAGACCATTGAAGGTATTATTCAAATAAACAGAGTAACCATTATTCTCCTTAAATGAATAACCGTATTGCGATAGACATAATCCAATCATGTCTATGCTCAACGCAAACGCCAAATAACAATTATTTAGGTTTAACACCAATCTCGATGGTAGAGGGAGCATGCGATGCTTGATCACATCAACCTTGGAAACATTCCAACACATATTGTCAGCTCACCTTTAGCTAGTCTCCGTTTATTCCGTAGCTTTTATTTCGAGTTACTAACACTTAGCAATTGAACCAGTATCTAATACCCTGGTGCTACTAGGAGTACTAGTAAAGTACACATTAACATAATGTATATCCAATATACTTCTATCGACCTTGCCAGCCTTCCCATCTACCAAGTATCTAGGGTAATTCTGCTCTAGTGACTGTTCCCCTTATCACAGAAGCACTTAGTCTCGGGTTTGGGTTCAACCTTGGGTTTCTTCACTAGAGCAGCAGCTGATTTGCCGTTTCATGAAGTATCCCTTCTTGCCCTTGCCCTTCTTGAAACTAGTGGTTTCACCAACCATCAGCAATTGATGCTCCTTCTTGATTTCTACTTTCGCAGTGTCAAACATCGCGAATATCTCAAGGATCATCATATCTATCCCTGATATGTTATAGTTCATCACGAAGCTCTAGCAGCTTGGTGGCAATGACTTTGGAGAAACATCACTATCTCATCTGGAAGATCAACTCCCGCTCGATTCAAGTGATTATTGTACTCAGACAATCTGAGCACAAGCTCAACGATTGAGCCATTTCTCCCTTAGTATGCAGGCTAAGAGACTCGTCAGAGGTCTTATACCTCTTGACGTGGGCACGAGCCTGGAATCCCAATTTCAGCCCTCGAAACATCTCATATGTTTCGTGACGTTTTGAAATCATCTTCGGTGCCTCAACTCTAAACTATTTAACATCACTGAACTATCACGTAGTTATCAAAACGTGCATGTCAGATGTTCGCAACATCCACAGATGACGTTCGAGGTTCAGCACACTGAGCGGTGCATTAAGGACATAAGCCTTCTACAAAACAACGAGGACAATCCTCAGTTTACGGACCTAGTCCGCATAATTGCTACTATCAACTTTCAACTAAATTTTCTCTAGGAACATATCTAAACAGTAGAACTAAAGCGCGAGCTTACAACATAATTTGCAAAGATCTTTTGACTATGTTCAGGATAATTAAGTTCATCTTATGAACTCCCACTCAGATAGACATCCCTCTAGTCATCTAAGTGATTACATGATCCGAGTCAACTAGGCCATGTCCGATCATCACATGAGACGGACTAGTCATCATCGGTGAACATCTTCATGTTGATCGTATCTACCATACGACTCATGCTCGACCTTTCGGTCTCTTGTGTTCCGAGGCCATGTCTGTACATGCTAGGCTCGTCAAGTTAACCTAAGTGTTTCGCGTTTGTAAATCTGGCTTACACCTGTTGTATGTGAACATTAGAATCTATCACACCCGATCATCGCGTGGTGCTTCGAAACAACGAACTTTCGCAACGGTGCACAGTTAGGGGGAACACTTTCTTGAAATTTTAATGAGGGATCATCTTATTTACTACCATCGTTCTAAGCAAATAAGATGCATAAACATGATAAACATCACATGCAATCAAAAAGTGACATGATATGGCCAGTATCATTTTGCTCCTTTTGATCTCCATCTTTGGGGCTCCATGATCATCATCGTCACCGGCATGACACCATGATCTCCATCATCGTGTCTCCATGAAGTTGTCTCGCCAACTATTACTTCTACTACTATGGCTAGCGGCTTTGCAATAAAGTAAAGTAATTACATGGCGTTGTTTAATGACACGCAGGTCATACAATAAATTAAGACAACTCCTATGGCTCCTACCGGTTGTCATACTCATCGACATGCAAGTCGTGATTCCTATTACAAGAACATGATCAATCTCATACATCACATATCATTCATCACATTCTTTTGGCCATATCACATCACATAGCATACCCTACAAAAACAAGTTAGACGTCCTCTAATTGTTGTTGCATGTTTTACATGGCTGCTATGGGTTTCTAGCAAGAACGTTTCTTACCTATGCAAAACCAGAACGTGATATGTTAATTGCTATTTACCCTTCATAAGGACCCTTTTCATTGAATCCGATCCGACTAAAGTGGGAGAGACTGGCACCCGCTATCCACCTTATGCAACAAGTGCATGTCAGTCGGTGGAACCTGTCTCACGTAAGTGTACGTGTAAGGTCGGTCTGGGCCGCTTCATCCCACAATACTGTCAAAACAAGATTGGACTAGTAACGGTAAGCATATTAAACAAAATAAACGCCCACAACAACTTGTGTTCTACTCGTGCATAGAAACTACGCATAGACCTAGCTCTGATACTACTATTGGGGAACGTAGCAGAAATCAAAAAAATTCTATGCATCACCAATATCAATCTATGGAGTAATCTAGCAATGAGGGGAAGGAGAGTGCATCTACATACCCTTGTAGATTGCTAAGCGGAAGCGTTCAAGTGAACAGGGTTGATGGAGTCGTACTCGTCGTGATCCAAATCACAGGAGACCCTAGTGCCGAACGGATGGCACCTCCGCGTTCAACACACGTGCAGCCCGGTGATGTCTCCCATGCCTTGATCCAGCAAGGAGAGAGGAAGAGGTTGGGGAAGACTCCGTCCAGCAGCAGCACGACGGCGTGGTGGTGGTGGAGGAGCGCGGTACTCCAGCAGGGCTTCGCCAAGCACTACGAGAGACGAGGAGGGAGAGAGGTAGGGCTACTCCTTGGGAGAGAGAGACTCATGTGTTGGGCAGCCCCAAAACCTCCACTATATATAGGGGGAAGGGAGACGGGGAGGCGCCCTAGGGTTTCCCCTAGGGGGCCGGCGGCCAGGGCAGATGGGATCTCCCCTTTGGGTGACTTGGCCCCCAAGCCAGGAGGTGGGAACCCTAGATGGGGCGCCCCAAACCCCCTGGTCACGTGGGAATAGATGAGGGGGGCGCACAGCCCCTTAGTGGGCTGGTTTGTCCCCTTCCCTTGGCCCATGAAGCCCCCCCAACACTTGCCGGGGCTTCCGAAACACCTTTCGGTCATGCTGGTCATCACCCGGTACCTCCGGAACACTTCTGGACTCCAGAACCCTTCGTCCAATATATCAATCTTCACCTCCGGACCATTCCGGGACTCCTCGTGACATCCGGGATCTCATCCGGGACTCCGAACAACATTCGGTAACTGCGTACATACCTTCCCTATAACCCTAGCGTCATCGAACCTTAAGTGTGTAGACCCTACAGGTTCGGGAACCATGCAGACATGACCGAGACAACTCTCCGGCCAATAACCAACAGCGGGATCTCGATACCCATGTTGGCTCCCACATGTTCCACGATGATCTCATCGGATGAACCACGATGTCAAGGATTCAATCAATCCCGTATACAATTCCCTTTGTCTATTGGTATGTTACTTGCCCGAGATTCAATCGTGGGTATGCCGATACCTTGTTCAATCTCGTTACCGGCAAGTCTCTTTACTCGTTCCGTAACACATCATCCAGTGATCAACCCCTTGGCCACATTGTGCACATTATGATGATGTCCTACCGAGTGGGCCCGGAGATACCTCTCCGTCACACGGAGTGACAAATCCCAGTCTCGATTCGTGCCAACCCAATAGACACTTTTAGAGATACCCGTAGTGCACCTTTATAGCCACCCAGTTACGTTGTGACGTTTGGTACACCCAGAGCATTCCTATGGTATCCGGGAGTTGCACAATCTCATGGTCTAAGGAAATGATACTTGACACTAGAAAAGCTTTAGCATACGAACTACACGATCTTTGTGCTAGGCTTAGGATTGGGTCTTGTCCATCACATCATTCTCCTAATGATGTGATCCTGTTATCAACGACATCCAATGTCCATGGTCAGGAAACCGTAACCATCTATTGATCAACGAGCTAGTCAACTAGAGGCTTACTAGGGACACGGTGTTGTCTATGTACCCACACATGTATCTGAGTTTCCTATCAATACAATTATAGCATGGATAATAAACGATTATCATGAACAAGGAAATATAATAATAATAACTAATTTATTATTGTCTTTAGGGCATATTTCCAACACGGTGGTGCTGGATTGTGGAGGAGGACCCATGGTCGTTTTGCGAGGTTCCCCAGACTCCGCCGGTCCGTGGCAACGACCGGAGCGATCTCGACCCCAATGACAAGAAGCTCATGGTCGCCACCACTAGAATTCACCACCTCGTCTCCACGGGCATCACACTGGAGATGATTGGGGCCGACTTCATCCACTGCCGTATCGCCCCTTTGCACCAGAAGGGGAGGTCGGCCTGGGATTTCAAGAATGCAGCAGATATCATGAGGGTTCGCCCCTGGCCTGAAGCATAACTTCACGGTGATGTGGCATGCATCCATCTGCCAGAGGCTCTTTCAGCTCAAGGTCGACGAGGACGGCAACACTGAGAGGACCGGCAAGGCCACAAAGACCGGCAAGACCGGCAACCCGTTTAGGTTGCCATCGGGGGTGCACCCATTAAGCAACAACTCTTGCCTGACTGACATCATTGCTATGATGCCAGTCTTCAACGCCCATGGCCTGGACCCAACCTGGGATGAGCCAAAGATGTCGGGGGAAACGAACACCTATGGTGTCACAAGGATCCCTTCTACATTCAGTAGGGGATTAGCTGCACAATGAGCATGTCGGGGGTTGGGTGCGACATATGCCAAAGGATGGCTTATCATGCTGGGAGCGAGTAGAACGTCGCCGGTGCCAGGAAACGGGATTAGGCGAAGGCATGCACGCCGGTGAATCTTACCCAGCTTCGGGGCTCTCCGGGGAGATAACACCCCTACTGCTGCTCTGCGGGGTCTCCACATGATCACTAGGGCGTAGTGACTACAAGGTTGCTCCTAGAGCTGTATTCTGGAGGTAGAAGGAGGCAAGGCTAGCCCTCTTCTTCCTACACGATCGGGTCTAAGGCTAATGGAAGCGAACCCTTTGCATGGGTGCCCCGGGGGGTTTATATAGGCCAACCCCCCGGGGATACAATGGTAATCCGGCTGGGTGCGGGTCCCAGTCGTCTGTCTCACAGGTCGCCGTCTTCTCCGCTGACTGATGGGGCCCGCCGACTTGCGGGCCCTGCCCGCGAGTCCGGCACTGTAGGCGTGCCTCTGATGATGCAGGCTTGGTCATTGGGTCGTGGCAACAGTGCTGCCGTCTATCAGGCAATCACTATCGTTACTCCCCATCTTGTCTGGCTAATGGCGCGTGGGACCCGTGAGAGGGGCTGGCCGACTCCGGGGAGCCGACTCCCACGGGGCCGCCTTCGGAGCGTATCCGCCGTCTTCTAGCTCTCACTGACTGGCGGGTCCGCCGTCTCTGAGACGTATAGGTAGGCCATCGTGGCCACAGTGCGCCGCGCACTATGGCTGAGCTCAGGTCTGGCATGGCTATAGTGCCGGGCCACGTCGGAGATCTCCGGCGGTACGGCACACTGTAGCCACGCCGGCTCCTTGCAAGCAGGAGGTGATGGCCACGCCGTGGTCGTACCCGCGATGAGTGTAGAGTCGTGGGCCGACTCTCCATAGCCGGCTCCTCTGGAAGTTGCCGGCCATGAGTCGGCCCATCTGGGAGTCGTCATCTGAGACTCGGCTCATCTGGGAGTCGTCATCTGAAACTCGGATCATCTGGGAGTCGTCATCTGAGACTCGGTTCATCTGGGAGTCGTCATCTGAGACTCGTTTCATCTGGGAGTCGTCATCTGAGACTCATTTCATCTGGGAGTCGTCATCTGAGACTCGGTTCATCTGGGAGTCGTCATCTGAGACTCGGCTTTGAGGGGCGCGGCCTGCCCCGATGTCTTGAAAGGTTCTGGGGCTCGGGTCAGCCTACCCGTGGCCCATTACTCCGACAGTAGTCCCCGAAGCTGGTGAGGCTCCGAGAATGACTCACTGGGGGGCCTCAACAGTTTCATTCTTCCAGTGGTCGAATCTGGGCTTCGTTTAACGTCTTCCTCTAGGCCGACTATCCGTAGTCGGATTCGTAGAGGGTCGTCTTGTTCTGTGGAAAACTCGAAAGTCGTGGCGGGAGACCAGGCGGCGTGCCTGATACGCTTCCCTGTTGCCGCCCACCGCGGCCCTATCACGCGGCGCCACGCGGCAGGGACAGTCTGCCATCCCACGCGTGCGACGGGATGGGCTGTCAGGCGGGGCCCGCCACTACCGCACCTCGGCACGCGAACGGATCCGCTGCGGCCGCACGAACGGTTAGGCTTCTCACGCCGTTACTGCGCGCAGTAACTTCGTGGGGTAAATCGTGGGGCAGCGTGGGGCTCTTGGCGCAGTTAATCCCACGCCCGCCCCCTCGGCTTCTCAGCCTCCAAGGCTATAAGTAGGGGGGGAGTGGAGCGTCATAGCACGCGCGCCCATCTCCCTCGACCCCCGCTTCCTCTTGCTTCCTCTCTCCCTCTTGTCGCCGGCGAGCAGAACCACACCGCACCAGCCAGCGATGAGCTCCTCCTCCGCCGCCGCGGCTCCGGCCGTGCGTTCCGGCACGTGGGACGGCTCGGAGGTCGACGACGACCTCACTGAATTTCTCCGCAAGACGCGCCGGCTCCCCGGCACACACCTCGTGCGAGCCCGCACCACGCCGGCGAAGGAGATATCGCGAGCGCCGGAGGAGGGCGAGCGGGTCATCTTCCGCTCGCACCTCATGCGCGGCCTGGGGCTGCCGGCGAGCGGCTTCTTCCGCTCCTTCTTGGAGTTTCACAGCCTCCAGCCGCACCACCTCACCCCGAACACGGTGGTGCTGCTCTCCGCCTTCGCCACTCTGTGCGAAGGTTTCCTCGGCGTTCTCCCCACCATCGAGCTGTGGGGGGAATTCTTCTCTTCTAAGCTCGGCACGCACGTCGCCGGCGTGCCGGCTCAATGTGGTGCCTTCATCACGATGCGGCGCTCGACGGCCGACAACCCCTTCCCTTCCATCTCGCTGATCAAGTCGGTGAGGATGTGGCAGCGCTCATACTTCTACGTGAAGAACCTCGCCTCCAACGGCGACTGGGTTAATCTGCCGGCTTACGAAGCCGGCCCCCCAGCTGGGAGGCTCCCTAGCTGGTCTCATCGGGTCAAGACGCTGACTCCCGCCGGAGCCGCCGCCGTAGCGTGACTCCGAGCCTTGACGCAGTCGGAGGGCCTCGTCGGGTCTGACTTGCTGGCCACCTTTGTGGCGCGCCGAGTTCTCCCGCTCCAAGGTCGGCCTCACCTGATCTGTTAGATGAGCGGCCTCCGAGACCCAAGTCGGATGAGCACCAAGGAGATGCCCCGCGCGGAGGTGGCAAACATGGTGAATCATATCGCGAACTACGAGTTCAGGGAGGACTGGCAGTTCAGCAAGGAGCCGTACTCGCGCGACAACCCCCCACCAGTGGTAAGTCGCATCACCTTATTGCTTTGTCTTCTTTGCGAGTGAATCCGGTTTCTAATTCTCGTTGGTTTCTTCTGAACTAGAACCCCCTCATGCAGCCTGCAGCCGGCGCCACGAGACAGCCCCGCGAGTTTGTCCCCGATCGCGCGGAGAGCGATGTCGACAACCCCGACTTGGGGGCGGCAGCGATGGAAGCCGGCGCTGAAGGCGGGGGAGGAGGAGCGGTAGGCGGCTTCAGGCCCTCGGCCACCTTCGCCGACTGGCCTGATGACGACGCCGAAGGGGAAGTCGCCCCGCGCCACCAGCCGAGGGTCGGCTCGTCGGGCGCCGGCTCCTCCGCCGGCCTGGCTGGCCAAGGCGGCGCGAAGAGGCGTCACGCCGGGCCGAGTGCGCCCGGCGGCAAATTGAAGAAGTTCAAGGGGGCGGCCACCGCGACCAAACGGGAGGAGGCGGCCGCGAAGGCCAACCGCTTCTGTAGGGAAGTGAGAAGGCCGCTGCTAGTCTCTGCGTAAGTCTTTACGCTTTTTTATTTTCCTTCAGTGAATCTTGTCCGAGTCTTCTTTTATACTCCTCCAATTCTTCTTCAGGGCCCCTCATTCCCTTGAGAGAGTCGCCGTCCCCTCTGTCATGGGGTCGGCAGAGACGTCCGCCAGTACTCGGTGGGTCGATCCCGCCGCCGACCTCTGGGAGGCAACGGAGCGAAACGCGCGGGGGAAGCGCAACGAGGAGCAGGCCGACCGTCTAGAGAAGGCGGAGGCTGAGAAGGCAGCCGCCTCCGCCCAGAAGAAGCTGGAGGATGCCGAAGCCGCCCTTGCGGCGAGACAGCGAGCCGAGGAGGCCGCGCGTCGCCGATCGGCGATGCTCGTCCCCCCACTGTCCTCTGCACCGCCGCCTCCAGAGTTCACGGGGCAGACCGGAGAGGCCGGCACCGAGAACTCCGTCGTGGAGAAGGAGAGCGGCGAGGCCTCCATGTCGGACACTCTCGTGCCGCCACCGCCGCCTCCACCGCCGTCTAGGAGACCGCACGGCAAACAGCCGGCGGGTCCGCCAGAGCCGCCGACTGTGGACGAGTCCGAGGCGAGGCTGCTTCTCCAAGTCGCCTCGCCGATGCGCCGCCGTCCTGAGAGGGCGACCTCGGCGCCGCGACCTCGGGAGACCGGCGCCGCCAGCTCGGCAGCCCTAGACGCTGAGGCAACAAGCGCCGCGCCCATCGGGTGGTTGCGCGGAGGTGGCACTGGGCCGCTGAATCAAGCGCTTCTAGACGTTCAGGCGAAGCTGCACACTGAAGGCGACACCCTTCAAACTTGCACCAGGGCGCATCTGGCAGCGCGGACGGTCGTCCGAGTACGTTCCCTTCTTCTTTTTGATTCTTGCTTTTCTCTGTGGGGGCGCGCCAGCGCACCCACTGGGTGTAGTCCCCGAGTTTCGGGCCGGCTGCTGAGCAGGCGGCTCGGAACTCCCTCTGGCGAGTTCCAAGTACTTATTTTGTCTGACATTGTTGTTTGCAGGAGTATCACAACCTCCGCGCCACTGCCTTCAACCGCAATGTTGAGGAGTTGAGCAAGCGGACTGCCGACTTGACGGAAAGCCGGAGTAAGTTCTTTCCCTCTTCTTCGCGGGGGCGCGCTGGCGCACCCGCGGGCTGTAGTCCCCGAGATTCGAGCCGACTGCTGAGCAGTCGGGCCGGATCTTTCCGGCGATCTTCTTTGCTGATGACTTTGTTTGTCTCTTTCTTTCGTTCTTCAGGGGCCAACGCTACTCTTCAGGAGCAGCTGGGTGAAGTTAACACCGCCTTGCACGCCAAGGGGGAGGAGTGCAGCAAACTCGCTGCGGAGCGCGATCTGCTTACCGCGCAGCTGGCCGCGTAGAAGGAGCTGCTCAAGAAGGCGCAGGACAAGGCCGAGAAGAAGGAGGCTGCTCTCTTGGCCGAGTTCGAGAGCGAGCGCTCCTCCTGGACCGACAGGGAGGCGATGCTGACTTCCGGCTTCCACGAGATTGAGGATATTATTGATGGTGAGCTTTCTTTCTTTGAGTTTCCGACTATGTGTCAAGCTGACTTCTGATTTTTCGACTTGCTTCTTTTTTGTCTTGGCAGACTTCTTCCTTGGCCACTCGCAGGCAGTCCCTTTGGCCATCGAGGCTGATCGTGAGGCGCGAAGGGCAAACGGCGAGGAGATTGCCGACAACGCTCCCCTGACCGTCGATGAGCAGCTTCTGAGCATCGAGGCCCATCTTCGTCCGGCCCACCGGCGGATGCGCCGGCTTCAGCGTGCCGGCACTCAGGCAGTTGCCGCCCTGTGGCCAGACATGCCGGCTCTGTGTACCGCCAGCCGAACTGCCGACTAGCTGGAGGTCGCAGCCGGCCGTCTTGAGGCCTGGAAGGGTTCCTCGGCCCGGGCCGGAGCGCGCCGGGCCTTGGAGTTCATCAAGGCGTGGTATCCGGGGCTGGACCTGGACCATCTGGCCGCGTTCCGGTTAGAGGCCCAGGCCGAGCTGGAGGCGGTGGACGGCGCCCTTGTCGAGCGTGCGGCGGCCATCGCCAAGTACACGGACACCAGTGTCTTCATCCCTGAGCGGGCTGAAGGCGGCGAGGAAGTGCCGCGAGAGTGGTTCGGGATGAACCCGGAATATGGCGAGGAGTCGTTCGAGGTGATTGACTCCAGCACCGAGGAAGAGGGCGAGGCGAAGGACGAAGGCGAGATGGAGGTGCCAGAAGGTGGAGCGGGCGACCAGCCTCAGCTCGACCGCGCCTCTAGCAACGAGCCGCGTCCGACTGGGCCAACTGCCGCAGGCAGCGATCAAGCCGAGACTGGCCAGCCGACTCCCCCGACGCCTGACACCGCCGTCTCCTCCGACCCTCCGAACCCGTCTGCTGCTCCTTAGGCTGCCTTCTGGCTTTATTTATCTGTTCTAGAAGGTCTTTGATGAACTTGTTAATTTGCACAATTCCACCCTCGGAGTGTATTTTAAACTTCTGTCTGAAGATTCGGCCAATGGGCCTATGCTTATGTAAATATTAATCCGAGTCCTATCTTTCCTTGCTCATTGCTCCTTTGGCTTTTTCCTTTGCCATCTTCCCCTAGTTGCCGCTTTGCCAGCCGGCAGACCGCTCTACGGACTGCTGCTGGGCCAAATGCCTGGCTACTCTGGGGAAAGCAAGTACTTGCCTTTCTTTGGAGTTTATTTAACAAGTTGGATAGAAAGCAGTAAGCCGAATATTCGCGAGTCGGCTTGTAAAAAAGGGGGGTTGGAAACCGGCTTAAGCTATGTTGACGTTTTGGGTCCTTAGCCATTTTTCGTGTGGACGCCCATTCATCCTTACTCCTGCTTACCAAACAGTCGCTCTGCGAGCTGCGGCTTCTAGCAGGAGATGGCTTAGGCGCCGCACACTACTTGTCCGACTTCAGGAAACATTTCATAGCACCAGACGGCGAATCCCCGGGCCGACTAGTCGAACCCGGCGCCAAGCGGCATAGCAAGAAGTAGCATACTTGAAGGCATAATTCTTATCATACAGATAATCAAAAAGGGCAGTCCCCGAGCTCGTCTCGGGGGGCCCGAAGTCTCGGTACTTTAATACAAAGGGGTAGTGTGATACAGACTGAATCAACTGTAAAACCTTCGGAGGAGGTTTGCATTCCATGGTCGTTCCGACTCTTTGCCGGAGTCATCTCTCTTGCGAGCTCGGGGCTTCTGAGCATCGATCAGGTAGTAGGAGTCATTGCCCAACACCTTGCTGACAATAAAGGGGCCTTCCCAAGGTGCCGACAGCTTGTGCTGGCCGGCTATCCGCTGGATCAGTCGGAGCACAAGGTCGCCCTCTTGGAAAGATCTTGGCTTGACCTTCCTGTTGTAGTATCGGCGCAGGCTCTGCTGGTAGATGCCGGACCGACTGAGTGCCAACAGACGGCCCTCTTCCAGCAGATCGACGCTGTCTTGACGTGCTTCTTCTGCTTCCTCCTTGGTGTACATGGTGACTCGCGGCGAGTCGAATTCTATGTCCGTCGGGATGACGGCTTCAGCACCGTACATGAGGAAGAAAGGCGTGAAGCCGGTTGACTTGTTTGGGGTCGTGCACAGACTCCAGAGGACGGCTGGCAGCTCCTCGAGCCAACAGCCGGTCGAGCGCTCCAGTGGTTCAACCAGGCGGGGCTTGATGCCAGATAGGATGAGGCCGTTTGCTCGCTCTACCTGGCCGTTTGACTGCGGATGGGTGACGGACGCTAAGTCCAGTCGGATGCCCTGTGTAGCGCAGAAACGGGCCAAGGCTCCTTTGGCAAAATTTGTGCCATTGTCGGTGATGATGCTATGTCGTATGCTGTACCGAGTCGTAATGTCGGCGATGAAGGTTACTGCAGTCGGACCATTCAATTTCTTGATGGGTTTTGCTTCGATCCACTTGGTGAACTTGTCCACTGCGACAAGTAGGTGAGTTAGGCTGCCTCGTGCCGTCTTGAATGGTCCCACCATGTCCAGGACCCAAACCGCGAAGGGCCAGGCGATGGGAATGGTCTTGAGGCCGAAGTTGGCTGGAGCGGCTTGGAACGGAACATCTGGCACCCCTTGCAGTTTTGGACTAATTCCTTGGCCTCTTCCAGGGCAGTCGGCTAGAAGAAACCGTGTCGGAAGGCTTTGGCGACGAGCGCCCTTGAAGCCGCATGGTGGCCACACTCACCTTTATGGATGTCTCTGAGAATTGCTTGGCCTTGTTCTGCCTCGACACAGCGTTGGTAGACACCAGTGACACTGCGCCTGACCAGCTCTTTGTTGACTATGGTATAGGCTACCACTCGGCGTTGCACTTGCCGAGCCAGGATTTCATCAGCTGGCAGCTCTCTGTTTACTAGGAACTTGAGGATGGGCTGGGCCCATGAGGGTTCTGCTACTTCTTCGATTGCCACTATTGCGACTTGGACAAGGGTGGCTGGGCTGGGAGGCGGCGGGCTGGGATCCGCGGCCGCATGCTGGGTCGATGAAGTCCCCGGGCCGACTGGAGCAGTCCCCGGGCCGAGTTCTGGAGTCTTCAGGCTGACTGTTGCAGTCCCCGAGCCGGGTTCTGAAGTCCCCGGGCCGGCTTTGACTGCGGCATTTTTGGAGCCGTCTGCTGGTGCTCTTGAGTCGGATCCGACTTCTTCGGGAGGAGCGGGCACAAAAATGGAGTCTGATTCCGGCGAAGGCTTGATAGATGGCTTGAGGAGGCGCTGAAGGGCGACGCCGGATGGTATTGCTTGACGGGTGGAGCCAACTCATGCCAGGGCATCCGCTTGGTCATTGTCATTTCTTGGAATGTGAAGGAATTCACACCCCTCGAAATATCTGCTGAGTTGCTGCACCAGGAAGTGGTAGCTCGCCATGTTTGCGTCTTTGGCGTCCCAGTCACCAGATGACTGCTGGACCACCAAATCGGATTCGCCGTAGCACAGGATCCGGCGGATGCCGAGTTCTTTGGCAAGCCGGAGCCCGTGAACGAGCGCCTCATATTCGGCAACGTTGTTGGAGGCGGCGAAGTGGATCTGCAGCGCGTACTTGAGCTTGTCGCCTTTGGGGGAGGTGAGGACGACACCGACTCCCAGGCCGGTGCGCATCTTGGAGCCATCGAAATGCATTCGCCAATGGGTGGAGTCAGGTGCTGGCGGCAGGTACTGGGTCTCGGCCCAGTCGACAAGGAAGTCGGCCAGTGCTTGTGACTTGATGGCGGTGCGGGGCTGGTAGTAGATGGTGTAGGGAGCCAAATCTATGGCCCACTTAGCTACTCGGCCTGAAGCATCACGGCTTCTGATGATCTCGGCCAGTGGAGCGGTGCAAACCACAGTGATTGGATGTTCTTGAAAGTAAGGCTTCAACTTCTTGGCAGCGAAATGCATGCCGTAGCACATCTTCTGGTAGTGGGGGTAGTTCTGCTTGGAGGTCGACAGTACCTTGCTCAGGTAATATACCGGTCTCTGGACAGGGAGTGCCTTGCCTTCCTCCTTGCGCTCGACTACGACAACTGTGCTGACTACCCGGCTGGTGGCGGCAATGTATAGGAGCATGGGCTCTTTGGGAGTCGGAGCCGCCAGCACAGGGGGAGTAGTCAACATCATCTTCAACTCGAGAAATGCTTCATCCGCCTTGTGGTTCCACTCGAAGAAGGTGGTCTTCTTCATCAGTTGGTACAAAGGGAGAGCCTTCTCGCCCAGTCGACTGATGAATCGGCTGATGGACGCCAAGCAGCCGGTGAACTTCTGCACATCTAGCAGTCGGCAGGGGACTGCCATCCTCTCGATGGCGTTGATCTTTACAGGGTTGCACTCTATGCCGTGTTTAGAGAGACCAGGAAGCCAAGGAGTTGGCCAGCTGGTACTCCAAAGACGCATTTCTCCGGATTGAGCTTGATCTGGAATCGGCGCAGATTCTCAAAGGTTTCTTGGAGGTCTTCCAACAACGTTCTCCGCTTTTCCGTCTTCACTACCACATCATCCACGTAGACGTGGGCATTTCTGCCGAGTTGCTTGAGGAGGCACTTCTGCATGCAACGCTGAAAGGTGGCGCCAGCGTTCCTCAAGCCGAACGTCATAGTCAGGTAGCAGAAGGCTCCAAACGGCGTGATGAAAGCAGTCTTCAGTCTGTCTGCCGGGTTCAGCTTGATCTGGTGATATCCTGAATATGCATCTAAGAAGCTCAACAACTCGCATCCGGCTGTGGATTCTATCACCTGGTCAATTCTTGGTAGGGCAAATGGATCTTTGGGGCAAGCTTTGTTGAGGCTTGTGTAGTCGATACACATCTGCCACTGCTTGTTCTTCTTCAGCACTAGGACCGGGTTCGCCAGCCATTCTGGAAAGAACACCTCCATAATGAAGCCGGCCGCTAGAAGTCGGACTATCTCTTCCCCAACAACTCTTCTTTTCTCTTCTGACATGCGGCGCAAGGGCTGCCTGATGGGCTTCACATCAGATCGGACATGTAGCTTGTGCTCGGCGAATTCCATCGGTACACCCGGCATGTCTTTAGGGGACCATGCAAAGATGTCTCGATTCTCACGGAGGAAATCGACGAGCTCGCCTTCCTATTTTCCGTCTAGGTTTGCGCCTATGACAGCATGCCTCTCCGGGTGCTCCGGGTCCAAAGGTATCCTCTTTGTTTCTTTAGCCGGCTTGAACGAACCATCAGCTTCCGACTCCTTGGGGTCGGGTGACATCTCTGGCTGCTTGCCGGCCATCGCCACAACCCGGTCAAGGAGCCGCCTTTCAGCTGCGATCACCAGAGACTCGGCCAACCGACTGCTCTCGGCCGCGCAGGCGGACGACTTCCTATAGTCACCAGCCACGGTCAGAATCCCCTTTGAACTCAGCATCTTCATCTTGAGGTAGGCGTAGTGGGGGACCGCCATGAACTTGGCTAAGGCAGGTCGGCCAAGCAGCGCTTGGTATGGGCTTTCAAGGTCCACCACTTCAAACCAGACTGGCTCTCGGCGAAAATGATCTTTGTCTCCGAAGAGGACGTCTATCTGGATCTTGCCGATTGGGGAGCAGGATAGGCCAGGCACAATGCCGTGGAAAACAGTTCGGCTGCTTTGAAGCTGTTTCTGCTTGATTCCTAATTTCTCCATGGTATCCTTGTACATGATGTTGATGCTGCTGCCTCCGTCTATCAGCACTCGCGAGAAGCGAGCGGCCCGCCTATCAGTGGCCAAGGTAGCACACAGAACCAAGGCGTAGGAGCCTGGATTCGGCATCACCTCTGGGTGATCTGCTCTGCTCCAACTGATAGGCTTCTCGGACCAATGCATAAACTCCGGTGTATCTGATGCTACTGCATTCACTTCTTGTTGCTGCAACCATCTGCTGCGTCGATCATCAGCCATACTGGTGAACACCACATAAGCTCCATGTTCTTCGGGATATTCATCTTGTACAGCGCCGACTGGTCTGGCCGCCGGCTGTTGGGGCGGCTGTGGAGGCGGCGGCCCAGCAGGCGGAGGAGGAAGGAGGCCGTCTCCCTTGGCGATTCTGGTGAGCCAGTGGCATTTCCGGGTGGTATGGTTTGATGGCTTCGCACCGCTGTGGAACTTGCAGGGACCATGCAGAGTCTGCTCGTAAGAGAAGGCTGGCAACCAGTTGGCCTTGCCGCCTTTCTGCCGCTTCGTCGGAGGCTGCCCCTCAGGCTATTGGTCTTCGACTGTCGCGACCTGCCAACTGCTGGAAGTCGGCTGCGGGGCCTTGCGCTTGTGATCATTCCGCTGCTGTCGCCGACTAGTATCTCCAGCCGGAGTTCTGGGAGCTTGGGCGGCCACTTTGCCAGTCGCACTAACTTGAATCTCTCTCTTCATGGAAGAGTCGGCGGTGGCATACTTGTCTGCAATGACCAGCAACTCGTCGAGGGTCTCGGGCTCGTCGCAGAGGAGCCGGTGCTTGAGGAGGGTGCCTTCTCTGCACCCGGCGGTGAAGTACTCGATAGCCTGCACCTCGTGCATGCCCTCGCAGGAGTTCCGAAGCTCGCCCCATCGCGTGAGGTAGTCGCGTGTTGACTCGTCTTGGCCTTGCACGCACAAGGAGAGTTGTCGTGGCTTGGGAGGCCGCTTGTACGTGCTGGTGAAGTTGCGGATGAAAGCTTCGGTGAAGTCGACCCAACTGTTGATGCTGCGGGGCTTCAAACTGTTCAACCATGTCCGGGCCGTGCCCTGGAGCATTAGCGGAACGTACTTCACGGTTACACGCTTGTTGCCGTTTGCTATGTTGACGACTATGGAGTAGTCAACCAGCCAATCTTCCCACTTCACGGAGCCGGTGTACTTGGGGGTGTCTCGGGTGAGCGTGAACCCTTTGGGGAAGGGCTCATCTCGGATGCGGGGGCCAAAGCAGGGTGGACCCAGCTTGTCTTCTTCTTCCAGCGCCAGGGATCGGTGGAGTCGGTCGATTCGGAGGCGAGCGTCGTTCTCTCCGACTCCCTCTCGACGGCTGAGGTGGTCGCTGAGAGTCGGATGCTCGATAGGCAGCGGGGAGACTCGTCTTTCCCTTCGTGGAGGGGGAGGCAGGTAGTCGCACTGCCGCTCCACTGCTCTTGGGCGGCCGTCTTGGTCGTGCTCGATGCTGATGCGAGTCCGACTGTGGCTGACAGCCGAATCCTTCTCTTTTCTTCCGTGGACTCCGCCAGTCGGCGTAGACGTCGCGCCTTGATCTCGGCGGGGAGGTAAGTCATCATTTTGTCGCTGTGGTGCCTCCGTGCGGCAGCCAGCTTCGTTCTGTGCGGCAGCCGCTTTGAGGAGTCGCTGGACTCGCTCGGTCATTTGGCGGCGCTCTTCGCCTTCGAAGTTGTCTAGCTCGTCTGCTGCCGCCTGGGCGGCACGGATATTCTCCGCAGGCGTGGCATATATGGGGCGATCGTCCCCGAACAGGTTGGCGACAGCCGCGCCGTGTTGTCGGACCGTGCCTAGGCGGCTAGGCCCAGTCGGTGCTGGCGAGCCGCCCATAGCGCGATCCATCTCACGTTGGTAGGCCTCCGACAAGCGTCTCATGCTTGCCAGCTTCTTCGCGCCTTCGACAAGCTAAAGGCGGCGTGCCTCCAGCGTCTCGGCGTCAGCATCCTCCAGAATGGGCGCCGTCAGGTCTCGCAGAGTCGCGTCGAGCGGGTCATGAGCTCCTTCACTGGAGCGCTCGCCATGACTGATGATGAGCACTTCCGTGATGGCGCTTCCGCCACTCGCCTCGCGAGGGAGCAGCTCGTCGTAGATCACCACGTTGGAGGGGAACGTGTCGAGCGACACGCCATCGGAGTCGACCAGCATCGGGTCGGTGGAGCCTACGGACTCCAAGTCCACGGCAGGCTCGCCGGCGACATGGAGATGGTCGAGGAGGCCCGCGAGGAGGCTTTCGGGGCCGCCCGTGCCCGCATCGGATGCAGGCTCGTCGGAGATGCTAACCTCGCCGAGAAGGTCAGCGAGGCAGCTCGCAGCGCAGGCGTCGTCGACGTTTTGCAGCGCGTCAGGGCAAGCGCCATCAGGCGTGCCGGGCTGGCTACGCTCGCGGGGGAGGAAAAGGGTTCCCGTCCAAAGCAGGTCTTCGGACGACGGTGCACCTCGCCCCACGGTGGGCGCCAAATGTCGGGGGTTGGGTGCGACATATGCCAAAGGATGGCTTATCATGGTGGGAGCAAGTAGAACGTCGCCGGTGCCAGGAAACGGGATTAGGCGAAGGCATGCACGCCGGTGAATCTTACCCAGCTTCGGGGCTCTCCAGGGAGATAACACCCCTACTGATGCTCTGCGGGGTCTCCGCATGATCACTAGGGCGTAGTGACTACAAGGTTGCTCCTAGAGCTGTATTCTGGAGGTAGAAGGAGGCAAGGCTAGCCCTCTTCTTCCTATACGATCGGGTCTAAGGCTAATGGAAGCGAACCCTTTGCATGGGTGCCCCGGGGGTTTTATATAGGCCTACCCCCCAGGGATACAATGGTAATCCGGCTGGGCGCGGGTCCCAGCCGTCTGTCTCACAGGTCACCGTCTTCTCCGCCGACTGATGGGGCCCGTCGACTTGCGGGGCCCGCCGGCGAGTACGGCACTGTAGTTGTGCCTCTGATGACGCAGGCTTGGTCATTGGGTCGTGGCAACAGTGCCACCGTCTATCGGGCGATCACCGTCGTTACTCCCCATCTTGTCTGGTTAATGGCGCGTGGGGCCCGTGAGAGGGGTTGGCCGACTCCGAGGAGCCGACTCCCACGGGGCCGCCTTCGGAGCGTATCCGCCGTCTTCTAGCTCTCACTAACTGGCGGGTCCGCCGTCTCTGAGCCGTATAGGTAGACCATCGTGGCCACAGTGCGTCGTGCACTGTGGCCGAGGTCAGGTCTGGCATGGCTACAGTGTCGGGCCACGCCGGAGATCTCCGGCGGTACGGCACACTGTAGCCACGCCGGCTCCTCGCAAGAAGGAGGTGACGGCCACGCCGTGGTCGTACCCGCGATGAGTGTAGAGTCCTGGGCCGACTCTCCATAGCCGGCTCCTCTGGAAGTCGCCGGCCATGAGTCGGCCCATCTGGGAGTCGTCATCTGAGACTCGGCTCATCTGGGAGTCATCATTTGAGACTCGGTTCATCTGGGAGTCGTCATCTGAGACTTGGCTCATCTGGGAGTCGTCATCTGAGACTCGGTTCATCTGGGAGTCGTCATCTGAGACTCGGTTCATCTGGGAGTCGTCATCTGAGACTCGGTTCATCTGGGAGTCGTCATCTGAGACTCGGCTTTGAGGGGCGCGGCCTGCCCCGATGTCTTGAAAGGTTCTGAGGCTCGGGTCAGCCTACCCGTGGCCCATTACTCCGACAGAGCAGGTCTAGCAGTTAGCACATATGGGATTTAGACAAGTTCGGGCCGCAAAGATGCGTAATACCCTAGTCCTGCTTGCCTAGATATATGTGTTCTTGAGCTTTTGAACTAGCTACGTTGCGAGCACGGTCCAAAAGTCTGAATCACCTCTATGCATGCTTTGGGCCTCCTTTTATACGTAAAGGGGTTGCCATAGTGGCACACAGGAGGTGGCAAGCTATAGCGTATGAACTTATCGCTCGGCAACGTAGGACAAACACATTTAAAGCGTTGCCTACGTGCCCTCTTGCTTTATCGGGGATGGCAACAGAAGCCATCCTATCTGTCGCTGCTCCTCCTTGCTTTGACACGTGTCCAGGCTGATGAGGCATGCAGCGCCACGCTGGCTAACTAGCTGTTGTGTTGGCACAATGGTAGAGCCTCCACGAAGATCTGGATGCCGCCATGCAGGCGCCTGCTTAGTTGGCACGCCGATCGTTGCACTGGAGTGGTGGTGAGGTGGAAAACCCTTGCCGGGCGCGGGTCTAGCCGCGGCCCAGTGATCGTCCCCAGCAAGGCTTGCCGGGGGCCTTGGAGTCGTCCCCGACAAGGGTCTTGCCGGGGGTCTTTGTCTTCTGGTCCCACGTTGGCCCGTGGACTTTCAATCTTTTAGGAGAACCCTCATGCTACCAAGAATGCGTTCTCAGATCTTGGTCTTAACGTTTTCGATGGTGTCTGAACTCTGAGCCCCAAGGGTGATGTGCTTGTTGGTGCTGCGCAGGTTGCCCCGGCAAGGGTGTTGCCGGGGAGGTCCAGCTTGCCTCTTGCTCATTGTGCTTCGAGTATCTGTCTTGGTAGTCTTTGGGTTTTGTCTTCCTCTGCCTCGCCAAGCCCTACTGCAGGTGTGGCTGCAACTGCCCGTGCACAAGTAAGGGGTACAGAAGTACCCATACTTTTGTACATTAACACAAACCTTAACATCAATATTCTTACTAAAGCACAATTACTCATCAACATAACTCACATATCATATCGTCATATTTTAAAACCATTACTAAGAGTCAAGTTTATTTTGTCCAATGATCTTCATGAAAGTTTTTATTATATCCTCCTTGGATATCTATTACTTTGGGACTAATTTCATATGTTGCTTTTGATAAGCTCAAAAAATATAAGTGAAGATCATGAGCATAATTTTTTTTCTTCCTCTCAAAATAATCTAAGTGAAGCAAGAGAGAATTTCTTAAAAATTTACTAACTCCCAAATAAATCTAAGTGAAGCTTGAGAGCATTTCTTCAAAAATAACAAAGCACACCATGCTCAAAAATATATAAGTGAAGTACTAGAGCAAATCCATGGCTCTAAAAATTTAAGTGAAGCATAGGAGCAAGCATAGCATAAGTTTTGGCTCTCTCAAAAGGGTGTGTCCAGCAAGGATTCAACACTTAAGACACAAATCAAAACTAGCAAAGACTCATATCATACAAGACGCTCCAAGCAAAACTCATAGTTTGTGACGAATAAAAATATAGTTTCAAGTAAAATACCTATTGTTGTTAGAAGAAAGCGGGGATGCCACTCGGGGGCATCCCCAAGCTTAGTTGCTTGCTAATTCTTTGAATATTATCTTGGGGTGCATCGGGCATCCCCAAGCTTAGCCTTTTGCTAATCCTTATTCCTTCATCCATCGTAAGATAACCCAAAACTTGAAAACTTCAATCACACAAAACTCAAACAAAACCTTTGTGAGATCCATTAGTATAAGAAACCAAACCACTACTATAAGTACTGTAGAAAACATTTTTTTGCATTATATCTACTGTATTCAAACTTTTCTATGGCAAAAATGCATCAAAGAAAACCATAGAATCGTCAAAAACAAGCACACAACCTAAAGAAAACAGAATCTGTCAAAAACAGAACAGTCTGTAGCAATCTGAATATTTATGATACTTATGTAACTCCAAAAATTCTAAAATAAATTGGTGGACATGAGGAATTTGTCTATTAATCTTCTGAAAAGAGAATCAACTCAAAACCACTCTTCTATAAAAAAATGAAAAATAATTTCTTGAGTGCAAAAGTTTCTGTTTTTCAGCAAGATCAAATCAACTTTCACCCAAGTCTTCCCAAAGGCCTTGCTTGGCATAAACACTAATTGGAACACAAAAAACACAATAATAGCAGTAGCATAATTTTTCTAACACACAAGAATAGAAAGCAAAAATAAATTTTATTCATTGGGTTGCGTCCCAACAAGCGCTATCATTTTACGCCCCTAGCTAGGCATAACACGTAGGATCTAAGTGTTGTCATCTTTGGTTCTAGATCCTCAAGATGCCCTCATGATTGATTCATATGGTGGCTTAATTCTTGTTCTAGGTAAGTGTTCCATTCCCTTACTTAGTGGAAATTGAAATTTAATATTTCCTTTTTTCGTATCAATCATGGCACCAATAGTACGCAAAAACGGTCTACCAAGAATAATTGGACAAGACGGATTACAATCAATGTCAAGAACAATAAAATCTATGGGCACATAATTCCTATTTGCAAGAATAAGAACATCATTAATTCTTCCCAAAGGCTTTTTAATAGTAGAATCCACCAAGTGCAAATTTAAAGAGCATTGTTCAATATTGGTAAGACCAAGCACATCACATAAAGATTTCGGAATTGTAGAAACACTAGCACCCAAGTCACATAAAGCAAAACACTGATAATTTTTAATCGATAGTAGGTTCCAACTCATCATGCAATTTTCCAGGAATTGAAACTTCTAATTCCAACTTTTCTTCAAAAGCTTTCATCATGGCATCAACAATATGTTTAGTAAAAGCTTTATTTTGTGCATAAGCATGGGGTGAATTTATCATGGATTGCAACAAAGAAATACAATCAACCAAAGAGAAACTATCATAATTAAAGTATTTGTAATCCAAAATAGTGGGTACATCACTAGTTAAAGTCTTGACTTCTTCAAACCCACTTTTATCAATTTTCTCAACAAGATTTTCACTCTCCGAATCATAGGGACGCCTTCTAAGTAAAGTTGACTCTTCTCCAGTCCCTTTTTCATCAATCTTAAATTTACTAAACAAAGAATCAATAGAAGAAACACCAATCATTTTAAGATCTTCATCACTTTTATGATAATAATCACTAGAAAACGCTCTTTCTAAAAATTCTCTTTTAGCTCTAACCATAGTGGTTCATTTCTTACTTTCATCCATAGAAAAATAAAGAGCTTTAATTGATTCTTCAACTTTAGGCACAAAAATTTTCATCTTAAGAGTTTCTACATCTTGAGAAATTCTATCAACACTTTTAGACAAATCATCAATTTTATTCAACTTTTCTTCTATCGAAGTGTTGAAAGCCTTTTGTGTATTGATAAATTCTTTAATATTGCTCTCAAGATCAGAGGTGTTTCTATTATTACTATAGGTGGGATTACCATAGGAATTACCATAATTATTAGAGGAATTACTAGGGAAAGGCCTAGGATTAAAATTACCTCTATAAGCATTGGTATTGAAATTATTTCGCGAGACAAAATTCACATCTATGGCATCACTATTTTGCTAAATCAAAGTAGACAAAGGAACATAATTAAAATCAATAGGAGCACCTTTATTAGCAACCAACTTCACAAGAGCATCAACTTTTTCACTCAAAGAATTTATTTCTTCTACCGAATTGACTTTTTTACTAGTAGGAGCTCTTTCGGTATGCCATTGCGAGTAATTTGCCATAATATTGTCTAGCAATTTAGTAGCTTCACCCAAAGTAATTTCCATAAAAGTACCCCCCGCAGTGGAATCTAAAAGATTACGAGAAACAAAATTCACGCATAAAATTTTTGTATGATCATCCAAAGATATAACCCATGAGTTGGGCAATTCCTTAGCATCAATTTCATCCTTTCCCAAGATTGTGCAACATGCTCATGTTCAAGTTGCTTGAAATTCATGATCTGGGTTCTAAGGGAAATGATTTTTGCAAGTGGAAAATACCTAGTGATAAAAGCATCTTTGCACTTGTTCCAAGAATCAATACTATTGCGAGGCAAAGAAGAAAACCAAATTTTTGCACGATCTCGCAAAGAAAACGGAAATAATTTCAACTTCACAACATCATTGTCCACATCTTTTTTCTTTTGCATATCCATAATTCCACGAATGTGTTAAGATGGGACGCGCATTCCTCATTAGGAGTACCGTTAAATTGATCTTTCACGACAAGATTCAGCAAAGCAGTATTAATATCACAAGAGTCCGCACTAGTGGCGGGAGGAGCAATCGGAGTGCTAAGAAAAATCATTGTTGGTGGTATTTGAGAAATCACACAACTTGGTGTTCTCTTGAGTTATGATGACTTCACAACAAGATTGCACTCAAAAACAGATCTGACGAGAAAAAGGCGAATGAAAAAGAGGGCGAATAAAACGGAAAATTTTTGTGAAGTGGGGGAGAGGAAAATGAGAGGCAAATGGAAAATAATGTAAATTGCGAGGAGATGAGATTTGTGATTAGGAACCTGGTTGATGTTGAAGTTCCTCCCCGGCAAAGGCGCCATAAATTCCTTTTGATGTCTTCTAGAACTACATCGGTATTTCCCCAAAGAGGAAGGGATGATGCAGTATATCGACGGTAGGTATTTCCCTCAGTGATGAGACCAAGGTTATCGAACCAGTAGGAGAACCTCCTCACACCATGTAAATAGCACCTG
This sequence comes from Triticum aestivum, assembly GCF_018294505.1. Taxonomy (NCBI): domain Eukaryota; kingdom Viridiplantae; phylum Streptophyta; class Magnoliopsida; order Poales; family Poaceae; genus Triticum; species Triticum aestivum. Next base: position 454,709,696 of record NC_057804.1, read on the forward strand.
CACACAAATAACAAATACTCGCAACCCAACGTGTTAAAGGGGTTGTCAATCCCTTTCGGGTACGGCGCCTCAAGATAGGCAAATAATGTGAGGTAAAAGTGGTAGATAGGATAAATAGATTGCGGAACAAATAAATTGCAGCAAGGTATTTTTGTATTTTTGGTTTAATAGATCTGAAAATAAATGCAAAGGAAAATATATCGCAAAGGCAAATATGATGAAAAGAGACCCGGGGGCCGTAGGTTTCACTAGTGGCTTCTCTCGAGAAAAATAGCAAACGGTGGGAAAACAATTACTATTGGGAAATTGATAGGACTTCAAATAATCATGACGATATCTAGGCAATGATCATTATATAGGCATCACGTCCAAGATTAGTAGACCGACTCCTGCCTGTATCTACTACTATTACTCCACACATCAACCGCTATCCAGCATGCATCTAGTGTATTAAAACAGAGTAATGCAATAAGAACGATGACATGATGTAGACAAGATACGTTTATCTATTGCGAAGATATAGATCCCATCTTGTTATCCTTAGTAGCAACAATACATACGTGTCAGCTCATCTTGTCCAAAATGTCGAAGCATGGATTTATTCATTCAATGCGTTGAATGCATCACCTCTGGAGGGAATTAAAAACATTCCAGTCATTCACAACTTCCAAGATGTCTTCCCAGAAGAACTCCCATGGACACCCCCTGTTCGAATTGTCGAATTCATCGTCGACTTGAAACCAGGTCCTACCCATATCGCCAAACGACCCAACAAGATGCCGCCTCATGAACTCCTTGAACTTAAGGAGGAAATGATGATTCACTTCACTAGGGTTTCATTCGTCCAAGTTCCTCTACTTGGGGAGCACCTTCTCTCTTTGTGGAGAAGAAGGATGGAATGAATCGTTTGGTCCAAGATTACCGCCCTATCAACCAAGCAACAATTCAGAACAAGTATCCCTCGGATTAACTATCTTTATGATCAACTTGTTGTTTCCTCTGTATTCTCTAAATTGAATTGAGGTTGGGTTGCCATCAGATCCGGGTGCGTGAAGAGGATATTCCAAAGACCGCATTTGTTACTCACTATGGTTCATATGAGTACACCGCCATGTCTTTTGGCTTGACCAATGCTCCAACGACATTCTCTCGTCTAATGAACTATATCTTCATGGATACCTTGACAAGTTCGTCGTGGTCTATCTGGATGATATCTTGTATATTCCAAGAATAAAGAAGAACATGTTGAACATCTTTGCCTTGTGCTGGAAAAGCTTCAAGAGCATCAACTATATGCCAAGTATTCCAAGTGTGAATTATGCTTATCCTAAGTAACCTACCTTGGTCATGTGATCTCCAAGGATGGTATTGTCGTCAACCCAGAATGAGTTCAGGCTATTCTTGACTGGACTCCCCCAAAGAATGTAAAAAAGTCAGAAGCTTTCTCGGACTCGCTAGCTATTGTCGCTGTTTCGTCGAGAACTTCTCCAAGATCGCCAAGCCCTGGACTAGTCTGGTTCACAAAGGTGTTAAGTTCGATTGGGCAGATAAATGTCAGGAAACTTTCCAGGCACTCAAGGACAAGCTGACTTCTACCCCAGAGCTTGCTCCTCCAGATTCCCAAAAGGATTTCATCATTTACTACGACACATCTCATCAAGTATTAGGTTTTGTCCTAATGTAAGAGCGCAGGGTGATTACTTATGCCTCTCGTCAGTTGCGCCCTCACAAAGAGAAATACCTAGTTCATGACCTCGAGCTTGCTGCAGTTATCTATGCACTGAAGTTGTGGCGACATTACCTTCTCGGTAATCATTACAAGATCTTCACTGATCATCAATCTGAAGTATTTGTTTACTCAACTAGATCTGACCCTCCATCAGCAGCAATCGATGGAAGCTACAAAGACTACGACTGGGTATAACTTGTACCCTAGGCAAGGCTAATGTCATGCCCGATGCCTTGATCCGCAAGTATTATTGCAACAACCACGTGGTTCATAAATCTCAACCCCGCCTTCATGAAGAGCTTTGCAAGCTGAACCTTCACCTTGTTCCACAGGGTTCTCTGAATAACCTTATCCAGGAACCAACTCTTCTAAAAGCTATTAAGTCTGCGCAAGCCAAAGATGCTGAAGTTATCTGATGAAACAGGATCTTACTTTGTAGAAAGCTAGAGATTTCTCACTTGCTGAAGATGGTACCTTATACTTCAGAGATCGCATTGTGGTACACTGATTCGAACTTATGACAGAGAAAGTGATGAAAGAAGCACATGACACACCTCTCTCTATTCATCTGGGAAGTACCAAGATGTGACACTCTAAAAATTTTATTTGGTTTTTATCAAAAACTTTGTGGTTTTTGAGGAGAGGCTATTTAAATTTTTTCTTTTTTTTCAGAAAAACCTTCCACTTAAAAACTTCCTTTGCTTTGGCAAGGATTTTTTTTTTTGCAAACCTTAGTGTTTGATCTTTTGAAACTTCTTCTCTGTTGATTCTCTCTCTAATTTAATTTTTTGAGTTTAAATTGTTTTCTTTTAAAATGAAGCTCTATGAAAATTTGGGGATTTTCATATCTTGGAACCACTCTTGACTTTGCATTGTTCCCATGTGGTAAAACCCCTCCAAAACCTCCCCTACACCTTGTGATCAACCTAAGTCCTCTGTCCCAACTAATCCAAACAAGTTTTGGTTTTTATTCTAATTATTTTTCCTCTCAAAACAAATCTGAAAATTATTTTGAGCCCAAATGATTTTCAAAGCAAGTACCATTTTGCAATTGAGTTTTGACCTCAAACCAACTCTCCTGGATAGTCCTTTGTACCCAGAACCATCTTGATCCACTCTTCCTCTTTTCAAAATTTTCAAAATTTAGTCTCTGCAAGTTTGGACCAGATTTGCCAAATTTGATGAAATTCATATCTACACTGCTCCAAAAATTCCACCAAAAATCATGCAGCCTACCTGAGCAATGAGAAGCCACTCCACCAAGTTTCAGCTCAAGGAAAAATCCCTAGATGCCAATTTCATTCTGTCGAACACCTTGCGGGCACTGTTACTGTTCAAAATTCAGAAAAATTCAGTCTTCAGTGTCGTTTGCGTTCGTCAGTTCCCCTCACGCGTAGACAGTGCACTTGGCACGTTCCTCGCAGCCTCTCCCTCCTGTCCGGAGCTTCACACGCGTGCGTGGAGCCTTCCTGGCATTGGTGGCAGCGAGCCTCGCCGGCGTTGGGAGCTTCTGCGGCGTCGGGACCTCCCGTGGCGGCTGACAGGGGACAAGAACGGCGGCTCAACGCCGTTCCGCGCCGCCCATCGCTCCCTGGCTCTCCGCGTGGCCTCATGCACGCCAGCGCACCCCCGCTGCCCCGTCGTCGTGGCCCGACAGCACTGGACGCGCTCTCTGCCGCCAGCGGACCCGCGTCGTCCCGTTCCGACCAAAGCCTGCCCTAAGCTTCTAATCCAAGTCCGGTTAGCGTCTAAACGGACCCAGTAAACTCCCACGACGGCGCTCGACTCCCTAATCACCCCCGACCGAGCACTGCGCCACCGTAACCATCGCCGGAAATCCCCGTTCACGGCCACCGCCTCGGACCGCCTATAAAAAGGGCCCCCGAGCTCACCCTCGTGCACGCCTCATGCCCACACCTCACCAACGCCCCGCCAGGCCACTAGGGGGACCTCGAGGAGGTCTCCTCCCCCAGCTCCGGCCGCCCCGATCCGCCTCGGCCTCCACCTCGATTCGCTCCGGTGAGGCCGTCTCCGGCGCCCAAACCCCGTCAGTTACTCCCTCTAGCTACCAGAAGCCTAACCCCCTCCTCAATTTGATCACTGCAGCTCTCTCCGACGAAGTCCGCAACCACCCGAACCGCCGTCCGCCGGAGCAAAGCTCGCCGTCGACGTGGTGCTCGCCGACCGCCACCACCTCCACCAACCGACGCGGAAGGGTGCCCTGAACACGGAGGTACCCTCCGATCCCCCTGCCTCGTCGTGGATCGCCGCCGGCGACCACCGCGGCTCTCGGGCACCGGCGAGATCTGCCGCCCCATTCATATTTTCAAACCTGACAAGCGGGACCCGCTGTCAGCCTCTCTATCCAGTCGGAGCGAAGCGTTTTCTGAAAACGTATTCTGCCGAATGCGCTTTCCCTCTGGGCTGGCGTAGTCGCTACCGAAGCGCTTTCTGTTTTTATAATCTAGCCCCTAGAAAACTTCTGTTTCATTACAGATGAGTCCCTGGACAAAAACCTTTATAACTTTTAAACAGAAAGGTATTTTTGGTTGATTCTTTTTCTGTTCTCTTTAAAATTTTGTCTAGTTTTTTATCAGATTTATTTGAAAAATATTTGGTATACTTTCTGTGCACTCCTTGGTATTTACGATAGCGCATATACTTTCTTTATACCGTAGATACCGAAGGAGGTGACGGAGCCGCGAACTTCACCGAGCTAGGCTCCGACTACTCTGAACCAGGCAAGCATGTTTGAACTTTTGATATGATGAGTGTCTTGGCATGTTTTGCATTTAGTTAGTTTCATGGCATGTTGATAAGCATATCGATGAACGTTATTTTATGCGATAATGAGGTAAGTGAGTTCGATGATCCATAAGTGGATGGATGTGAGTATGAATGGCCATGTGTTGGCATGAGGATGGGTGAGATGGCAGTGTTGTAGCATGCCAGTCTCATGCCGGACTATGTGACTTCAGTGTCAAACCATGTCGGTCCAGTTCCTCTCATTTTCTTCCCTGTACTACCACCTGTTTTCCGCAAGGAATATGGTTTAGTAAGTTGCAAACCGCTTTTCTGGTACACACCAAAAGGAGAGGCCGTGATGATGGTTCCATGGCCCTGGATTAAAGCCAGTCATCCGGTCAGGGGGCATAGGTGTTTCCGGTTGGGACCGAGAGGGGGGCACCCCTTAGAGCGCGCGTATATAAATTTGATCCCATGCTATTCGAGATTGTGATCTCCCCGTCTCAAAAGTTTTCTTGGACGATGTCTAGGGTGATTCCTAGCATCGAGAGGTAGGATGGGTGTGTACTGGTTAGCTGTGTTTTCTTCCGAAATACCGTAAACGGAACTAGTCCTTCGTGACTACGGAAATCCGTTGGCTGTGGGAATAATTTTGTACAAACTCTGCAGAGTCATATATCCCCTCCAAATCATCTATTCCATGTCCAAATTCGTATTATCTTGTCCTAACAATGACAGTTTTGATGACAGAGACTCCGGTGATTCGCATGAGTGCTAATTCCGGTTAAATGAATATTCCTGTGGATGGACTAACCCATTTATTCTCATGAATTAAATGTTTATTATGAGTATTATTTACTTATGAATCGAAGCCCTTTCTGTGATGTCGCCCCGACGTCCGACTGTGGCATTTCTTTTAAAGCCCTTTCTGTGATGTCGTCCCGACGTCCGACTGTGGCATTTCTTTTAAAGCCCTTTCTGTGATGTCACCCCGACGTCCGACTGTGGCATTTCTTTTAAAGCCCTTTCTGTGATGTCGTCCCGACGTCCGACTGTGGCATTTCTTTTAAAGCCCTTTCTGTGACGTCGCCCCGACGTCCGACTGAGGTATTTCTTTTTAAGCCCTTTATGTGGTGTCGCTAAGACGCCCGACTGTGGCATCTTTTTCCTTATATTTATTTGTTCACCTTTCGAGGCGTCGCTTCAGACACCCGATCGGAAATTATTTATGTTCTGTTGGGATTTCAGGCGGACTACCGCTGTTTCCCTTTTACTTACCTTGTTATGATAATTTTGAATGTACATTGGTGAATTTATTCATGACGCATTCATGCATGCATTTGTTATATCTTACGTCCGAACTGTCTTGCGAGTACTTTCAAAGTACTCACTGGCTTGTTGATTTCGCCAGATGCTGACGAAGGCGATCTCATGGATGAAGAGTTTGATAGCGAGTCCGACACTTAGAGGAGTCCCAGTCAGTCTCGTGCGACCCTGGATTTGGTCACTGTTTTATATCCGCTTCCGCTACCAAATAAATTCATCGAGCCTCACCTCGACGCTCGACGAGATGATAGACTTAGAGTCTTGTATTTCTCTCCCCGTTGTGTTTTTCCACCACTGCCCTATCCTCGAGTCAGCAGTATGTCTCCACACCACTGTGTCATGTCCGCCATTATGTATAATTATTGGCGTGTTTGTAATAATGTGGTTGAGCAACCGCAGTTTGACCCTATAATATATTTTATGTTACTGGCTTGTTGTATCAAGAAATTGTCTACCATTGAGGAGGATTTCTCTCATACTGGACTCAAAAGATTGGTTTCTCAATAAATATTTTTATTGGAAAACCGGTCGTGACACAAGATGTATCTAGACATTCGTCAGAAGTACTGGTGGTCTAAGATGAAGCAAGACATTGCTCGGTATATTGAAGAATGTGACATTTGCCGCGCGTCAAAGGAGAGCATCAGAAACCGGCTGGACTTCTGCAACCATTCCCTATTCCTGAATGGAAGTGGGATAAGATTCAGATGGACTTCGTGACTGGCCTTCCCAAGTCACAAAACAGTAATGTTGTTATCTTTGTTGTCATCGACCAATTCTCCAAAGTTTCCCACTTTCTGTCAATCAAGGAGACAATCACTGCTAGTCAATTAGCAAACTTGTATATCTCCAGAATTTTGATACTCCACTGCATTCCAAAGGAGATCAGTTCAGACCATGGCAGCATATTCACCTCAAAGTTCCGGGATAGTTCCCAAGAAGCAATGGGAACTCATATTATGGAGCACTGCTTATCACCCCAAATCCAAGGTCAAGTTGAGCAAGTCAACCAAATTCTTGAAGACATGCTTTGGTATTGTGTCATCTCATTCAGAAAGAAGTGGGAAGAATCTCTCCCTTATGCTGAATTCTCTTACAGCAATAGCTAGCAAGCTAGCTTGAATATGGCACCCTTCGAAGTGCTATATGGACGGAAGTGCCGAACCCCTCTGAATTGGTTAGAAGCTGGGGAACAACCGCTCATTGGTCCAGACATTATCCAACAAGCTGAAGAGCAAGTCTGCATTGTCTGGGATAATCTCAAGGTGGCCTAGTCCTGTCAGAAGAGCAATTGTGACCGTAAACACTAGGTTCTACCTACCAACCTGGTGAGCAAGTTTATCTACGTGTCACTCCTTTGAGAGGCACTCATCAGTTCGGAGTTAAGGGCAAGTTAGCTCCTCGCTACATTGGTCCTTTCCGCATTCTCGCCCGTTGTGGACTTGTGGTTTATCAGCTGGAATTGCCACCTCAATTCTCTCACGTCCATGACGTCTTCCACGTGTCGCAACTTCATCATTGCTTCAAGGACCCGCACCATGAAGTGGATCCAAAATTGATCGACGTGCAACATGATCTCACTTACAAAGAGCATCCGATCTGCATTCTTGAAGAAGAATGTCGAACCCGTTAGAAGGTTACCAAGTTCCTCAAAGTGCAATGGTCAAATCATATTGAAGATGAAGCCACTTGAGAATGCAAGGATAATCTTCATGCGGAATACCCCGATCTTTTCCCTTCCACCTCTTCATTCTCGGGACGAGAATTTCTTTTAGAGGAGGAGAGTTGTAACTCCCCTATGTAATGAGCTGCAGTAACCCCTCTGATTAAGCTTAGACATTTTTCTAAACAGTGCTTCATCACCTTTGATTCCATATCACATTTCAAAATCAACTTTGAATTCAAATTCAAATTGTAAGTGAAATAAAGAAATTCACAAACATGAAAACTAAAATGTTCATAATGTTGCAAATAATCCATATATAATTATGGTGGAGAAACCAACATTTTTTATAGTGTTTAAATGCCCTAAAACAATTAAAATAGAGGGCAAACAATAATTTAAATGCTTTTAAATTATAAGAATACAAACTATTTTAAATAATTGCCAAACTTTTTGTGGTTGTGGGTTAAATTGTTTTACTAATAACTGTGCAAGTTTTATATTTTATAAAACTAAAATAATATGAAAAGAAAACACAAAACACAAAATAAATAAAATTAAAAACAAAAATTTAAAATGAAAGAAAAAGGGAAAGGCCTCGGAGCACTAGGCCTAGTGCGGCCCGGCCAAGCGCCTCAGGTCATCTCCCTCCCACTTCTCCTCCGACCGGGGCACTCCCGCCCGACCACCTTGCCGGCAACGCCGAGAAGGGATTAGGGTGCCACGCCCCCGCCGGCTCGGACTCCCCTACCACTCCCCCACTCCCACTCGTCCTCTCGCACGCGCTCTCCCTCGCTCGCTCCACCTTCTCCCCCTCGCCGGACGCGGCCGAAGCCATGGCTCACCTTGCCGCCGTGGCCACCGCCCTCCCTGCGCTCTGAGACGTTGCCCACAAGCACCGCCACTCTCTCTCCCATCTCCCTCACCCCTGGATCTAAGCGGGGAAGCTATGTCAATGTCGCCCACCTCTTTTCTCCATGGCCGCCGTGGATCGCCACTGTCGTTCGTCTGCTTCAAGCCCTCCTCGAGCCCCCTTCCCTCCTCTACCGCATCGCTGTGAGCAAAAGCCCCTCTCGACCCCCTTCCCCCTTCGTTTCTGCAAGTGTAGATGTCGCCCCCATCGCAACCAAGCTCGCCGCGCGCGAGATCATCGCCAGCACGTCTCCGGTGACCTTTTGGTCAGGTGGTGTTGCCCATCGTCACCGCCATGACGAGTATAGCCCGGTAGACCCCCTAGCCGGCCCGTTTTCTTGCTCCCACATTGACCCCGTCCTCGACCGAACTCTGGCGATCGCTGACCTCGACGCTGATGTCCATTCCGGTTACCCTGGGACGCACCTCCACCATCGTTAGACGCGGCTCGCCTCTCTCGTTCGAACCGCGCCGATGGCGCTTGTTTTAGAGCATCTCCAACAGGTGCCGAACGCGTCACACGCAAAAAACTAGTTTGTCGCGCGCCCACCGCCTGGTTTGGTGCGGCGCGCAGCGCTGGCTCCAGCAGCTGCGCTAAAATGCAGCGCGCGTGCCGCTCCAGTAGCGCGCACACAACAATTTTTTTATTTTTAGATAAATCGGAAGCATAGATAAATAAAAACTAGATAGATTGCATAAATAAAAAACGATACAAAGGTATTTTACATCGGTGCAACTAGAGATAGATAGTTCGAAAGCATAAATAAACTACGGCGCAACTAGATAGAAACTACTCCAAGTCGCTATTATCATCACCATCATCATACTCGTCGGTGTCGTCCGAGGTATCGAGCCATATGTCCAACCAATGATCATCGTTTTCCATGAAGAACGACCTCCCACCTGCTGCAACGATATCCGACTGCGCATTCACCAATGCCTTCCGCCGACGCCTCTCCAACCGCGAATTGCGGCGCCTTTGCTTGTCCTCCTCGCGGCGCCTTGCCCGGTAGGATTGCTCGTAGGCGACGTCCTCCGGGTGGCGCCGGCGCCACTCACCCATGACCCGCTCGTCCTCCTGGGCAACGAGGAGGCGGCGCTGCCGCTCAGCGTGCTCCGCACGGTCTTCTGCCGTGTTAAGACGAGGCGGCGGGGCGACGTCCAGCGCCTGCTGGAGCGTGTAGACGTCCTGGAAATTCATCTGCCCGCGCGGCCTGTCTAGGCGCCACCCCGCCGCGTCGTACGCACGAGCGGCCTCGTGCGCCGTCCCGTATGTGCCGAGGCCGAGCCGGAGATTGCCGGAGCGTATCTCGGAGTAGTACCCGCCGTTGGGGCGCAGGCGAACGCCGCGGTAGCCCGACGCTCCTCGGCGGTGCGGCGGCATGGTGGCGCGTCGGTGGCGGGGCGCTGGAGCGATGGAGGCGCGCGTAGCAGAGGAGGAGGAAGAGGCGCGTGGTAGAGGAAGCGGAATCGGAGTTGTGGAGAAGGCGTGTGGCGAGCGCCGCATTTTATAGGCGCGCCGAAAGCGGTCCACTAAAAATGGTGCGCGAGCTGCCGCCTTTTCGTGCACGCGCGCAAGCGGTTCCCGCGCGCGCGAGTTTCCCGCCACCGTTGGAGCGCGGCAAAATGTTCTGCGCGCGCTAAAAGCTGGGTTTACCGCGCACGCGCGTCTTTTGGTGCGCCTACTGGAGATGCTCTTAGTCCACCACACACGAATCTAGACCCCCTCCCGAGCGCCTCTGTCGTGTTTCGTGTCGCCGACGGCGAGGCGCCGACCGCTACTGACGTGGCTGGCCTGGGGCCACCCCAGGGTCACTGACCGGTGGGCCCCAAGGCCCAAGCTGACCTCGTTGACTGGGTTGAACAGTCAACAGGTGCTGACTAGGCAGCCTCAGTCGCTGACTGGTGGGTCCCACTGCTTAACTAACTAACTACTCCCTCTGTAAGTTAATATAAGAGCGTCTAGACCATTAAAATAGTTATCTAAACGCTCTTATATTAGTTTACGGAGTGAGTAATTAGTAAAAATGAATTAAATTAATCTGATATAACACTGGCAGGTAGGCCTGGATACTTAATTAGCTATTTTAGTTTAAAATTAAACTCTGTTAGCTCCCCTGTTAATGGCATATGGGACCTAGCGGTCAGGTTTGGCCTGGACCAGCTGGGTTAATTGCTAACGTCATGCGGATGCAATAATTCTAATTTTTGAATTAATTTAAACAATAATAATTTCATAAAATATTTAAATCTTTGAAAAATCTTATAAAATAATGTAATGCCCCGGATTCGATGCGCCACGTGTCCTTCAGTTATTCGCTGTCATTGCCATGTCATTTGCTTGCGTGTTGCATTTTGCCATGTCATCATCTGCATTTTATCTGCATGTTTTTCAAAACTTGCATCCGTTCGGGTTCCGTCGGTTCTCTCCGTTGTCCGTTCGGAGTCCGGACCTCTCGCGCGCGCCCGTCGCCCCTCTCAGACCTTGATTTCGTGTGCGGGTGTTAAACGTTCTCGGAATGGACCGAGTCTTGCCAAGCGGCCATGGTATAGCACCGGTAGACCGCCTGTCAAGTTTCGTGCCATTTGGAGGTCGTTTGGTACTCCAACGGTTAACCGGGGAACCGTAAAGCCCCTCTCTCTTTGCAGCCCAACACCCCCTCCAAAGTGGCCCAAAACCCAGAAAACTCCCCTCCATGCTCTCGGTCGTTCGATCATGATCGCGTGGCAGAAAACCGCTCCTCATTTGGACTCTCCTAGCTCCCAGAATCTATAAATAGGTCCTCCCCTCCATTTTTTCGCGGATGAATCCCCCTGAAACCCTAGCAATTTCCCCTCGCCGCCGCCGGACGCGTCCACCCGGCGCCGGACACGTCCGCCCCGCTCGCACCCGGCGGATCCGCGTCCGCCATGTGGCATCCCCGCGCCCGCCTCGCCGCCGGCCTGCGGAGCCCATCGTGGGCCCGCGCGGGCCCTCGCGCCGCCGCCGCCTGGCCCGGCTCCCGCGGACACCCGCCTACGCCGCCGCCCGCCGGCCGCCTCGCCGCCGCGGACCCCGCCGCCGTGCGCCTCTCCGCCGCCGGCCGCGGCCTCCTCCGCCTCTCCGCCCGCGCCCTCCGCCTTCCGCGCTGCCCATCGCCGCCATGCGCCGCCGTGCCGCCCGGTGGCCGCTCCGCCCGTCGCCCGTGGCTGCGCCACCCGGTGGCCGCGCCGCCCCCGTCGCCTCCCCGTCGCCTCCTCCGCCTCCCCTCGCCAGGATACGGCCGGATCCGGCGAGATCCGGCCCGGATCCGGCGAGATCCGGCCCGGATCCGGCGAGATCCGGCCCGGATCCGCCCGTCTCCGGCCATCCCCCTCCTCTCCGGCGAGATTCCGGCGAAGTCCTCGCCGCGGTTGACTTTTTCCCCAGGGTGAGAAAATCTGCTAAGTCCCAGATCTATGTAATTTTCATGCCATGTTCGACCTGCCATATCTCTGTGCATGTAGCTCCGTTTCGTGCGTGCAATATGTCAAATTGTTTGCCTCAACGAGTACATCATTTCATTCCATTGCATCATGTTCATTTGAGCTCATCTGGATGCCTGAATCATCGTTGCAAGAGTGCTTCATGATGTTGTCTGCTGTCTGTTATCAGAACGAGCTCATTTTTCATTTTTTTCCATGATTGTTGTGTGCATCCTATGAGGTTGATGTCTACATGTGTTTTGATCTATGCTATGTCTTCTTTACAGAGGTGCTTACCATGTATTTTTGTGATCAATGTGGTGACTAGCACAAGCATGCAAACTAGGCATCGTGATGCTGCTGATTTTAGTCCCTGTTCTGCTGTTATTTTGATGCCATGTAAACATGATGCTACAGAGAGATCCATGCATATTTTGAGATACTTCAGTAAGGGTGTTTTGAACACGTGGTTATTGTCTATCCATTCATGCCCCTTTTTGCAATTATGGATTAGTCTAGCATGTCTTTTTCGTGCTCTACTTTTGCTTCAAAATGTTTCCTGGCAGATTGTTTACTTATTCAATTTTGCCAAGGTTGTTGTAGTCGATCCTTGCATGCTATGAACTTGTTATTGACTTGGTTTGTTTCACAAACATGTCTTCTTGATGATGCTATGCTTATCTTGTCATGCAATTACTTGTGGTGAGTGAATCGAGCTTGTTAAGTAGGGTACTTGCTGTTGTTGTTTTGCTAGGCTGAATCTGTTATTTCGTGATACTATGTAAACCTGCTTCTACTAATCATTCTATGCATAATCTGGAGATGTACACTAAATATGTTTTGTTCTACATGTTATGCTCTATCCATCCATGCCCCTGGTTGCAATTATAGCTTGCTTTAGCTTGTTCATATCTTGCTCCAAAGTTGCTTGATAATGTTGCTGTCAGCCTATTAACATTAAGTTCAGTTGTTGCCATGTGTTTTGCTAGTGATACATGCACCCTATGGACTTGATCTTGCCATGCTTAGCTTCACAAACATGTCTTATTACTATTGGTTGCCTTGCCATGCTATGTTTTGCTCTGTGGTGAGTGGTACAAGCTCATCTACATGCCTTCATAATTCTGTTTCTGCCATGTTTGAATCTGTATTATAACTTGCCATGTTTACGTGGGTGCCATCATATTTTCTGATCCTTTTTGGCTTATGGTCAGTAAGGGACTTTTGATCTATGCAATTAGTAGATTCATGCCATGCCTTTGTTTGCCATGATAAGTTCCTGTAACATGTTTTTTGATAGCTCTGAACATTGCAACCTGATGTTATTTTCTGCAAAGTCTGAAATGTTATCATTTGCAATCTTGCCATGTGTGTTTGAGCATGTTCTAGTGATTTCTGGAGATAGCTCAGTGTTCATGTTTTGTTATGCTTTACCTGTACATCATGTCCATGCCTTTTGTTTTTATATTGTGGTACTGTAGCATGTTGTTTTGATGCTTGCAATATGCCTAATTGTTGTTCTGGACAGCTTGTCCTTTAAACTTGTATAGAGTGTGTATGTTGAACCGTTGCTCCGTTTTGAGTGTGCTCTATATGAAACTTGCTTGATTTTGCATGTAGTTTTATATTATCATGTTGCATCCTTGTTTTGAGGTGTTTGCTTGATGTTTGTATGCATTTTGCATCAATGCCATGTTTAACTTGTTTTGCTCATATCTTCTAGGCCGTAGCTCCAAACTAAATGAACTTTATATGTAACTTGACTAGAATCTCGTGTAGATCATCTTGTTGCATCTTAACTTGCTGTTTAACAACTTGAACATAAGGTTATTCAGATCTGGACCATTTTCGAAATATGCATATGAGGACTTACCGGAATTGTTATATGTTGTTCCCGGCCTCATTTAAACTTGCTTTGATGTGTTGCTCTTCTTTGCATCATCTCTTGCCATGAGTAGCTTCATGTAGCTTTGTCATGCATCATGCTTGTGTGTGCATCATGCCTTCTTCATGTGTGGTGTGTTTACCATGTAGTGTGCTTCTTCTTGTTAGTTCCTGTTTAGTTGCGATCGTGAGGATTCGTTCGTCTACACTTGGTTCGGCTTCATCCGTTCATCTTCTTCATGGACTCGTTCTTATTCCTTGCGGGATTTCAGGCAAGATGACCGCTACCCTGGATCTCACTACTATCATTGTTATGCTAGTTGCTTCGTTCTATCGCTTTGCTGCGTTACCTAACTTTTGCTCTTCAAGCCTCCCAAATTGCCATGAACCTCTAACCTTTGACACCTTTCCTATGCAAACCGTTGCTTGTCTATGTTACCGCTTTTTCTCAGCCCTCTTATAGCGTTGCTAGTTGCAGGTGAAGTTGAAGATTGCTCCATGGTGGACAGGATTTTGGTTGGGATATCACAATATCTCTTATATTATTAATGCATCTATATACTTGGTAAAGGGTGGAAGACTCGGCCTTATGCCTGGTGTTTTGTTCCACCCTTGCCGCCCTAGTTTCCGTCATACCGGTGTTATGTTCCCGGATTTTGCGTTCCTTACGCGGTCGGGTGATTTATGGGACCCCCTTTACAGTTCGCTTTGAATAAAACTCCTCCAACAAGGCCCAACCTTGGTTTTACCATTTGCCTCACCTACTCCTTTTTCCCTTGGGAGTCCCGCATCCCGAGGGTCATCTTTATTTTAGCCCCCCCCCCCCCGGGGCCAGTGCTTGTCTAAGTGTTGGTCCGAACTAGAGCCCTTTGCAGTGCCCCCTCAGGGAAACTTGAGGTCTGGTTTTAGTTGTACGGATTGCTCATCCGGTGTTGCCCTGAGAACGAGATATGTGCAGCTCCTATCGGGATTGTCGGTGCATCGGGCGGTCTTGCTGGTCTTGTTTTACCATTGTCGAAATGTCTTGTAAACCGGGATTCCGAGCCTGATCGGGTCTTCCTGGGAGAAGGTATATCCTTCGTTGATCGCGAGAGCTTGTCATAGGCTAAGTTGGGACACCCCTGCAGGGTATAATATTTCGAAAGTCGTGCCTGCGGTTATAGGCAGATGGGAATTTGTTAATGTCTGGTTGTAGATAACTTGACACCATATTCGAATTAAAATGCATCAACCGTGTGTGTAGCCGTGATGGTCTCTTTTCGGCAGAGTCCGGGAAGTGAACACGGTTTCTGGGTTATGCTTGACGTAGGTAGGAGTTCAGGATCACTTCTTGATCATTGCTAGCTTCACGACCGTTCCGCCTGTTCTCTTCTCGCTCTTATTTGCATATGTTAGCCACCATATATGCTTAGTCGCTGCTGCAGCCTCACCACTTTACCCCTTCCTTTCCCATTAAGCTTTGCTAGTCTTGATACCCATGGTAATGGGATTGCTGAGTCCTCGTGGCTCATAGATTACTACAACAACAGTTGCAGGTACAGGTTGTGTGATGATCATGACGCGAGAGTGATGCTTGCTTTGCGTTGAGTTCTTCTTCTGCTTCTTCGATCAGGGGATAGGTTCCAGGTCGGCAGCCTGGGCTAGCAGGGTGGATGTCGGTTGAGTTTCTGTTTGTGTTTCATCCGTAGCCGGATGATGCTCTTATGTACTGTGATGTTGTATTCGTGTGGCATTGTATGCCTTATGTATGTATCCCCATCTATTATGTAATGTTGATGTAATGATATCCACCTTGCAAAAGCGTTTCAATATGCGGGTCTATCCTTGGTTGGACCTTCGAGTTCCTTTTGGATAGGGTCTCATATTGGGTGTGACAAGTTAGTATCAGAGCCTCGACCGACCCTAGGAGCCCCCTTGATTGATCGTGTAGTTTGGCCGTTGTTGAGTCTAGAAGAAAACTGTTTTCGGAGTCTAGTTATATCGGAGAGTAGGAATTCGTTTTACTCCTCAGCCCCTTCGTCGCTCTGGTAAGGAATCTTGACGTAGGTGTTTATGAATTACTTCTCTTCCCCTTCAAATTTTTCTTTAGGTTCACGCAGTTGGTTTTCCGGTAGTTGGTTCTCTTCTCTTTTCATCCGGTGTATTTCTCGTCAAGTTGACTCGAGCCTCTTCATCTTTGCCAAGTTCAATCCTCAGTTATTTTCTTTCCCACCCGCCCACCCCTTTTCTTCTCAGAACCGGAGTCCGTAATCGAGTATCTATCCTACTCGTGTGAAGCCTTTGCTTTCTTTCAACCGGTGTTTTCTCTTCAAGATATTCGCCGGTTCCCCCTTCCAAGTTGCCTTTGTTTTCCCGCCCTCCCGCCCTCTTCTTCCCGAAGCCTGAGTCTGTTTCGGACATCAATTTCATTCGTACGGAGGTTCTTCAGTCTTCCCTCAATCATTTCAACCGGTGAATTCTCGTTTTGTTATCTTCATCTCTTTTTCTTCTTTGGTGGATTCAATTCAAGTTTTTCGGGTTAATCATATTCTTTTCCTCGGATCAAGTGTTTTCCCTACTCGTTCGTATCTCGCTAGTTTATCCTCCCGGAGTGTGCAAGACATCTCAGGAGATTTGTCTGTGTTCAAATTAATTCGAGGTTGTCACCTCATTCAAATATTTCAATTGTTCTGGTGCCTCATCTATCTGTTCATCATCCCCTTCCGACGGTGTTATCTCTTCAGTGGGCCCTAACCCACAGGTCTTTTCCCAGGATTTTACCTGACTCTTTCTAATTCCCCTGGAGTGATTCTCAATTCTTTTAAGTGTGACGTAAGAATGGATTTCATCAGTCAGATGCCATCTCCAAGATTGTTTTCAAGTTCTATTCATTGTTGGCTCAACCTCTTTGCTTTTCATTCTCCCGGAGTATCACAATAATTTCGGTGGTGTTTCTCGTCGTCTTTCTCAGCTTTGAAGACCGAAGAAGAGTTTTTCCTCTCAATCTTGCCCGTTCTCTCGAAGATTCGTGGTTCTAGCTTCATATTATCCTCTCGAATTATTCTATTTGTCAGATATTCCTTTTCTTACCCATCCGGAGTTTGTCAGGAGTTGTTTTGCATTTCTTTTCACCGGAGGCCATCATTCCAGTAGAATGCTTCGTCCTCTCATTTCAGCTACCATTATCCAATTATCCCGGTGCATCTGTCAAGTATTCGTTGATCAACTCATGATCTCTGTGTTCTTTTGCATCTAATCCCCTCTAACATATTTGTTCTTCTAATTCTTACCGGTGATTCTTTCTCTTTCATCAGTCATTTTCTTTTCTAACGGTGGTTCGTTCAAGATTCTTTTTCCTTGATCATCATATTAATTCATTCGTTCTTTTCAATCCTTCCGGTGGTTCATGAAGACCTTCTCAAGTTCGCGCTATATCTCTTCTCAATCCTTTCAAGAATAATAAGTAGTATGCAAAATCCATTGTTGGTCATCAATTTAATTTGATGAAGGATAAACATACAATAAATCTTATTCTTATTTCATCAGAGTGATTAATCCCTTCCTTCGGAGTTTGTTCTTGATGAATAAATTCTAATTCCAAGTGCTTTCATCTTTTCTTTTCCGGAGTTCAATTTTCTCAGCCATTTCATCGGAACCTCCATCTAAATCATCGCAAGGCTTTAATCTTATTCTTTATTCCTTCTTCCTATTTCATCATCCTTTTGTTACCGGAGTTCTTCATGGTGGTTCTTTATGATTTAATTCATTCTCCAAGAGTTCATCAAGATTCTTCTCGGTGGAGTTCAAGTATCTTTTCTTCTTGCATCTCAAAGTGCAATTAATCCTCCATATCCTTTTGAAGTGGAGTTTTGCATTCCTTCGTTCTTCTCAGTAATCCAATCATTTCCGTTTGCGGTCGGTTATCACCTCATAATTTTGAGATGTTTTCCATAAGTCCACAACAAGCTTATCCTTTCGTTGTTGATTTTCTCAACAACTCCGTTCAACCCTTCCTTCTAAGTTCTTTTCATTCAATTCTTTCAATTCTTCCGGAGGCCTTGTGTTGTTCCTCTCATCAAGTATCATTCCATCTTCCCTAGTTCATGATTCGATCCTCTCCATGTTCAGTCGGAGAGCTGCCTAAATCATTTCAGTCTTATTCGTTTCTTATCTCGTTCTAATCGGAGTGGTTTTATAGTCTATCTGATTCAGTGAGCTTTCGATTCTCGTCATTCTCGTCGTTCCTCTCTTGTTCTCGAGTGCTCTCGATTCTTTGCTTCTTATCTTGAGTTCTTGTTTCATCTCACCCCTTTTCTCTCTCGTCTCGGTCCTAAGATCTCGGGACGAGATCTCTTATTAGTGGAGGAGTGTTGTAACGCCCTGGATTCGATGCGCCAGGTGTCCTTCAGTTATTCGCTGTCATTGCCATGTCATTTGCTTGCGTGTTGCATTTTGCCATGTCATCATCTGCATTTTATCTGCATGTTTTTCAAAACTTGCATCCGTTCGGGTTTCGTCGGTTCTCTCCGTTGTCCGTTCGAAGTCCGGACCTCTCGCGTGCGCCCGACGCCCCTCTCAGACCTTGATTTCATGTGCGGGTGTTAAACGTTCTCGGAATGGACCGAGTCTTGCCAAGTGGCCTTGGTATAGCACCGGTAGACCGCCTGTCAAGTTTCGTGCCATTTGGAGGTCGTTTGGTACTCCAACGGTTAACCGGGTAACCGTAAAGCCCCTCTCTCTTTGCAGCCCAACACCCCCTCCAAAGTGGCCCAAAACCCAGCAAACTCCCCTCCATGCTCTCGGTCGTTCGATCACGATCGCGTGGCCGAAAACCGCTCCTTATTTGGACTCTCCTAGCGCCCAGAATCTATAAATAGGTCCTCCCCTCCATTTTTTCGCGGATGAATCCCCCTGAAACCCTAGCAATTTCCCCTCGCCGCCGCCGGACGCGTCCGCCCGGCGCCGGACACGTCCGCCCTGCTCGCCCCCGGCGGATCCGCGTCCGCCACGTGGC
Organism: Triticum aestivum; assembly: GCF_018294505.1. Taxonomy (NCBI): domain Eukaryota; kingdom Viridiplantae; phylum Streptophyta; class Magnoliopsida; order Poales; family Poaceae; genus Triticum; species Triticum aestivum. Next base: position 454,728,392 of record NC_057804.1, read on the forward strand.
GTCCCCGCACCCGCCTCGCCGCCGGCCCGCGGAGCCCATCGCGGGCCCGCGCGGGCCCTCGCGCCGCCGCCACCTGGCCTGGCTCCCGCGGCCACCCGCCTCCTCCGCCGCCTGGGCCGAAGGCCGCCGCCGCCCGCCGGCCGCCTCGCCACCGCGGACCCCGCCGCCGTGCGCCTCTCTGCCGCCGGCCGCGGCCTCCTCCGCCTCTCCGCCCGCGCCCTCCGCCTTCCGCGCTACCCGCCGCCGCCATGCGCCGCCGCGCCGCCCGGTGGCTGCTCCGCCCATCGCTGGTAGCCGCGCCGCCCGGTGACCGCGTCGCCCCCGTCGCCTCCCCGTCGCCTCCTCCGCCTCCCCTCGCCGAGATCCGGCCCGAATCCGCCCGTCTTCGGCCATCCCCCTCCTCTCCGGCGAGATTCCGGCGAAGTCCTCGCCGCGGTTGACTTTTTCCCCGGGGTGAGAAAATCTGCTAAGTCCCAGATCTGTGTAATTTTCATGCCATGTTCGACCTGCCATATCTCTGTGCATGTAGCTCCGTTTCGTGCGTGTAATATGTCAAATTGTTCGTCTCAACGAGTACATCATTTCATTCCATTGCATCATGTTCATTTGAGCGTATCTGGATGCCTGAATCATCGTTGCAAGAGTGCTTCATGATGTTGTCTGCTATCTATTATCAGAACGAGCTCATTTGTCATTTTTGCCATGATTGTTGTGTGCATCCTATGAGGTTGATGTCTACATGTGTTTTGATCTATGCTATGTCTTCTTTACAGAGGTGCTTACCATGTATTTTTGTGATCAATATGGTCACTAGCACAAGCATGCAAACTAGGCATCGTGATGCTGCTGATTTTAGTCCCTGTTCTGTTGTTATTTTGATGCCATGTAAACATGATGCTACAGAGAGATCCATGCATATTTTGAGATACTTCAGTAAGGGTGTTTTGAACATGTGGTTATTGTCTATCCATTCATGCCACTGTTTGCAATTATGGAGTAGTCTAGCATGTCTTTTTCATGCTCTACTTTTGCTTCAAAATGTTTCCTGGCAGATTGTTTACTTGTTATTCAATTTTGCCAAGCTTGTTGTAGTCGATCCTTGCATGCTATGAACTTTTTATTGACTTTGTTTGTTTCACAAACAAGTCTTCTTGATGATGCTATGCTTATCTTGTCATGCAATGACTTGTGGTGAGTGAATCGAGCTTGTTAAGTAGGGTACTTGATGTTACTGTTTTGCTAGGCTGAATCTGTTATTTCGTGATACTATGTAAACCTGCTTCTACTAATCATTCTATGCATAATCTGGAGATGTCCACTAAATATGTTTTGTTCTACATGTTATGCTCAATCCATCCATGCCCCTGGTTGCAATTATAGCTTGCTTTAGCTTATTCATATCTTGCTCCAAAGTTGCTTGATAATGTTGCTGTCAGCCTGTTAACATTAAGTTCAGTTGTTGCCATGTGTTTTGCTAGTGATACATGCACCCTATGGACTTGATCTTGCCATGCTTAGCTTCACAAACATGTCTTCTTACTGTTGGTTGCCTTGCCATGCTATATTTTGCTCTGTGGTGAGTGGTACAAGCTCATCTACATTCCTTCATAATTCTGTTTCTGCCATGTTTGAATCTGTATTATAACTTGCCATGTTTACGTGGGTGCCATCATATTTTCTGATCCTTTTTGGCTTATGGTCAGTAAGGGACTTTTGATCTATGCAATTAGTAGATTCATGCCATGCCTTTGTTTGCCATGATAAGTTCTTGTAACATGTTGTTTGATAGCTCTGTACATTGCAACCTGATGTTATTTTCTACAAAGTCTGAACTGTTACCATGTGTGTTTGAGCATGTTCTAGTGATTTTTGGAGATAGCTCAGTGTTCATGTTTTGTTATGCTTTACCTGTACATCATGTCCATGCCTCTTGTTTTTATATTGTGGTACTGTAGCGTGTTGTTTTGATGCTTGCAATATGCCTAGTTGCTGTTTTGGACAGCTTGTCCTTTAAACTTGTAGAGTGTGTGTTGAACCGTTGCTCCGTTTTGAGTGTGCTCTATATGAAACTTGCTTGATTTTGCATGTAGTTTCATATTATCATGTTGCATCATTGTTTTGAGGTGTTTGCTTGATGTTTTTATGCATTTTGCATCAATGCCATGTTTAACTTGTTTTGCTCATATCTTCTAGGCCGTAGCTCCAAACTAAATGAACTTTATATGTAACTTGACTAGAATATCGTGTAGATCATCTTGTTGCATCTTAACTTGCTGTTTAACAACTTGAACATAAGGTTTATTCAGATCTGGACCATTTTCGAAATATGCATATGAGGACTTACCGGAATTGTTATATGTTGTTCCCGGCCTCATTTAAACTTGCTTTGATGTGTTGCTCTTCTTTGCATCATCTCTTGCCATGAGTAGCTTCATGTAGCTTTGTCATGCATCATGCTTGTGTGTGCATCATGCCTTGTTCATGTGTGGTGTGTTTACCATGTTGTGTGCTTCTTCTTGTTAGTTCCTGTTTCGTTGCGATCGTGAGGATTCGTTCGTCTACACTTGGTTCGGCTTCATCCGTTCATCTTCTTCATGGACTCGTTCTTCTTCCTTGCGGGATTTCAGGCAAGATGACCGCTACCCTGGATCTCACTACTATCATTGCTATGCTAGTTGCTTCGTTCTATCGCTTTGTTGCGTTACCTATCTTTTGCTCTTTAAGCCTCCCAAATTACCATGAACCTCTAACCTTTGACACCTTTCCTATGCAAACCGTTGCTTGGCTATGTTACCGCTTTTGCTCAGCCCTCTTATAGCATTGCTAGTTGCAGGTGAAGTTGAAGATTGCTCCATGGTGGACAGGATTTTGGTTGGGATATCACAATATCTCTTATATTATTAATGCATCTATATACTTGGTAAAGGGTGGAAGACTCGGCCTTATGCCTGGTGTTTTGTTCCACTCTTGCCGCCCTAGTTTCCGTCATACCGGTGTTATGTTCCCGTATTTTGCGTTCCTTACGCGGTCGGGTGATTTATGCGACCCCCTTGACAGTTCGCTTTGAATAAAACTCCTCCAGCAAGGCCCAACCTTGGTTTTACCATTTGCCTCACCTACCCCTTTTTCCCTTGGGAGTCACACATCCCGAGGGTCATCTTTATTTTAGCCCCCCCCCCCCGGGCCAGTGCTTGTCTAAGTGTTGGTCCGAAGTAGAGCCCTTTGCTGGGCCCCCTCAGGGAAACTTGAGGTATGGTTTTAGTTGTACGGATTGCTCATCCGATGTTGCCCTGAGAACGAGATATGTGCAGCTCCTATCGGGATTGTCGGCGCATCGGGCGGTCTTGCTGGTCTTGTTTTACCATTGTCAAAATGTCTTGTAAACCGGGATTCCGAGCCTGATCGGGTCTTCCTGGGAGAAGGTATATCCTTCGTTGATCGCGAGAGCTTGTCATGGGCTAAGTTGGGACACCCCTGCAGGGTATAATCTTTCAAAAGTCGTGCCTGCGGTTATAGGCAGATGGGAATTTGTTAATGTCCGGTTGTAGATAACTTGACACCAGATTCGAATTAAAACGCATCAACCGTGTGTGTAGCCGTGATGGTCTCTTTTCGGCAGAGTCCGGGAAGTGAACACGGTTTCTGGGTTATGCTTGACGTAGGTAGGAGTTCAGGATCACTTCTTGATCATTGCTAGCTTCACGACCGTTCCGCCTGTTCTCTTCTCGCTCTTATTTGCATATGTTAGCCACCATATATGCTTAGTCGCTGCTGCAGCCTCACCACTTTACCCCTTCCTTTCCCATTAAGCTTTGCTAGTCTTGATACCCATGGTAATGGGATTGCTGAGTCCTCGTGGCTCACAGATTACTACAACAATAGTTGCAGGTACAGGTTGTGCGATGATCATGACGCGAGAGCGATGCTTGCTTTGCGTTGAGTTCTTCTTCTGCTTCTTCGATCAGGGGATAGGTTCCAGGTCGGCAGCCTGGGCTAGCAGGGTGGATGTCGGTTGAGTTTCTGTTTGTGTTTCATCGGTAGCCGGATGATGCTCTTATGTACTGTGATGTTGTATTCGTGTGGCATTGTATGCCTTATGTATGTATCCCCATCTATTATGTAATGTTGATGTAATGATATCCACCTTGCAAAAGCGTTTCAATATGCGGGTCTATCCTTGGTGGGACCTTCGAGTTCCTATTGGATAGGGTCGCATATTGGGCATGACAAATAATCTATAACTCAGATGAAAATAATTTATATATGAAAGTTGCTCAGAAAAATGTAACAAATCTGAATATTCTATCCGTTCATCTATCACACGCTTCTAGCATGATGAACGTGGATCCTTCCCCTCCAATTCATTTGTCCGAAAAATTCCAAACATCGGGAAAACATTCCCAGATGTTTTCTCGCTTCGTCTATATCGTGTAGCACTATGTTAGGTCACCCCTAGCTCTGCATATTGCCATGTCATGCATCGTGATGCATCTATTTGCTTTATATTTATTGTTTCTACCCCCTCTTCTCTCCGGTAAACACCGAGACTGACGCTGCTTGTGAGATCGACTACGCTCCTGATGACCAGTCCTTTTCAGCAGAGCTCCCACGCAAGCAAAACCCCCTTGATCATTCCTATATCACCCATTCCTTCTCTCTCATGCTTGAATTAGATTTTGCTATTGTCGTTCGTTTGTACCTATTCTGATGCATAGCCTGATTTTGTAACCTGCTATTGTTACCTACCTGTTTATCCTATATGCTTAGTATATGTTGCTTAGTGGTCCATCAGTGACCCCTCACCTTGTCCCAGTTGCCCCCGCCTTATCACCAATGACTCGATCAACTCGATAGACGTCCAAAGCCCGACACATCACCTCACACGCCCTTAGTTGTACTACTCTGCAGAACTACTATCGAGTGCCAAGGGTGAAACTTTATAACGCACTTCTGATGATATCTCTGTAGTATAGCTAATCGGTCATGGTCTACGGAGGGTGATTCCTCCTTCACCACTCCCCATAACAACTCTGTCATGCAACACCTTAAGTTGGAACCCACGAGGGTGATTCCTCCAAGTTCACCTTGACGGTTACATCAAGTGGAATCCCTCGAGGTTGATTCCTCGGATTCCCCCTTGGTGTGGACACACGGTTAATTTGACCTTATCCCAGAACCATGATGAAGTCGGGTCGGCCCCGTGGGATACCCACAAGAGAAATATGAAGTCGGGTTGACCGTGAGGGTACCCGCGAGTGATGCAGAGTCGGGTTGACCTGGAGGGTACCCGCGAGCTAACTACGTGGCATGGCCGGGTATTCTTAGCTCTTGTCGTACGTTCGTGAGATGGGGCGACAGGGACCACAGATCATGGATCATTGATCGTCTCTGCGCACTCCCAAGACACTAATAGTTTGGATATGTGATCTATGTAGGCCTCTGGCCTTTTCGCATTGACAACCACGCGGGAATAAGTATGGGCACTCTGCGTCATACGATTCTTCCGGAAGCTCACTAACGTTAGTGGTTTAGCAGCACGCTACCGGGTGGTCCATGTAAGCACCTGCACCGGGTTTAGCCAGGACTGATCTCGGCAATCCTTGCAACATGCAGGATTGCAAAGGATGATTGACCCATAACCCCTTTGCATTTAGGATGTAGACTAGCGTCCTAGCCTCTCTGTTGAGCCTAGGTAGGACTACAGCGTGCCAATCTACCGAGGTCGGGCATGACCCAGGAAAGTGTGTTCGGTCGGAATTAATCGAGTGTGTTGGGTAAGTTTGTGCACCCCTGCAGGGTAGTTAATCTATTCAAATAGCCGTGTCCACAGTAACGAATGCTCGGAGTTGTATCCCGATCTATACAACTAGAACTGGATACTGGATATGTGAAATGGATATGATGGCTCCAGGATTGCTTTCTCGCAGGAAGTCGAGGAAGGATCTCTAGGCGATACTACAACATACTTGCTACTTATATTATGCTAATCTGCACTCTTCTAATGCTGCAAGATGCTTCAAGATGCTAGTCTTTGATAGGTTGGGCTTTCACTACTATTTTGGCATTTCTGCCGTTCAATCCAAATATATGGCCCCATTCCTTTGATACTGATGTGTACTTAGTATAGATATGATGTAAGTCTTGCGAGTACTTTGGATGAGAATTCACGGTTGCTTTGTACCTCTTTTCCCATATACCCGGTTGCTGCGATCAGATGACGGATCCCACGAGCCAGATGCCACCACCGACGACTACTACTACCCCGAGGGTGCCTACTACTACGTGGAGGCCGCCGACGACCAGGAGTAGTTAGGAGGCTTCTGGGCAGGAGGCCCTGCATTTTCGATCCATGTTGTTTTTTGTGCTGGCCTTCTTAAGGCAGATTTGTTTACTTATGTCTGTACTCAGATATTGTTGATTTCGCTGACTCGTTTGTATTCGAGCCTTCGAGGCACTAACTTGTAATATGATACGTCCATTTTGCATCATGCTTTTATATTGAGATTTATTGCATAAGGGGCTGTTATTACACATTATATCACAATACTTATGCCTTTTCTCTCTTATTTTGTAAGGTTTACATGAAGGGGGAGAATGCCTGCAGCTGGAATTCTGGACTGGAAAAGGAGCAAATATTAGAGACCTATTCTGCACAACTCCAAAAGTCCTAAAACTTCAAGGAGATCAGTTTTGGAATAAATAAAAAATATTGGGTGAAGAAAGCATCAGAGGGGGGCCACCAGCCAGCCACAAGGGTGGAGGGCGCGACCTACCCCCTGGGCGCACCCCCTACCTTGTGCCCCCCCCCCCAATGCACATCTTCTGCTATATGGTGACTTTTGCCCAGAAAAAATAGGAGAGAAGCTTTCGGGATGAAGCACCGCTGTCTTGAGGCAGTACCTGGGCAGAACAAATCTAGGGCTCCGGCGGAGCTGTTTTGCCGGGGAAACATCCCTCCGGGAGGGGGAAATCATCGCCATCGTCATCACCATTGATGCTCTCATCAAGAGGGGGTCAATCTCCATAAACATGTTCACCAGCACCATCTCCTCTCAAACCCTAGTTCATCTCTTGTATCCGGTCTTTGTCTCAAAACCTCAGATTGATACCTATGGGTTGCTAGTAGTGTTGATTACTCCTTGTAGTTAATGCTCGTCGGTTTATCCGGTGGAAGATTATATTTTCAGATCCTTAATGATAATTAATACTCCTCTGATTATGAACATGAATATGCTTTATGAGTAGTTATGTTTGTTCCTGAGGACATGGGAGAAGTCTTGTTATAAGTAATCATGTGAATTTGGTATTCGTTCGATATTTTGTTGAGATGTATGTTGTCTCTCCTCTAGTGGTGTTATGTGAACGTCGACTACATGACACTTCACCATGATTTGGGCCTAGGGGAAGGCATTGGGAAGTAATAAGTAGATGATGGGTTGCTAGAGTGACAGAAACTTAAACCCTAGTTTATGCGGTGCTTCGTAAGGGGCTGATTTGGATCCATATGTTTCATGCTATGGTTAGGTTTCCTTAATTCTTCTTTCGTAGTTGCGGATGCTTGCGATAGGGGTTAATCATCAGTGGGGGGCTTGTCCAAGGAAGGGCAGCACCCAAGCACCGGTCCACCCACATAGCAGATTGTCAAAGTAACGAACGCGAATCATATGTGCATGGTGAAAACTAGCTAGACAATAATTCCCATGTGTCCTTGGGAGCGCTTTGCCTTATATTAGGTTTGTCCAGGCTTTTCCTTTGCTAAAAAAAGGATTTGTCCACCTTGCTGCACCTTAGTTACTTTTGTTACTTGTTACCCATTACGAATTACCTTATCACAAAACTATCTGTTACCGATAATTTTAGTGCTTGCAGAGAATACCTTGCTGAAAACCGCTTGTCATTTCCTTCTGCTCCTCGTTGGGTTCGACACTCTTACTTATCGAAAGGACTACGATAGATACCCTATACTTGTGGGTAATCAAGACTCTTTTCTGGCGCCGTTGCCGGTGAGTGAAGCGCCTTTGGTAAGTGGAATTTGCTAAGGAAACATTTATATAGTGTGTTGAAATTTACTGTCACTTGTTACTATGGAAAATAATTCTTTGAGGGGCTTGTTCATGGTATCTTCACCTCAACCGGAAGAGCAAAGAGTTGCTCCCCAACCTATTGCACCTACTGAAAATATTTATTTTGAAATTCCTTCGGGTATGAAAGAGAAACTGCTAGCTAATCCTTATACAGGAGATGGACCATTACATCCTGATATGCACCTAATCTATGTGGATGAAGTTTGTGGATTATTTGAGCTTGCAGGTATGCCCGAAGATGTTGTCAATAAGAAGGTATTCCCTTTATCTTTGAAGGGAAAGGCATTAACATGGTATAGGCTATGTGATGATATTGGATCATGGAACTACAACCAATTGAAATTGGAATTTCATCAGAAGTTTTATCCTATGCATCTGGTTCATCATGATCAGAATTATATATATAATTTTTGACCCCGTGAAGGAGAAAGTATCACTCAAGCTTGGGGTATGCTTAAGTCAATGTTATATTCATGCACCAATCATGAGCTCTCAAGAGAAATTATTATTCAAAACTTTTATGCCCGACTTTCTCATAATGATCGATCCATGCTCGACACTTCTTGTACTGGATCTTTTATGATGAAGACTACTAAATTCAAATGGGATTTATTGGAACGAATTAAACGCAAATCTGAAGATTGGGAACTCGACAAAGGCAAGGAGTCAGGTATAAACCTTAAGTTTGATTGTGTTAAATCTTTTATGGATACCAATGCTTTCCATGATTTTAGCACTAAATATGGACTTGACTCTCAGATAGTGAATCATTTGCTACTCATGTTTATCTCCCTAAGGAGAAGTGATTTAAATATCATCCTCCCATTGAAGTGTAAGTAGTAGAACCTATTAAAGTTTAAGAATAAACTATTACTTATAATGTTGATCCTATTGTTCCTACTGCTTATATTGAGAAACCACCTTTCCCTGTTAGAATAAAGGATCATGCTAAAGCTTCAACTGTGGTTCGTAAGAGTTATACTAGAACACCTACACCCCCTGAACAAGTTAAAGTTGGACCTAGTATTGCTATGGTTAAAGATCTATTATTGGTCGATAATATTGATGGGCATGTTATTTATTTCCGTGATGAAGCTGCTAGGATTGCTAAACCTGATACTAAAGATATGCCTGTTGTTTCTGTTAAAATAGGAGATCATTGTTATCATGGTTTGTGTGATATGGGTGCCAGTGTGAGTGCAATACCTTATAACTTATATAAAGAAATTATGAATGATGTTGCACCTGCTGAGATAGAAGATATTGATGTTACTATTAAGCTTGCCAATAGAGATACTATATGATCACTTGGGATTGTTAGAGACGTTGAAGTCTTGTGCGGGAAAATAAAATACCCTACTGATTTTCTTATTCTTGGTTCCCCACAAGATAACTTTTGTTCCATTATATTTGGTAGACCCTTCTTGAATAGTGTTAATGCTAAGGTAGACTGCGAGAAGGATATTGTTATTGTTGGTTTAGGGGATATGTCTCATGATTTTAATTTTTCTAAATTTCGTAGACAGCCCCATGATAAAGAATTGCCTAGTAAGGATGAAATTATTGGTCTTGCTTCTATTGTCGTGCCTCCGAATGATCCTTTAGAACAATATTTGCTGGACCATGAAAATGATATGTTTATGAATGAAAGAAGGGAAATAGATGAAGTATTCTTTAATCAAGGGCCTACTTTGAAACACAATTTTCCTGTTGAAATTCTCAGAGATCCTCCTTCACCCAAGGGTGATCCCGTGTTTGAATTTAAATAATTACCTAATACTCTTAGATATGCTTATCTCGATGAAAGAAGTTATATCATGTTATTATTAGTGCTAACCTTTCAGAGCGTGAAGAAAAGAAATTATTGAAAACTCTAAAGAAGCACTATGCCGCTATTGGGTATACTCTTGATGATCTTAAGGGAATTAGTCCCACTCTATGTCAGCACAAAATAAAATTGGAAAAAGATGCTAAACCAGTTGTTGGTCACCAACGGTTAAATCCAAAAATGAAAGAAGTGGTAAGAAATGAAATATTAAAGCTTCTGGAGGCAGGTATAATTTATCCTATTGTTGATAGTCAGTGGGTAAGTCCCATTCATTGTGTCCCTAAGAAGGTAGGTATTATTGTTGTTCCTAATGATAAGAATGAATTGATCCCACAAAGAATTGTTACAGGTTATAGAATGGTAACTGATTTCCGCAAATTAAATAAAGCTACTAGAAAAGAACATTACCCTCTACCTTTTATTGATCAAATGCTAGAAAGACTATCCAAATATACACATTTTTGCTTCCTAGATGGTTATTCTGGTTTCTCTCAAATACCTGTGTCAAAAGATGATCAGGAAAAGACTACTTTTACTTGCCCTTTCGGTACTTTTGCTTATAGGTGTATGCCTTTTGGTTTATGCAATGCACCTGCTACCTTTCAAAGATGTATGACTGCTATATTCCCTGGCTTTTGTGAAAAGATTGTTGAGGTTTTCATGGATGGTTTTTCTGTTTACGGAACTTTTTTTGATGATTGCTTAAGCAACCTTGATTAAGTTTTGCAGAGATGTGAAGAAACCAATCTTGTCTTGAATTGGGAGAAGTGTCACTTTATGGCTAATGAAGGTATTGTCTTGGGGCATAAAATTTCTGAAAGAGGTATTGAAGTTGATAAAGCTAATTAAAGTAGACGCTATTGAAAAGATGTCGTGTCCTAAATGTATCAAAGGTATAAGAAGTTTCCTTGGTTATGCTGGTTTCTATAGGAGGTTTGTTAAAGACTTCTCTAAAATTTCTAGGCCTCTCACCAATCTTTTGCAAAAACATGTTCCATTTGTTTTTGATGATGACTGTGTAGAAGCATTTGAAATACTTACGAAAGCCTTGATTTCTGCACCTATTGTTCAGCCACCTAATTGGAATTTACCCTTTGAAATGATCTGTGATGCTAGTGATTATGTTGTTGGTGTTGTTCTAGGACAAAGAGTTAATAAGAAATTAAATGTTATCCATTAGACAGTGCCCAGAGAAATTATGCTACTACTGAAAAAGAATTTTTACCAGTTGTATTTTCTTATGATAAGTTCAGATCTTATATTATTGATTCCAAAGTAACTGTTCACACTAAGCATACTGATATTAAATATCTTATGGAAAAGAAAGATGCTAAACCTAGACTTATTAGGTGGGTTCTCTTGTTACAAGAATTTGATTTGCATATTATTGATAGAAAGGGAGTTGAGAACCCCGTTGCAGACAACTTGTCTAGGTTAGAAAATGTTCTTGATGACCCACTGCCTATTGATGATAGCTTTCCTGATGAACAATTAGCTGTCATAAATGCTTCTCGTAATACTCCATGGTATGCTGCTTATGCTAATTACATTGTTGCCAAATTTATACCACCTAGTTTCACATACCAGCAAAAGAAAAAGGTTTTATATGATTTAAGGCATTACTTTTGGGATGACCCACACCTTTATAAAGAGGGAGTAGGTGGTGTTATTAGACGTTGTGTACCTGAGCATGAACAGGAATAGATCCTACGCAAGTGTCATTCTGAGGATTACGGAGGGGACACCACGCTGGAGATAGAACTTCACATAAGGTATTGCAATCCGGTTTTTATTGGCCTGCTCTCTTCAAGGATGCTCGTAAGTTTGTCTTGTCTTGTGATGAATGCCAAAGAATTGGTAATATTAGTAGACGTCAAGAAATTCCTATGAACTATTCACTTGTTATTGAACAATTTGATGTCTGCGGCTTTGATTATATGTGACCTTTTCCTTCCTCTAATGGGTATACACATATTTTAGTTGTTGTTGGTTATGTCACTAAGTGGGTAGAAGCTATTCCAACTAGTAGTGCTGATCATAACACTTCTATTAAGATGCTTAAAGAATTTATTTTTCCGAGGTTTGGAGTCCCTAGATATTTAATGATTGATGTTGGTTCACATTTTATTCATGGTGTTTTTCGTAAAATGCTTGCTAAGTACGATGTTAATCATAGAATTGCATCTCCATATCATCCTCAGTCTAGTGGTCAAGTAGAATTGAGTAATAGAGAGAGATTAAATTGATTTTGCAAAAGACTGTTAATAGATCTAGAAAGAATTGGTCCAAGAAACTTGATGATGCATTATGGGCTTATAGAACTGCTTATAAAAACCCTATGGGTATGTCTCTGTATAAAATGGTTTATGGAAAGGCTTGTCACTTACCTCTTGAACTAGAACATAAGGCATATTGGGCTATTAAAGATCTCAACTATGATTTCAAACTTGCCGGTGAGAAGAGGTTATTTGACATTGCCTCGCTTAATGAATGGAGAACCCAAGCCTATGAGAATGCCAAGTTTTTTAAAGAAAAAGTTAAAAGATGGCATGACAAGAGGATACAAAAGCACGAGTTTAATGTAGGTGATCACGTTTTGCTATACAACTCTCGTTTAAGATTTTCTGCAGGAAAACTTCTCTCTAAATGGGAAGGTCCTTACATTTTCGAGGAGGTCTATCGTTCCGGTGCCATCAAAATCAGCAACTCCGAAGGCACAAATCCGAAGGTAGTAAACGGTCAAAGAATCAACCATTATATCTCAGGTAATCCCATAAATGTTGAAACCAATATAATTGACACCGTAACACCGGAGGAGTACATAAGGGACACTTTCCAGAACGTTTCAGACTCCAAAAAGGAATAGGTATGTGGTACGCTAAGTAAACCGACTACAAAACTATTCCAATAGCATTTTTTCTCTATTTTGGAATATTTAAAAAAATACAAAAATTAAAAGTAGTCCAAAGAGACACGAGGCGACCACAAGGGTGGAGAGCGCGCCCTACCCCCTTGGGCGTGTCCCCCCACCTTGTGGTACCTCGTGTGCCCTCCGGACTCCCTTTTTTGGTTGGAAAAAATTCATTATATAATCTCCCGAAGGTTTTGACTACCATACCATGGCAAAATCCTCTATTTTTATTTTGAGTTGTTTATGCAGCAGATTTAGAGCAATATGTCATCCCAGGATTCGAAGGGACAAAGCTATGTGGCTGACTACATTGCAGACCCCAAAGTCTACGGGGATTTGGAGCATGGTGGTTGGACCATGGAGGAAGAAGAAGACTATGATCCTCAGGGAAAAGAAGAGACAAGCTCACATGAAGATGAAGTCCCACTACTTCAACCTAGGGACATGCACGTGGAGTTCAAAAAGTCAAGTCTCCCTAATAAAGCAAAGAAACCTAAGATCGAGTTTATCCCTTTTCGTCTCTTGCAGGAAAACAAACAAGAATTATGTAAAAAGATATTAAGTCTTGAGCAGGAGATCGATGACTTAAGGGAGCAAAATTCAATCCTCAAGCGCAAGCTAAGGAAGAAGCCTACATCATCGACAACTCCATCATCGCCACCTCTGAAGAAAGAGACATAAATACATGGGTATGGGCACTCCCCTTGGCAACTGCCAAGCTTGGGGGAGGTGCCCCGGTATCGTATCACCATCACACCTCTATCTTTATCTTTTTTCTTAATCCGGTTCTTTTGGTTATATCTTGATCTAGTAGAATAAAATTGTAGTATGATCTAGCTTTGAGTTTTGTTTTGATCTCTATCTATGTAATCGAGTCCATGAGTTATATATAATAAAGAGTAGTTTTGAGTTGAGGGCTTTGCTATCCTGCTATGATCTTGAGGTAATTAAAGAAAGAATAAAAAGAAATAAAAAGATCATATGTTGATCTTATGGAGAGTAATGACTTCACATATAAAGAGTATGATGAATAAAAGTTGTTGAGGGTTAACTAACATAGTCTTGGTCATTGCTGCAATTAATAGGAAGTAATAAAAAAAAGAGGTTTTACATATAAATACACTATCTTGGACATCTTTTGTGATTGTGAGCACTCATTAAAATATGACATGCTAAAAAGTTGATGTTGGACAAGGAAGATAACATAATGGGTTATGTTTTCCTATATCCGAATAGAAGTTATATTGTCATGGATCATCCAACATGTTGAGCTTGCCTTTCCCTCTCATGCTAGCCAAATTCTTTGCACCAACTAGAGATACTACTTGTGCTTCCAAACATCCCTAAACCCAGTTTTGCCATGAGAGTCCACTATACCTACCTATGGATTGAGTAAGATCCTTCAAGTAAGTTGTCATCGACGCAAGCAATAAAAATTACTCTCTAAATATGTATGATCTATTAGTGTGAAGAAAATAAGCTTTATGCGAACTTGTGATATGGCAGAAATAAAAGCGACGGACTGCATAATAAAGTTCTTTATCATAAGCGGCAATATAAAATGATGTTTTTTTGCATTAAGATTTTGTGCATCCAACCATAAAAGCGCATGACAACCTCTACTTCCCTCTGTGAAGGGCCTATCTTTTATTATTACCTTCTACCCTCATACAAGAGTCATGGTGATCTTCACCTTTCCTTTTTTACACTATATATATATATATATATATATATATATATATATATATATATATATATTGACATTACCACTCAGATGTAGGTTTTCTATAAAGCATTATTGTTGACATTACCCTTGAGGTAAAAGGTGGGAGGTGAAACTATAAGCCCCTATCTTTCTCTGTGTCCAATTGAAACTTTGTACCCATAAGTATCACGTGAGTGTTAGGAATTGTGAAAGACTAAATGATAGTTGAGTATGTGGACTTGCTAAAAAGCTCTTATATTGACAGTTTCTGATGTTATGATAAATTGCAATTGCTTCAATGACTGAGATCATAGTTTGTTAGTTTTCAATGAAGTTTCCGATTCATACTTTACCTTGTGAATGAATTGTTACTTTAGCATAAGAAATCATATGACAATATATGTTGTTGTTTTAAAGATGATCATGATGCCCTCATGTCCATATTTTATTTTATTGACACCTCTATCTCTAAACATGTGGACATATTTTTTGATATCGGTTTTCGCTTGAGGACAAGCGAGATCTAAGCTTGGGGGAGTTGATACGTCCATTTTACATCATGCTTTTATATTGAGATTTATTGCATTAGGGTTGATATTACACATTATATCACAATACTTATACCTTTTCTCTCTTATTTTTTAAGGTTTACATGAAGAGGGAGAATGCCGACAACTGGAATTCTGGACTGGAAAAGGAGAAAATATTAGAGACCGATTCTGCACAACTCCAAAAGTCCTAAAACTTCACAAAGATCAGTTTTGGAATAAATAATAAATATTGGGCGAAGAAAGCACCAGAGGGGGGCCACTAGCCAGCTACAAGGGTGGAGGGCGTGCCCTACCCCCTGGGCGCGTCCCCTGCCTCGTGGGCCACCTGGCAGGCCCCCGATGCCCATCTTCTATTGTATGGTGTCTTTTGCCCTGACAAAAATCATAAGGAAGCTTTCAGTATGAAGCGCCGCCATCTCGAGGCGGAAGCTGGGCGGAACCAATCTAGGGCTCCGGCGGAGCTGTTCTACCGGGGAAACATCCCTCCAGGAGGGGAAAATCTCGCCATCGTCATTACCATCGATCCTCTCATCGAGAGGGGTTCAATCTCCATCAACATCTTCACCAGCACCATCTCCTCTCAAACTCTAGTTCATCTCTTGTATCCGATCTTTGTCACAAAACCTCATATTGGTACCTTTGGGTTGCTAGTAGTGTTGATTACTCCTTGTAGTTGATGCTAGTTGGTTTATCCGGTGGAAGATTATATTTTTAGATCTTTAATGATAATTAATACTCCTCTTATTATGAACATGAATATTCTTTATGAGTAGTTATGTTTGTTCCTGAGGACATGGGAGAAGTCTTGTTATAAGTAATCATGTGAATTTGGTATTCGTTCGATATTTTGATGAGATGTATGTTGTCTCTCCTCTAGTGGTGTTATGAGAACGTCGACTACGTGACACTTCACCATGATTTGGGCCTAGGGGGGCATTGGGAAGTAATAAGTAGATGATGGGTTGCTAGAGTGATAGAAGCTTAAACCCTAGCTTATGCGTTGCTTCGTAAGGGGCTGATTTGGATCAATATGTTTCATGCTATCGTTAGGTTTACCTTAATTCTTATTTCGTAGTTGCGGATGCTTGCGAGAGGGGTTAATCATAAGTGGGAGGCTTGTCCAAGGAAGGGAAGAACCCAAGCACTGGTCCACCCACATAGAAGATTATAAAAGTAACAAACGCGAATCATATGAGCATGATGAAAACTGGCTTGACAATAATTCCCATGTGTCCTCGGGGGCGCTTTGCTTTATATAAGAGTTTGTCCAGGCTTATCCTTTGCTACAAAAAGGATTGGGCCACCTTGCTGCACCATAGTTACTTTTGTTACTTGTTACCCGTTGCGAATTACCTTATCACAAAACTATATATTATCAATAATTTCAGTGCTTGCAAAGAATACCTTGCTGAAAACCGCTTGTCATTTATTTTTGCTCCTCGTTGTGTTCGACACTCTTACTTATCGAAATGACTACGATAGATCCCTTATACTTGTGGGTCATCAAAATATAAAGCTTATATGACTTTAATTTTTGTCTAGAGTTGTGTTGTGATATATTCTCGTGAGTCTCTAATCTTAATCATGCATATTTGCGTACATGATTAGTGCACGGTTAAGTCGGGCGTCACATCTACCATGTAAAAAATGGATTTTTTTATATGTTTTGTGAATTTTTTCTTGACCAAGTGCAGATGAGTCTGGACTCGGAAATGGATATTCATTTAGCACCATATTATATAAATTTTATAATATATATAGTAGATGGAACAAAAAACTGACCATAATGTCATAGGTTCAGAGAATTGATCATAACTTGAAATTCATCATCAAATAGAAGTGGCAACATCTTTCCTGGAAAAAAAAAGAATAAGCAGCAACATCTGAGATATATAGATGATAGAGATAGCAAAATCATAAGAAAACTTACAGACTACTCCATCCGTTCACAAATATAAGATGTTTTGAGTATTTCAATATTGACTACACACGAACCGAAATGAGTGAACAAACACACTAAAACATATCTATATACATCTAATTCAGAAAAAAATTAGAATATCTTATATTTGTGATATTTGTGAACACAGAGAGTACGTTCCTTGATGCATTGAAACGGTGAATGGAAACAACATGGAAAGAAGGCGATGCCTACATCGATAGACATGATTTTAGCACTTGAGCTAACTATTATACGATTGGGCATGAGAAGAGCGAGTGTATCTAATTACAAGAGCAGAAGCACATGAGCAGATCAAATTATCAATCAGACATTAACCTACGGCTTTGGAACAGAAACAGAGCCTCGGACGCCTGCTGCCAAGTAAGAGAAAAAACGGGGCGAAGGAAATATGCCGCCTGATTACTTACACCGTGCTGCCCGTCATGGCCGGCTGCTCCCATCGCCGCCGCGCGCCCGTCCGCACGATCATGCGATCAGCCTGTGCTCTACCCCGATCATAATTGAGGATGGGAGTATTCGATTAAAAAAGGGGGATGGGAGACGACGTCCCGTGTGTGTTCTGCGCTACAGGCTTGTTGCATTCTGAATCCTAAAACAAGAGACGAAGCATACCACAAGCGCTCTCAGAGCTCAGGCATTCTCGATCGTCTGATCGATTTCCTAATGTGATTCGGGCCGTCGAATCAAGCTGCCGGTCGATCTCGGCCGTCGGATCAAAACTGAGACCTTTGCAATGAATAGTGTGCGCCTCGGTCATGCCACCGCGCGTAAATAGACTGCCCCACCAAGGGCATTCTCGTCATTTCACCCATAGGCATATAAACGCAGCACGCCCGTGGTGAACCCTAGTTGCCTCTCTCTTCCTCCCGGCCCAACTCCCCTCTCTCTTCCTCCTGCCCCTCATGCCGCCACCCTGCCTCCTCTCTGGCCTTGGACGTCGACACCCCCACGGTCACGCATCCTCTTGCATCTCCAGAAGGTGAGCTGCCACCTGTAGCGCCGCTGCTCCTCCGTCGAGCTCGAGCATCCCCATCGCGATGAGGAGTGGGCGAGCCGCCGCCGATAGCACCGCTGCTCCTCCGTCAAGCTTGAGTGTCCCCATCGCTAGGAGGAGCGAAGGTTTGCACGACCGGGGCTGCTCGGCCCTCTCTCCCTCGGTGCCAAGGGCGTCAAGCAGCTCATGGCGGTGTCGAATCCGGTGTCGGGGTCGAGGGGCGCGCACGATCCGGGCGCGGCGGTCATGGTTGTCGTGTGTTGGACGCTGGTTGGCTTGTCGTTCTTTGAGGTGAGGGAGAGCAGATGCCCTGCATCTTCGCCCATGTGTCTCTTGATCTTGCCTCCGCTCGTCCTCCTCTCACCCCTGGTCGTAGTCGCCATCAATGGGAGATGAGGTCGTCGGCGACGTGCTGCTGGTGCGGGATTTGGCCCAGGTGGTATGGGGCACTGTTGCCGCTCGTGCGGTAGAACGACGGCTGTAGTGGTGCGTCTGGGGAGTGATGCATCGACCTGGTCTTGTGTTGGGTAGGTGAAGTCGTCCGACGGGATGCAATAGTTCTTCATCCACTTCCATGGCCCCAACGACAGTTCGCCCCCATATAATCTCATCTCCTGCTCAATTATTTTGCTTCTTTTCATTGATTAGGTGCAGATTCAGACATTAGCTGTTGATAATGTTCGAATTCCCTTTGCATTTACTGTCCTAACACCCATGAAATTCACTTTATGAAATGTAACTAAGCTGCATGATTTTCAGCACAAGAATCCATCAGAATTATATACCTATAGTCATGCTAATATGATGGATCTGGACGAAAAATTTGATCCCATGTTTAATTGACCTATGGGCAACCCGTTTGGTATTTTGGACCCAAATTTTGTTGAGAGAGCCGCTGCTGGTTTCTTTGGTCGGGGACTTCAGGTTACACATCCCAGGGATGCGCGGCAGATACCTATCACACTAGTAATCCTCAAACTAGAAGTTTTGGTCAGTGCAGGGTATTATCACCTCATGCCATTGTACTTTGTACTTTTAGTTTACTTTTCACTTCTACTCTACTTTTTGTATACATGGATTGCTTATTGTGTTGTCTTTGATAATAATTTTCTGCAATAGAAATAGTCACCACACGTGATAATCTACATCTCCTCTTTTATAAGAATGAAATATGTAACTCTCATTTGGATAAATGCCTATGAACAAATCAGTTTGTATGCCGACATGTCCTCATGATAGAAGTCAGTTGGTTTGTTCCAGTGGCAATAGCTGGGGTAGAGACATTTGTCCTGACTGAAATATAGTTCATCCAATTAGGTCATGTACCAAACAAGCAAATCCACTATCCACTGCTTTGTACATTAATTCATATATAGCTAGACACATCAGATCGATTTGGATACTTGTAGTTCTATCTGATTTAAAACATTGCTCTTTGTTGTTGTTGTAGTCAACAATTCAATATAATTGTCTTTCTTTTAGATGTTATTGAAACTGCCTAAACATATTGTGTTGCCATAGATATAGATAGATACATACAGCACTCATATGCTCATTTTTAGTGCAGTGGTTTCTAGACAGTTATTTTTCACATGAAAGTGTTTATGGTAGTGTAACAATTCATTTTTCTTACTAATTCAATTGTGTTGTCTTTTATGTATTACTTCCTTGGAGAGTTTTTTTGTGTAGAGTGGTGCATGCATAGATATAATCCTCATTATGTTCTCTTTGCTAGGAAGCGGATGATATCACAATCATGCCAAAGGCGATGCTCATTCCCATTCTTAGTGAGTTGGGTTTACCGGATGCCATCCAGAAACAAGAAATGAAGCTGACTCCGGGCACTCTCAGCGATTTGGGCTTCCTAGCTGTTGGGTCGTTTTGTTTGATGCGATCTGGGCTATCGGATCGAGCACTGGGATGACCTCATCTGTCGTGCCACCATGTGAATAGTTTCACCTCGGTCGTGCCACCGTGTGTTTCCTTTCTCGGTGTTCTCCGGTGCTGGAAGGGGTTCTAATGATTTTCCTGTCAGGAGGAAAGTAAAGTCCCAAGAGTTGCTCCGCCCCTGATGGTGCTCCTAGATGTGCTGCACATCACCTCCTTGCCTCCTTGGC
Organism: Triticum aestivum; assembly: GCF_018294505.1. NCBI lineage: Eukaryota > Viridiplantae > Streptophyta > Magnoliopsida > Poales > Poaceae > Triticum > Triticum aestivum. Next base: position 454,748,545 of record NC_057804.1, read on the forward strand.
TGCTTCGGTGCCCGTGGTGTTTGTGCTTGTTGGCAAGACGATGCAAGGCGCAACTCCAATGTGGTTCCTCGCTGATTGGATGGCATTCAGGCGCAACCCCTGCGCCCACTGAGTATTGCCTCGGCTACAACCTCCCCCGGTGAGCTCCATCTTCCTCCTGCTCATCTGCTTGGGCAGCTCTATGGGACATGGCCATGGTTATATTGATGTGGTGCTCTTCTGGTTGATGCTCTATGCCCTACTCATGCATCGGTTCCTACTTGAGATCTGTAGTTGTGGATCCATGCTATTATAGGGTTTGTAGGTTGCTGTTCGTGATCAATTGCTATCAAAGGAGCTCATGTGATGCTCTGGTTTCCATGTGGATGCCCTGGTCCTATAGTTGTGCTCCTGGATTTGCTAGATTGATCAGTTGCGTTCATGCTCGGGCTATGATGATTAACCGTGGCTGAAATAAGTGTGCCTTTGAGCGGTAGAGGTACTTGTGGGTATCAAGTTGGATCCTCCCTCTTGTCTCTAGAATCCTTTTTGATCCTATGATACTTATTGTTCTGTCCTTGGATGGTCATTCTTGTTGAGTGATAACCAGGGCAGATCCACTGTATAAACAGATTCATTTGGTGATAAGAGATGTGAAAGTGCAACTATCCCAAGGTGGTTTTGGTAATTCCTAACAACATATAGCTCAATGAGCTAATGCTATTTCAAGATAAATATTTCAGGAAATCTCAATGATTGGCATGGCATGGATGAGAAAAATGGACCCCTCAAAATGCTAAGGACAAAAGGATTGGCTCAAGCTCAAAGCTCAAGACTCTACATTTTCTATTTTAGTGATCTAAGATCACATTGAGTCTATAGGAAAAGCCAATACTATCAAGGAGGGATGAGGTGTTGCTTAATGAGGTTCTTGCTCAAAATGCTTAGTGATATGCTCCAAAGCCCTCAACTACTTTCTCACATCCACATATGACCTAAACCAAAAGTCAAACTCGGCCCCATCGATTCTTTCTAGCTATCTGGCGCCACTGAGTTCAGATGTCATAGCCACTGCCACAAACCCTAGGCAAATCGGTCTCACCGATAGGGATCTCGGTCTCACCGAGATGGGATTGTAATCTCTCTGTTTCCCTTCGTAACGTTTCGGTCCCACCGAGATGAGCGATCGGTCCCACCGAGATTGCAATGTAAACTCTCGGTTTCCCTTTCGTAACATTTCGGTCTCACCGAGATGAGCGAATCGGTCCCACCGAGTTTATCTGACCAACTCTCTGGTTAGCTTATTACCAAAATCGGTCTCATCGAATTTGTGTAATCGGTCTCACCGAGATTACGTTATGCCCTAACCCTAACCATATCGGTCCTACCGAGTTGCATGTCGGTCCCACCGAAAATCCTAACGATCACTAGATTTGTTGAATCGGTCCGACCGAGTTTCTCAATTCGGTCCCACCGAGATTGGCAAGTTATGTGTAACGGTTAGATTTTGTGTGGAGGTTATATATACCCCTCCACCTCCTCTTCATTTGTTGAGAGAACCATCAGAACGAACCTACACTTCCAACTTACATTTTCTGAGACAGAACCACCTACACTGAGGCCAAGATATTCCATTCCTACCATATGAATCTTGATCTCTAGCTTTCCCCAAGTTGCTTTCCACTCAAATCTTCTTTCCACCAAATCTTCTTTCCACCAAGTCCCCAAGTCTCCCCAACACTCAACTCTCTCTCACAGATTTGGCTATGGTGGAAAGATGATTTGAGTGGAAAGCAACTTGGGGAAGGCTAGAGATCAAGATTCATATGGTAGGATTGGAATATCTTGGCCTCAACACATGAGTAGGTGGTTCTCTCTCAGAAAATGAGTAGTGGAAGTGTAGGTTTGTTCTGATGGCTCTCTCCATGAATGAAGAGTGGGTGGAGGGGTATATATAGCCTCCACACAAAATCTAACCATTACACACAGATGAAACTCGGTGGCGCCGGATATATCAAATCAGTGGGGCCGAATTTGACTTTAGGTTTAGGACATATGTGGAAATGAGAAAGTGGTTGAGGGGTTTTGGAGCATATCACTAAGCATTTTGAACAAGTAAGCCATTAAGCAACACCTCATCCCCTTTTAATAGTATTGGCTTTCCTATGGACTCAATGTGATCTTGGATCACTAAAATGAAAATTTAGAGTCTTGAGCTTGTTACCAATATATGTCCTTAGCATTTTGAGGGGTCCACATCTCTAGTCAATGCCATGCCAATCATTGAACTTTCTGAAATGATTATCTTGAAATAGCATTAGTTCAATGAACTATATGTTGTTAAGAATTACCAAAACCACCCAGGGATTAGTTGCACTTTCAATCTCCCCTTTTTGGTAATTAATGGCAACATATGGATCAAAGCTTCGACAAATGATAATAAGAATGAAGTACATTGTCGCTTTGAGAAGTATGTGATAAGCCAGAGCTCTCCCCTAAATTTGTGCATTGTTTAAAATTTGCTTTGGACTGCAAATGCACAAACTGTTAGGATCATGGGTTACTCTTCCATGTCACATACATCTTGGTGGAGCGCTCAAAATGATAATAAATAAGAACAAGCACTCATCACCAAGGCAAAGTGAATGATCATACAAGAGACAGATAATGTCATCATCCAAGCATAAGCATAAAGAGTGATATGATCAAGCACATGATCATACAAAGTATCTCACACACACAGACATAATGTATCTCAACCAGGCAAGCAAAGCAAATAAGTAGCAAAAGGAGAAAACTCTCTCTCTCTCTCTCTCTCTCTCTCTCTCTCTCCGAAGCCTATGATCTATACACTTTCTCCCCCTTTGGCAACAACTTACCAAAAAGCTCTAAAATGCATAGTGCTATGCGTCTCTCTAGGCTTGATATTTGGGAGGTGGTGTTGAGATGACCCCGAGGACGAATGCATCTGTAGATGATGTTGGAGCTGGAGGGGTTGCCACTGGATGGGCAACAGGAGTTGTGGGAGCTGTGGCTGCAGGTGCTGAAGTTATAGCTCTAGTATATGTCACTAGCACTGCTGTAGACCTCTGGGCCCTAGGCACTTTGTGGAACACCTGTGTAGTAGCTTTGCCCCTCCTCTCCGGAGCTTCTTCCTGGAGTTCTTCAATAGTTGTCTGAATCTCAGTCACCTTCTAGTCCAGGTCATAGAATTTTGTCTCTATTATCCTCTCCAAGCTCTCCTAGTTCTGAGTCAGGGTAGCTAGTCCTTTCTCAACCCTCAGGATTGCTTGAATTAGAAATCCAAGTTGGTCTTGTTTTGACTTGAGAAAGACTTCTGAAGCCTCTACTGCACTTGGCATCTTTGCTGCTTTTTCTGCTCTAGCTTTCTCCTTCTTTTCATGAGCTGCAACTAAGGATGGATCTTCAGCATCCATGACAATTGTGTTGTCCTCAAATTCATGCAGCAAAGGAAGATGTTCTTTGTCCAAAATATACACTCCTTGCTTCATCTTAGAATTGATTAGCTCTTGGATGTGTGGAGCATATCCACAAGATCTCTTCTGGTTAGTTGTTTTCCTTTTGATTGTCTCAACAATCAAGCTCATGACCTTGAACTTCTGTGGCACAACACCAAACAACTGCAGCAAGTTGATGGAATGGCCTCTGGTCATCCTGTGATCTCCAGATTTGGGCAACAAAGTGTGCCTCAAGATAGTGTTTATGGTGGACAAACCAGAGAACAAATAATAGACTGACTCAAATTTATGTGTCTCCAGGGCCTTATCTGGTATCTCCTTATACATATTGGCCATGGTGTTGTGATCTTTCTTCTTCTCAGCATACACATCTATGTCATTTTCTTCTTCTTTATGGGCATTTATGAGCCTAGCCCACTCATCAACAGTTGATTGATGCCTCTACCCTTTTGTCATCCACACAATTCTTCCATCTGGATAGAAATGAGCTATTGAGTAGAATTGCATTATGAGCTCATCATTCCATTTGGTGAGCTTCTGACCAACAAATTCCTCAACACCATTTGCTTTGAAGCTCTCATGCACACCTCGGAAATGATCAGCATTAGCATCAATGAATTTCTAGTCCACCCATCTTGTATCACTGACTATGGGTTTCTTGTCCAGCAACACTGTCTCATAAAAATCTTGTTGCTTTTTGGTGTGGAACCTGTAGTCCACTACAGTCCTCCTCCTCACAGCATATGGATAAGCTTGTCTCCATTTCCTGAGACCAGCATCCTTTCTTTCCTTCATATTTTCAGCCACTGGGTGACTGTGATTGTGGTCTGGAATCTTGGGCTTGAGCTTCCTAAGCACTTGGGCTTCAGCTTCTTCTGCAGCTTTAGGCACTGGGGCCTTGTTCTTCTCTGTTGCAGGTATGTTTCTGGTGCTTCTCTTTGGAGCTTGAGCTGGAGCTTTGGGGGCTATCTTGGGCTTAGAAGGAGCTGCCCCAGACTTGATGGCATCACCCATCAGCTTCTGTGCCTTAGCAGGAGGTGCTTGAGCAGCAACCTCTTCTTCCTCTTCCTCTTCCCTTGCAGAATCTTTCCTCCTAGATGGGTTTCCAGTCACTCTAGTTGTAGTTTTCCTGACCCTCTTCTTCACTTCTTCACCTGCAACTGGCTCAAGTGTGAAGACCTAATACGTCTCCAACGTATCTACTTTTCCAAACACTTTTTCCCTTGTTTTGGATTCTAACTTGCATGATTTGAATGAAACTAACCTGGATTGACGCTGTTTTCAACAGAACTGCCATGATGTTGTTTTATGTGTAGAAACAAAAGTTCTTGGAATGTACTGAAAATCCACGGATGCACTTTTTGGAATTAATAAGAATTTCTGGGCGAAATAAATACATCAGGGGGCCCAGGGCCTGTCCACGAGACAGGCCCCCCCTAGGGCGCGCCCCTATCTCGTGGGCCCCCTAGAGCTCCACTGACCTCAACTCCAACTCCATATATTCCGTCTCGCGGAGAAAAAAATCAGAGAGAAAGTTTCATTGCGTTTTATGACATGGAGCCGCCGCCAAGCCCTAATCTCTCTCGGGAGGGCTGATCTGGAGTCCGTTCGGGGCTCCGGAGAGGGGGATTCATCGCCGTCGTCATCATCAACCATCCTCCATCACCAATTTCATGATGCTCACCGCCGTGCGTGAGTAATTCCATCGTAGGCTTGCTGGACGGTGATGGGTTGGATGAGATTTACCATGTAATCAAGTTAGTTTTGTTAGGGTTTGATCCCTAGTATCCACTATGTTCTGAGATTGATGTTGCTATCACTTTGCTATGCTTAATGCTTGTCACTAGGGCCCGAGTGCCATGATTTCAGATCTGAACCTATTATGTTTTCATGAATATATGTGTGTTCTTGATCCTATCTTGCAAGTCTATAGTCACCTATTATGTGTTATGATCCGACAACCCCGAAGTGACAATAATCGGGATACTTCTCGGTGATGATCGTAGTTTGAGGAGTTCATGTATTCACTATGTATTAATGCTTTGGTCCGGTTCTCTATTAAAAGGAGGCCTTAATATCAAGACTAATTTCTGGCGCCATTGCCAGGGAGCATAGCTCTATTCTCTGAGTCACTTGGGATTTATATCTGTTGATCACTATGAAGAACTTGAAAGACGCTAAGACCAAGATTTTACCCTCAACTACGAGGGGAGGTAAGGAACTGTCATCTAGCTCTGCACTAGATTCTCCTTCCGATATTAATAGGCTTGCGACACCTAAACCTGCTACTGCTATGAATTCTGATATGTCGCATGTTATTGATGATGCCACTTCTGCTATGCATGATGAAACTACTTCTGTGCGTGATACTACTTTGCCATTAGGTGAATTTCTTGATGAACAACTTGCTAGAGTTAGGGGGAATGAAAATATTGAAGATGCTATTATTGATGATAGTGATGATGAAGGTTCTTCCAATGATTATGTATTGCCTGTTGTTCCTAAGGGTTATGTTATGAATGAAGAAGCTGCTAGGGAAATCTTTGCTTGCAATGATAGATCTGATCTCAAGAAATTATTAGCTAAATGGAAGTAGCAGTCTCTTAATGCTAGACTGAAACCTGAGCCTGCTTTTTCTACTTCACATATTTGTGTTACTGATAAGGATTATGAATTCTCTAGTGATCCTGAAATTATTACTTTAGTTGAATCTGATCCTTTTTATGGCCTTGAATCTGAAACTATTGTGGCACATCTTACCAAGTTGAATGATATAGCTACCCTATTTACTAATGATGAGAAGTCTCGCTATTTTTATATCCTTAAGATATTTCCGTTCTCATTAAAGGGTGATGCTAAGGCTTGGTATAATTCTCTTGCTCCTGGTTGTGTGCGTAGTCCCCAGGATATAATTTATTACTTCTCTGCTAAATATTTTCCTGCTCATAAGAAACAAGCTGCCTTGCGGGAAATATATAATTTTGTGCAAATCAAAGAAGAGAGTCTCCCACAAGCTTGGGGGAGGCTTCTCCGGTTACTTAATGCTTTTCCTGATCATCCTCTTAAGAAAAATGAAATACTTGATATCTTTTATAATGGACTAACCGATGCTTCCAAGGACTACTTGGATAGTTGTGCCGATTGTGTTTTCAGGGAAAGAACAGTCAACGAAGCTGAAATATTATTGAATAATATGTTGACTAATGAAAATAATTGGACTCTTCCTGAGCCAATTCCTGAAGCAATTCCTAAACCAATTGAGCCAACTCCTGAGCCTATTCCTAAACCCACTCCGAAGAAGAGAGGTGTTTTATTTCTCAGTCCCGAAGATATGCAAGAGGCAAAGAAATCAATGAAAGAAAAAGGTATTACAGCCGAAGATGTTAAGAATTTACCTCCTATTGAAGAAATACATGGTCTTAATATACCGCGTGTTGAAGAACCATATTGTCTTGATAACCCGACACAGGGGCTGCTATTGATTGCAACAAAGGCAACGTCACTTTTCATGTTAATGGTAATGAGCATACGGTACACTTTCCGAGGAAACAATCTCAAGTTCATAGCATCAATTCTATTGAAAAGGTTCCAACTATTATTTTTGGAGGTTTTGAATTTCCTCTCCCTGCTGTCAAGAAAAAGTATGATATTCTTATTGTTGGGGATTTTCATATCCCCGTTGAGGTAACTTAGTGTTATTCGAAATTTCTCCGGTTCCGTGTTATTCGGAATGAGTTTGTTAACAAGACTTGATCAACCTTGTTAGTGGATTCATTTTGATGATCATGAGATGGATGAAACTAGAAGGCACAACCTTCTGTGCCCTCTTTTTACTTTCTGTTATTTAGAATAAATAAAGAAAAATTAGTATTATCCGTCTGTTTTCTGAATTATCCGTGCATTAAAAAATAGTCTAAAAAAGTGCTCCAAATGCCCTGCAAATTTAGTATGATTTTTTCTGGAATATTTGAGGATTTTAGGCACTGAAATCACTGCAGGAGGGGCAAGCACCAGGCCATGAGAGAGGAGGGCGCCCCCCCCCCCCTCTATAGGGCGCGCCCCCCTATCTCGTGGGCCCCTGGTGGCTCCCCTCCACTTATGCCAGCACCCACACACTTCATCTTCTACCCAATAAAATTCCCATCCAGCTCAAGCACGAGTTCTAGCTCGTTTTGCTGCGATTTTCGATCTCCTTGCTCAAAGCTCCATTCACAAAACTGCTTTGGGAGATTGGTGCTTGGTATGTGACTCCTCCATTGGTCCAATTAGTTTTTGTTCTAGTGCTTTATTCATTGCAATTTTTGCTGCATAGGTGACCATGTTCTTGAGCTTGCATGTAAAAATTTTGAGGTCCCAAGCAATTCCAATGCATGATATAGACTCTAGGCACTTGTAGGAGTAGTTGCTACCAATCTTGTTTAGTTTTATGCACTTTTATTTTGAAGTTACTAAAAAAATTAGATTTATTTCAGAAAAATAAATATGCTTAGAAGAATGTACCAAGGTGGTTCCTCGGTGAAGAAAGGACCCAGGATTGCTATACGTGAGCAAGATGTTACATTACCGAGGGACGCAAATGTACGAGCTTGTGAGTGGCCATCCGATGATTTTATGGTCAGAGCAGGTTTTAAGGAGGAATTTGACGCGTTTGTGCGTAATGCTAAGTTGGAGGACTTCTTACAAGATAAGTGTCCTCAATACTATCAATTGACTGATTCCTTTGTGTGGAGGTTTAAATATAACTATGTGCGTAATTCTCCTAGTGTCATATTTGATATTTATGATACTTCTTATACCATGGATTTAGAGGATTTTACAACTGCTTGCAAACTCCCGCAGTGGGGTAATATTAATGATCCTCACAAATCTGAATTTAGAGATTTTCTTGCTAGTATTACTATGGGAGAATCTAGGGACATAGCACAAGCTACCATAGGGAGCATTCATTTTCCTGCTATACATTATTTTGCTCTCTTCATTGGTAGATGTATTAATGGTAAGGATGAAGCATGTCACATGTGTGTCCCTGATCTGTGTGTCCTCAAGAGTGTTGTGTTACGTTATAAAGGTTATAACTTGGGGGCAATAGTTGCACGTAGGTTGCAGAAAATAGTAGAAAGGGAGATTTCTTTGGAGGGATTTATGCAACCTGTGTGGCTAATTATCTTAATATAGCCCCACGAGAAGGAGATATGATAATACCTCCTGTTTATTTAGATAAAGAAGCTATGTTTAGTTATCATTTTCTTGAGAGGAATGAACAATTCCTCCATTATCGACTAATCTATGACAGACGCAATGTCGTCCCTGTTACTCTTCCTGCTCCCTACCTTTTGATTATCAGGCAAAAGGAAGATGTGTTGTCACCAGGGAGGAAGCAGCTGAATACGAGAGGGGAGTGGAGGCAGCTCGCCAACACGCTGCAGCTCAGGAGGCAGTTGCCGCTGCATCTCAGTACAACCCCGGTTTCACTTATGGATATCAGCCAGGTAGTCCTTGGTACTAGACCAACTTAGGCAAAAAGCCTAAGCTTTGGGGGAGTATGTATTTCTCATCGACTTTACATTCATGTTCACACACTAGTCGTCGGTGCTCATACTCTTTCATTGTATTATCCATGCTAGTTTAAATTCCTTTTTCTAGTTTTCTTCTTGTGTGTTTGATAAACCTTGAGAAAAACCAAAAAATTAGTTAGTTAAATTCTCGTGCTTGTAGTAGAAATTAAAATGAAAACCCAAAAAGATTTCTAAATCTCCTTTCTTGTTGGGAGCTTTCCCGTGTAAATAGTTTTATTTTCTTTTCTTTCCTTTGGGGGTCGAGAAGACCATATTGAAAATGCTTAGTGGCTCTCATATGCATGATTGTTTATTTAATTTAGAGCCCATATTACTTGTCTTCTCTCTTGAGTTGAATGCTTGCAGATTCCAGCTTAGTCCAATGCACGTGCACTCTTATTATTATACACATCGTTCGGTCATGCAAGTGAAAGGCAATAATGACGATATATGATGGACTTATTGGGATGAGAAAAGTTGGTATGAACTCGACCTCTCTTGTTTTTGTAAATATGATGAGTTCATCGTTTTTGAGTCAGCTATTATGAAGTAAACATATTTGCAATGACATATAGAGATTATAGTTGCTTGTGCCATGCTTGGTTAGCTATGAGTTATAATGGTTTACCTTGCGTGCCAACATGCTATTAGAATGATTATGATGTGGTATGATGGGATGGTATCCTCCTTTAAATGAATTTAGTGACTCGACTTGGCACATGTTCACGCATGTAGTTGAAACAAATCAACATAGCCTTCACGATATTTATGTTCATGGTGGATTATATCCTACTCATGCTTGTATTCGGTGTGAATTAATTTTAATGCATGTTTATGACTGTTGTCGCTCTCTCAGTTGGTCGCTTCCCAGTCTTTTGCTAGCCTTCACCTATACTAAGCGGGAATACTGCTTGTGCATCCAAACTCCTTAAACCCCAAAGTTGTTCCATATGAGTCCACTATACCTTCCTATATGCGGTATCTACTTGTCGTTCCAAGTAAATTTGTATGTGCCAAACTCCAAACCTTCAAATGAAATTCTGCTTTGTATGCTCGAGCAGCTCATGTTACAACTAGGGTTGCCTATATCTTCCATGATAGGTGGGTTATTCTCACGAGGAGTGGACTCCGCTCCTCATTCACGAGAAAGGGTCGGTAACCGGGATGCCCAGTCCCATGATCCAAAAAGATCAAAGCAAAGCAAAATAATTGAACAAAACTCCCCCAGGGTTTTTGTTAGTTGGAGGCACTTGTTGTTTCGAGCAAGCCATGGATTGATGCTTGTTGTTGGTTGGGGGAGTATAAACCTTTACCATTCTATTTCGGAACTACCTATAATGCATGTAGTATGGAAGGTACAGCCATCTCATAGATGTTGCGTTGACAGTGAAAGTATGTCACTCAAAATGTTATTCAATCTCTATTTTAAAATCGAGCTCTAGCACCTCTACAAATCCCTGCTTCCCTCTGCGAAGGGCCTATCTATTTACTTTTATGTTGAGTCATCACCCTTCTTATTTAAAAAGCACCCGCTGGAGAGCACACTGTCATTTGCATTCATTACTATTGGTTTATATTGGGTATGACTTGACTGGATCTCTTTTACCATGAATTACAATGTTTAGTCAGTCCTTGATCTTTAAAGGTGCTCTGCATTTATGTTTTGCGGTCTCAGAAAGGGATAGCGAGATACCATTTTTTTATATCATGTTATAATTATTTTGAGAAAGTGTTGTCATCTGAGTTTTATTATTATGGCTCACTAGCTGATTATGCTATTGGTATGAGTGATTGTGAGAGCTAAGTGTTATTGTGAGTATGGTTAGTTCATAATATTTGTTGAAACTTGAATGTTGGCTTTTCATGTTTACAACAACAAGAGCAAACATAGTTTGTAGAAGTTTTTCTTTATCACTTTCAGTTTATCAACTGAATTGCTTGAGGACAAGCAAAGGTTTAAGCTTGGGGGAGTTGATACATCTCCAACGTATCTACTTTTCCAAACACTTTTGCCCATGTTTTGGAATCTAACTTGCATGATTTGAATGAAACTAACCCGGACTGACGCTGTTTTCAGCAGAACTGCCATGATGTTGTTTTATGTGTAGAAAAGAAAAGTTCTCGGAATGTCCTGAAAATCCACGGAGGCACTTTTTGGAATTAATAAGAATTTCTGGGCGAAAGAAATACATCAAGGGGCCCAGGGCCTGTCCACGAGATAGGGGGCGCCCCCCCCCCCAGGGCGTGCCCCCCTATCTCGTGGGCCCCCTGGAGCTCCACCGACCTCAACTCCAACTCCATATATTCCGTCTTGCGGAGAAAAAACATAGAGAAAGTTTCATCGCGTTTTACGACACGGAGCCGCTGCCAAGCCCTAATCTCTCTTGGGAGGGCTGATCTGGAGTCCGTTCAGGGCTCCGGAGAGGGGGATTCGTCGCCGTCGTCATCATCAACCATCCTCCATCACCAATTTCATGATGCTCACCGCCGTGCGTGAGTAATTCCATCGTAGGCTTGCTAGACGGTGATGGGTTGGATGAGATTTACCCTGTAATCAAGTTAGTTTTGTTAGGGTTTGATCCCTAGTATCCACTATGTTCTGAGATTGATGTTGCTATGACTTTGCATGCTTAATGCTTGTCACTAGGGCCCGAGTGCCATGATTTCAGATCTGAACCTATTATGTTTTCATGAATATATGTGTGTTCTTGATCCTATCTTGCAAGTCTATAGTCACCTATTATGAGTTATGATCCGACAACCCCGAAGTGACAATAATTGGGATACTTCTCGGTGATGACCGTAGTTTGAGGAGTTCATGTATTCACTATGTGTTAATGCTTTGGTTCGGTTGTCTATTAAAAGGAGGCCTTAATATCCCTTAGTTTCCACTAGGACCCCGCTGCCACGGGAGGGTAGGACAAAAGATGTCATGCAAGTTCTTTTCCATAAGCACGTATGACTATTTACGGAATACATGCCTACATTACATTGATGAATTGGAGCTAGTTCTGTGTCACCCTATGTTATAGCTATTACATGAGGAATCGCATCTGACATAATTATCCATCACTGATACATTGCCTACAAGCTTTTCATATATTGTTCTTCGCTTATTTACTTTTCCGTTGCTACTGTTACAACTACTACAAAAACCCAAAAACATTTATCTTTACCTTTGCTACTATTACCATTACTATAATACTACTTTGCTACTAAATACTTTGCTGCAGATACTAAGTTATCTAGGTGTGGTTGAATTGACAACTCAACTGCTAATACTCAAGAATATTCTTTGGTTCCCCTTGTGTCAAATCAATAAATTTGGGTTGTACTTCAATCTCGAAAGCTGTTGCAATCCCCTACACTTGTGGGTTATCAAGACCATAGTTTCCTAAGTGGAAGTTCTAACCTTAGACATGGGAACTCTCCTGGCAGGTGCCTTCTTGTGCATACCAGGTTTTGTTGCAGCAGTAGTTCCATATTCCTTTTTAGCACTTTCTTCTTGGAGCTTACTTCCTCCTTAGCAGCCACATAGTCCTCACCCTCTGAATCTGAGGTTCTCTTCTCCTTGTCCTTGTAGCTGCCTTGGGCAAATTGCTTGGAGTGCTCCTGCTGCCATCATCGGAGCTGCTAGAGGGACTAGTGCCCTCACTCATATGCACTTGCTCTTCTGATTTGTTCTGGCTATCACTCTGGTTAGACATTCTGCAAAGCTAACTGACAGCAGACCCTGTGAATAGATATAGATGAGGTAGAGTAGATGAGCATCACAAAGTGCAGAGTTTTTTAGCGAAAAGAATGAGTCAAAAACTTAATTTTAGTTTTCAACAGGAAGCATGTTGGAGCTACCAATTTGTAAAGCTCTGTGACACCAAAGCAACTTTGGAGTCTAAACATGTGGAATCGGTCAGACCGAGACACAGTTTGGTGACTACGAGTTTGCTAGGGTTTCACAAAGTCCTGGTATCGGTCACACCAATTCGAAATTTCGGTCAGACCGAAAATCACTTGTGCCTTGGCCTAAGCCAAATCAGTGGAACCGATTCCTACAACTCAGCCAATCCGAGATGAGTCCGGCGGAAACCTAACCCTAAATTTTTGAGTCAAAACTAGTCTAATGGAGATTCTCTATGGATGGATTGATCTCATACGTGGTAATGAACATGGCATTGACCTTGTGCTCAGAATTGGAGGTAAAAAGAATGCACAAGGGTTAAACTCATACCCTAGTTTGGTGGTGAGTTCGCTACGACGGCAACGGCGGCGGAGAAATCCGTTGACGGTGGCGGAGACCAGCGGTGGGAGGTCGCTGGCGATGAGGTGACGATCCGGAGACCCGAGAGGCAGAGTAGGACACGCACGGGCGACGGGGTTTTGAAGTAATTTCCAAAATCTGGCCCGTTGGTATATATATCCTGACACTGTCGGTGTGACCGAGTGGAACAACTCGATGGCACCGAGATGCAGAATCACAAGTGGTTACTGCAACTTGGTGAGACTGAAGTGTTCTAATCGGTTGCACCGAGATTGAAACTTGATCAACCTAGTGAACTCGATGTGACGGAAATGGAGGAGTCAGTCAAACCGAAATACACAGTGAGGTTTTGGAAGTTTTAAGTCTATGACAAAATGGGACTCCGAGTGCCCCTCACACCAAGGGTTTGAATTTGACTTAGATCAAACTTTGTGATGTAGCATGAATAGAATTTGAGAAGAGAAAAGCATAGATAGCTAGAGGGAGTTCTTAGGCATTCTTGTACATCCATTTGGCAAAAAGAAGAAACTCCAAACAAACAAAACAACAAATGGATGTCCTCGAATGGGAAAAGTATGCAATCAACATGCTCACACAATAAAATAGCAAATGAAATATGTGGCAAAGCATGCACAATCACTCTAGCATCTATCAAGCAATTGGCGATGACTAGGTCATCTATATATGAGTATATTGACTTAGGAGTCAAATGAGAACATTTCATCATAGGTCATACTCATCGTTTAAGCACAAGTGGGGTTACCACTTTTTCATAAAGCATTGTTGTGTTCACACCATTAGAGTTGCTTTAGCTCAATTCTTAGAGTAAAGCTCCCCCTAGATGTGATATCCCCCCTAAGATGGATCAACTAACCTTGGGTTTTGTCGATGATGACTTCATGTTGATATCGAAGATGTGGATGCTCATTGTTGACGTAGATCATTTGAAGCAATCCATTGGAATGAGTTGCACTTTCAATACCTACATGTGTTAGCCCCACAAGGAACAAACAAAGATATCCATAGACATAGAATGAAGCACACACATGATGATGTCCATGAAAGCATTGGTTACCTTGTCCCTTTTCTTACCAACAAGAGGTTTGTGACTCCTTGAACTAGTGCAAGATGTGGAAGTTTTTTGCACTTGTCCTTGCCAAAATAAATATGAGTGAAGTATGTTGGCGGAGTCACCCTAAAGAACTCTCTAGTTCTTCTTCTTCGGGATCCACATCATCTTGATGGGAATCCTTGGAGTTGTATATGTACTTTATGAAGTAGAACTTGATGTAGTTTTGGGAACCCACTTGACCAAGGCCTTCGGAGCATCTTCAAATGCATCAATCTCTTCTTGAAGCTTGTCCTTGCCTTTTAGCTTGTGGTCTTGTGGTGGAAGATCATCTTGAGCTTGTGTCCCCTTGAAGGAAGTAGGGTCATACTTCTCTTATTGAGGAACAAATTTCATCTTGGGGTATTGATCTTCTTCCCACTCAACTCCATTGGCATTGATTTTTCGTTCAAAACCAACACCTTGATTCTTCCGGTGCCTTTCTTGCTTGCGTACAATTTCATGAAATTGCTTACTTCAGGCAAGGCTTTTGTAAACACCTTTCTCTATAATTCCCTTCAATAAATTATTCTCTTGCTCAAGTGTAACTTGGCTAAGAGAATCATTAGTGGAATCAAGAGAACTACTATAAGCAACAATATTGGATTTAGCATGATTATTGTTACTACTAGAAGAAGAATCTATCTTGTTCTTGTTGCTAGATTTTACTTGTGGCATGTAAGTAGACAAGAGTAAATGCTTGGCAATGTAAGAAGAACTTTTCTTCTGAAGATCATCATTGATGGACTTTAAGAACTCATGCTCTTGCTCAAGATTGAGCTTTTCGAAGCGTAACTTTTCATGAGTTTTTGAAAGTTCTCGATGATCTTCTAAAGTAGTTTCATGAGATAACTTAAGAGTGTTTAGTTCTTTAGTTAGACGCTCAATCTCCTTCTTATCATTGTCATTCATTTTATCTTGATTAGCATGATTAATTGACGTTTCATCATAGTATTCATAACTAGAGTTGTCAACAAGTAAATCATCATCACCTAGCAAGTCATCTTCATCACTATTGAAATCAACATACTCGGGGTGTGTTACCTTGGGGCCTTTAGCCATGAAGCATCTCCCAATACCTTCATTTGGTGAATAAAATATATCGTAGGAGTTGGTTGACACAAGTGCTAGACCGGCAACACCTTCATCTTGAGTATATTCGGAGTCAGAGTGGTGGTCGGAGTCGAAGCCGGATACCCATTCACCAACATGAGCTTGATGTCTTCGTTTTGTGTAGCTCCTTGATGACTTGTCCTTCCTTTCCGAATCCTTTCTTCTTTGAGAGGTTCTTCGTTCATAGCGATCATCTCTACTCCTTCTCTCTCTTGGAGGTGATTGTTCCCTTTTGCTTCTTCTTTTAGGTGAGTATTCTCTTCTTTTGTAGGGAGTCGTACACTCATTGGAGTAGTGTCCGGGTCTTCCACAATTGTAGCAGTTTCGCTCACGGCTAGAAGACCTTTTGTCATTGTAGGACCTTGACTTGGAACTTCTTTCCTTGCTTCTACTCTTGTAGAACTTGTTGAAGTTCATCACCATTAAGCTCAATTCTTCATTGAAGGCTTGTTTCTCATTTGATGATGTAGGAGCAACACATGAGGCTTTGTAAGCACCACTAGACTTGTTGTGAAGCTCTTCTTTGTCCTTGAGTGACATCTCATGAGCAACAATTCTTCCAATGACTTCGATTGGCTTGAGATCTTTGTAATTTGGCATCATTTTGATCAATGTGCACACGGTATCATATTTTCCATCCAAGGATCTCAAGATCTTCTTGATGATGAATTTGTCGGTCATCCCTTCACTTCCTAAGCCGGCAATCTCATTTGTGATAAGAGCAAGCCTAGAGTACATTTCGGCGACACCTTCACCATCCTACAGTTTGAACTTGTCAAGTTGACTTTGAAGCACATCCAACTTGGATTCCTTGACGGAGTCGGTACCTTCGTGCATATCAATCAAAGTATCCCAAATTTCCTTTGCATTCTCAAGATGGTTGATTTTGTTGAATTCTTCGAGGCACAATCCATTGAAGAGGATATCGCAAGCTTGAGCATTGTATTGCAACATCTTCAATTCTTCCACGGTAGATTCACGGTTTGGTTCTCTCCCATCAAAGAAGTCACCTTGCAAGCCAATACACACAATAGCCCAAACGGCGGGGTTATGTCCAAGAATATGCATTTTCATCTTATGTTTCCAACTAGCAAAGTTTGTACCATCAAAGTAAGGAACTCTACAGTGGTAATTTCCCTTGCTAGACACCATACTCTCCTAGGTTGTGAAACCAAGGCTATAATCACCAAAGCTATGGAAATCAAGGCAAATGGAGACCAAAGCTCTGATACCACTTGTAGGACCGAAAGTATGTCTAGAGGGTGGTGATTAGACTACTTTACCAAATAAAAACTTAACCTTTTCCCAATTTTAGTTCTTGTCAGATTTTAGCAACTTAGCACAAGTCAAGCAATCTCAATACAATTCAAGCAAGCATGCAAGGAGTATATGGGCAGTGGAAATTAAGCATGCAACTTGCAAGAAAGTAAATGGCGGGAGTTTGGAGGGAGCAAACGCAATGTTGACACGGAGATTTTTGGCGTGGTTCTGATAGGTGGTGTTATCGTACATCCACGTTGATGGAGACTTCAACCCACGGAGGGTAACGATTGTGCGAGTCCACGGAGGGCTCCACCCACTAAGGGTCCACTAAGAAGCAACCTTGTCTATCCCATCATGGCCGTCGCCCACGAAGGACTTGCCTCACTAGGGTAGTTCTTCACGAAGTAGGCGATCTCCTTGCCCTTACAAGCTCCATGGTTCAACTCCACAATCTTGACGGAGGCTCCCAAGTGACACCTAACCAATCTAGGAGACACCACTCTCCAAAAGGTAATAGATGGTGTGTTGTTGATGAACTCCTTGCTCTTGTGCTTCAAATGATAGTCTCCCCAACACTCAACTCTCTCACACAGATTTGGCTATGGTGGAACGATGATTTGAGTGGAAAGCAACTTGGGGAAGGCTAGATATCAAGATTCATATGGTAGGATTGGAATATCTTGGCCTCAACACATGAGTAGGTGGTTCTCTCTCAGAAAATGAGTAGTGGAAGTGTAGGTTTGTTCTGATGGCTCTATCCATGAATGAAGATTGGGTGGAGGGGTATATATAGCCTCCACACAAAATCTAACCGTTACACATAGATTCCCAAACTCGGTGGGACCGAATAAGCAAACTCGGTCAGATGGATCCAGGTAAAAATGTGAACATTAGGATTTTTAGTGGGACTGATATAGTCATCTCGGTGGGACCGATATGCTAGGGTTAGGGCATAACGTAATCTCGGTGTGACCAATCACATAAACTCGGTGGGACCGATTTCAGCAATAGGTACACCAGGGTTGGTCAGGCAAACTCGGTAGGACCGATTCGCTCACTTCGGTGGGACTGAAGTGTTACGAAAAGGAAACAGAGAGTTTGCAATGCAGACTCTCTTTTGGTGAGACCGAAATGTTACAAAAAGGAAACAGAGAGTTTGCATTCCCATCTCGGTGAGAACGAGATCCCTTTCGGTGAGACCGAAGTAACTAGGGTTTGTGGCAGTGGCTATGTCAAATGAAACTCGGTGCGCCGGATAGATCAAATCGGTGGGGCCGAATTTGACTTTAGGTTTAGGACATATGTGGAAATGAGAAAGTGGTTGAGGGTTTTGGAGCATATCACTAAGTATTTCGAGCAAGTAAGCCATTAAGCAACACCTCATCCCCTTTTAATAGTATTGGCTTTCCTATGGACTCAATGTGATCTTGGATCACTAAAATTAAAATGTAGAGTCTTGAGCTTGTTGCCAATATATGTCCTTAGCATTTTGAGGGGTCCACATCTCTAGTCCATGCCATGCCAATCATTGAACTTTTTGAAATGATTATCCTAAAATAGCATTAATTAAATGAACTATATGTTGTTAAGAATTACCAAAACCACCCGGGGATTAGTTGCATTTTCACCCTCCATCCTAAAACAAGAAACCAGGCACCCACCGAGCGCTCTTAGAGCTCAGGGCTTCTCGGTCGTTAGATCATTTCTCTGATGCGATTCAAGCCGTTGGATCGCGCTCCCGGATGATCTTCGTCGTCGGATCAAAACTAAGACCGTTGCGATGAATAGTGTGCGCCCCGGTCGTGCGACCGCGCGTAAATAGCCTGCCCCGCCAAGGGCATTCTCATCATTTCACCCATAGGCGTATAAAACCAGCATGCCCGTGGTGACTCTAGCTGCCTCTCTTTTCCTACCGCCCCTCATGCCGCCACCCTGCCTCCTGTTCATGCTCATTTGCTATCATAGGAGCTCATGTGATGCTCTGGTTTACATGTGGATGCGTTGGTCGTATAGCTATGCTCCTAGATTTGCTAGATTGATCAGTGGCATTCGTGCTAGGGCGATGATGATTAACCAGGGCTGAAATTGGTGTGCCTTTGAGCAATCGAGGCACCTATGGGTATCAAGTTGGATCCTCCCTCTTGTCTCTAGACTCATTTTTGATCGTGTGATACCTATTGATCTGTCCTTGGATGGTCATTCTTGTTGAGTGATAACCAGGGCATCTCCATTGTATAAACAAATTGATCTGGTGATAAGAGATGAGGGGGTATGTTATATTATCAAGGAAAGGCGAATCTGAGCCCACTATGAATGAACCCTGAACCCTTTTTATTTGTATTTAAAGGTGTTGCTTATTTATGCTCCAGTGTTTATAGCCGTCTTATGTAAGGATTTCTTCTCTCTCATACCTTTATTGCATATGAGTTGTTCTTGATCTTTTATTGTTTGTTGGGGGCTTTCTTGTTTTGTTGGGGCCTTGCCGTCAAGTAGATCCTTGGATTTAGCTGGGTTATCTGTTTCATTGCTTGGTTTTCTACTTGCTAAAGAGAAGCTTAAGTCTATATAGATTCCTGAGGTAATATCCATTGTTTCTCATATTTTAGTTACAACTGGTTTCTGAGTTCTAACTCCTTCATGTTATTTCATTATTTCTCGTCTTTCTACCATTGTTTATTTGAATTTCTGAAATAAGGGCGGCCTTGGTGGCTTCAAAATATTTAGGACCATATTTACTTGTGCTTTGTTTATATATGATTGCTGCTAGATTCTTCTAGAAAATTCGTTGTTACATTAGTGGTCTAGCTAGATTGCAAGGAAGGGGTTGTATCTTTCCTTGCTTTGTTTGATCCTGGTAGATGGGCGTCAGTAGGTGAACGAATTGATTTTGATTTCATATTATTGTGAATGCTTCTCTTGTGGGATTTTATTATATTATTAGGTTTATCCTACTCCTGATTTTGCTATTGGTTGTGTTTTTCAGTTAGTATCCTGTTGCTGATCTGTGATCTGTCGCCGATTGTTGTTGTCGCTTGGTTGATAATTTACAACTCATGTTTTTTCTGCCCCTACTTCTTTGTGAGGAGACAGGGCTCTGTCCGTCCCTCGGTCGTCTTTGGTTCGATCCTCACACACTTCACATTTGATGATAAGAGTTGCAGATCCACTATTCCCTTGTTCTAAACTCTCAAAAGCATGTGTTGTCGTGGCAGCAGCAATGGAGGTCTCCAAGGCCCCTTCCTCTTCTGGTTTGGCAACCCACCAGCCCTCCAAAGGTTAGTGCTCCTAATGACCAAGAATTCCTTTATTGGTTAATCATGCGCGTCTCCAAGAAGCATAGAGGTTAGGGTATGTAATGGTTTCCCTTCTTATGCCCAGAGATTCTTGAGACATAGCACAGTGCCAATGCGGTTTGCTTCGATGTGGATTGCACTGTATGCTTGGATGAGGGTATTGACGAGCTTGCTCGTTTCAGTGGGGTTGGGCAGGCGAGTACCGAGTGGACGACAAAGTAATGGTCACATTTTCTGGAGTATATTAGTTGTTTAGCATATAATATCTTCCGAAAAACTAATCTTGGCCTTATTATTCTTAGGGCAATGACAGGGACCGTTCTATTTGAAGAGGCTCTTGCTGCCTGGATCTCTTTAATTAAGATATCTCTGTCCCAAGTTGAGGACTGTTTGGAGAAGAGGCCACCGCGGTGATCTTTTACAAGTCCCACCTTCAAGTTAATTTCATAAGTTAATCACTATTTAGCTGCCACTTTTGCATTCCTGTATTGAACCTTCTGAGATTCCCCAGCTCTATTATTCTTGTATTGGAATGGTTATATATGTGCTACTCAACATAAAATAATGATCTTAGGAATGCTTAACTGGTTTTACTCGGCTTCTCTTTTTAAGCTAATACGAAAAATAATAGCTACAGTATATGCAAAATTTGTTTGGTACCACAGTAAAAACGCTACTTTTCAGAATAGTACCACCACATGGTATAAGTTCATTTTAATAACACTAAATGAGACATGTGTAAGTTCATTTTAATAACACTAAATGAGGCATTAAACTACTATCTGCCTATACCACTTCAGTCTTAACCTTTAGGCCGTTACGTGCCCTGCAACCACAACATAACCCTTTTGACTTATTTGCCTCGTGTGTTAATTAGAGATTTCCTAAGATTTCTGGCTAAAGAATAATTCTAAGGTGGTATTTGTTAATAATTTATTCAACACTACAACATATGTAATTTTTGTGTTGGATATGGATTGTTCATCTTCCTGGTTCATTGACATGTTTATCTGTTTGAATCTGCAGGATTTCTCCTGGAAATGATGATTTTATTAATACACTAAAAGTCAATAATACTGAAGTATTACTTGTATCCGGAGGTTTCCGACAAATGATCAAGGTATATCTTCACTAAATGGTTGCACTAATGGTACTTTTGGAATCTGGATTATCAGAACATAGTCGAATTTGCATGTCCTTAAAACATCTTCAAACTCTGTGACACACACACACACACACACACACACACACACACACACACACACACCCCAAGATGCTTTTAAGATATCCATAGTTTGAATACAGAAATTGGTTCTATATTTTCCGTCTATATTATTTGTTGAACAGTAAACAAGGATATGTTTATTCCCATGATCTAAAAGCAACAATTCCTCTTTTCTTCACTTGAGAACATTTTAAATTTAATTTTGTGACTGAAGTTTCACATGCATGCTGAAAGAGTCATTGCTGTTCTATTTTTCTTGTTTCCAGCATTTGGCGTTTGGTCTTGGGATTCCTACTGAAAACATCATAGCAAACCAATTGTTATTTGGATCATCTGATTTTTGATACACAGAGCCCACTTCTCGAAGGTGCTAACTAGGCCAACAAAAGGGCTCACCTGCTAATAAGGTTTGAAAATCCTCATAGTGGTCAACAGAGGTGTATTCAGGCCCAAAACTTACAGAGTTGTGACAAAAAGTGTGGTCAACATAGGTGTATTTAACCAAACTAATGTGATCTTATTTTAAATTTTGCTCAAGATTAAATTTTCACAGAGATTTAATTAAGATTTATTAAACCGCTCTTATATTATATGTTGCTTTGTTCCTTTATACTCCAAAAGAAAAAAATATGACTAACAAAGCTCTGTCAATGATTTGAAGTATCAATTTGCCTGCATTTTATTACACTCATTGGATAATTGTCTGCTTTCAAATTGTTATGACCTTTGATCCATATAACTGAGTGTTCTATCTTTTCAGTTTCTCTCTATTTGTGTGTGTGCGCGTGTGTTCTGATCCATTTTCAGGATAGGAATGTTCCTCGGCACCATGAAAACATCAACGGATGAACAACCTTTTTATTTTATTTTATGTTGCCTCTACTATATTGTTGTTGCCACAAGGATTTACCTGGACACGGAGCCACCTGGATGTGTTTAAAAATGATTACATTATCCTTTTCTAACTCGATGGTGTTAGAAACATCGTGGCATCCAAGCAGGATTAGTTCATTGTTTTTTTATGGGTAAAACTTGTATTACTCACATCACAGAAAATTACAATCAATGTTGTTCAACTTAATAGCTTCAGGTGGCCCACACCCTAGCCAAGTCATAGCCCTACCTTCTAAACGAGCAAAGTTCGCCAAAGAATTACTAACTTTATTTGAGACCGACTAATGCGAGTAATACTAGTTCTACGAAGACTCAAAAGATACTTTATTTCTTTCACCAAAGAAGAATACATCGATCTATCAACATTGCAGGCTTGAATCATCTTTACTGCTATTGAGGAATCCATTTCAATTGCAACCGGCAAACCAGTGCGTGACAAGGCTAAAGAGAGTCCTTCCATACGCGCACCAAGCTCCGCTTCCAGTGCGTCCCGGCAAGAGAAAAGTTGCCTGCACGTAGAGAAAATGATCACACCACTTTCATCGCGCAATACCATGCCTGGCCGAGCTCTATCATCTGGAGAGAAAGAACCGTCATAGTTCAGTTGAGACCATCCGTGCGATGGAGGAGACCATCTCAACGACGCATCATCAGACTTAATATTAAGTGGCTTGGTAATAGCATGTACAGGAACTATCGCTGATTTACCTTTGCATGGATCAGCAAAGGGTTCATGCTTGATATGCACTGCAACGAATCCAAGTAACTGCACAAGAATCTCTTCGACACATCAACCGGAGGCGGATATTTGTTATGCAATAATTCATTTCTAATATGCCAGCACCTCCACATCGTCATCAACAACATGCAACATTCAACTTCAGGGAAAGAATCCACAGTATTCAGGAGCCACTCCTTACCTGAATGTGTGATAGATTTTAGCTCAGGTATACGCCATACTTCAAACATAGTACCCATAGTTCCACTGCTTTTGGACAGATGCACAATGGGTGAAAATTTTCTTCTATGTTTATTAATTACAATTATGTAAAAAAAATCACTGATCATCGCTTGACAGGAAATATTTTGATATGCCAGCATGTGCATGGGCTACTCACTGGTACCGGTAAATGTTATTTACATGTTTTGGATCATGGATGATTGTTTTGAATGAAAAAAATATCAGATAAGAGAAAGCATGTGATAATGCTGATAGATTGAAACTTTGGTTCCTTTTCAGTGGCCCACTTGGATCCTGCCTTTCCAGTCTGCATGAATTCTCCTAATTCAGCAAAACCTTGAAACCTTTGTGTGAGCTAAATGATAATTTTTGCAACACCCAAAATTGTACGTTGTCTTATAGTTTCATAACGATGTTGAACTCGATGGTGTTTTGCTCCTATTACATGTGAATGTTTCTTCTTCCTTTTATTTTGTTGTATCTTGTTTGAATACGTACGCTAAACGTGATTTCCTACTCAATTGAGCATTCACTACCTGGCCATTGCGTTGTGACCGTCACTCTCGCGCCAAGGCGCGTTTCCGATCTAGTTGGGCTATGAGGAGGGCCACTGGGCAAGGTCGGGTGGTGCAGGATGGAATAAAAACGGCGTTCCACACCAAGCAGGCTAGGTTATTCTTTTCGAGGCAATCCAAGCAGGCCAAGTACATGATATACAGACTGCTCCGAGTTTTGGGCTCAAATGCTTGACAATCTGTTAGTTTCTTTATAAATTTTGTTTTCCAGGTATATGTAGATAACATACACTATATGTACTCGTGCATATATTTTTTAGAAAAATAATAGGTATTCAACTTTTTTTAGGGGTGCCCAGAATAAGAAGATTTACGGTTGTCGAGCTCTTTTGGCACGGGCACAACATTGCAACGTTCGTGATCGAGTGCCAACACAATCCCGATTTGACGTGCTTTGACTCAAAGTTGGGGGCTTAGCATAGGAGTCAGCTAGCTGGGTCGCCCCATTTAGCTGTCCGATTTTGGTAACCCTCTCGAAGGATTTGGTTTTGTTTTTACTAGTTTTTTGTTTTTTCTTAATTCTCAAAAATTCTTCCGACTTTTCAAAATATGTTTGGGATGTTACAAAAAATATTCAAGTTTCAATTTTTTGGTCAGATTTCAATAATGTTTTTTAGTATTGTTCATATATCAAAATTGTTTGCACTTACGAAAATTGTTCAGAATTTCAACTAATATTTGTTGTTTCAAAAGTTATCCAGAATTTTAATAAGTATTACCATTTCCGAAATTTCTTCATCAATTCACGAAAATGCTTGCAAATTTCAAAAAATATGTGTGTTTTAAAACTTATTCTTAATTTCAAAAGA
This sequence comes from Triticum aestivum, assembly GCF_018294505.1. Taxonomy (NCBI): domain Eukaryota; kingdom Viridiplantae; phylum Streptophyta; class Magnoliopsida; order Poales; family Poaceae; genus Triticum; species Triticum aestivum. Next base: position 454,773,057 of record NC_057804.1, read on the forward strand.
TATTCAAAATTTACACAGAAGTTTTGTGTTTTTCGAAAAATGCTTGACTTTTCAAATTTTGTTTGTGTATAAAGAAAAATAAATGTGTTTTAAAAAAATCAATAAATATCCGTGTTTCCCTAAATGTTCACTAATCTGAAAATTGATTGCATTTCAAAATAATTTTCACAATTTAGAAAAAAATTATTTCATAAACGAATGAAACAAGAAGAAGAAGAAACTGATCACTACAGTACCAGCTATAGAAAATCCTATTCAGCGAGCATCCATCAAAGGGCAAATCATACACGATGCACACCCCACGATTAACTGGGATGGCCTATAAACGTTGAACCAGTGTTTCTTGTTTGTGTGTAGTTTCAGGACAATATATGGATTTTTTTTTATTTTTTATTTTCAGAATTTTTTCGTTTTGTTTTATTTTTATTTGTTTATAAAATATTTAATTTACTTTTCAAACTATTTAAACATTAATATTTCTGGATTTTTTTCAACATTTTTTGAATTCATCAACTTTTTCATAATCCAGTGACATTTTTCTCAAATATACAAATGTTTTTCAAATCCGTGACCTTTTTTACAATCCATGAACTTCTTTCTAAAATAATGAAAATTTTAAAATACAAAAAAAATCAAATTTCTGAAAGTTTCTAAAATTCATGAACGTTTTACAAATTCATGAGCTTTTTTAAATCCATGATTTTTTTTCAAATTCAAAAAATTGCTTTCAAATTCTTGAACTTTCTTCAAATCCACGAAAAAATCTCAACACCATGAACTTTTTTGAAATATGTGAAATTTTCCATATCCGTGAACTATTTTTAACATGAACTTTTTTTCAAACCTGCTTAGTATTTTTCAAATCCATGAACGTTTTCGAGATTTGAATCTTCCTTAAGTCAATGAACTTTTTTCAAAGCAAGAAAAAAACCTTTTTAAATTCTTGGCTATTTTTGAGCGCATGAAATTTTCAGAAACTTAATGGTCAATCCATGGCAGTCAACTGGTCAAAAGTCATTGGTTGAATTTCAACTCATTAGTGGTTGCCACAAAAAAAATATTAGTGCTCAATGACATATTGGGTCAACTGGTCAAACAAAGAAATCTGGCCCAGCAAGAGAGCGAGCAAAAGATCTTGTATATATGGATGAGCGAGCGAACGAACGAGCTAGCTGGGCCGCGGCCTGCCAGGGCGCCTGTTAGCTCCGGTTAATGTTCAGCCGCTAAAGGCACGAATTAGGGTCGTTTCAACGCTCGATGGCCCGGCCCAGTCGGCCCAGTTGGGGAGGCTGACTATTCGCCCGCTAACAGTGGCATATAGGGGCTCCCGAGTGCCAAGCCCTTCGTATGTTGATCTGCTTTAAGTTTGGTTTCTGAAAAAATTACGGAAATAGTTCAAAACAAACCTTAAATTTGTAGACGAAAGCTAAATCAAACCCCGGACACATAGTCCCTGAAATCAGTACACCGAACTCTTGACCCTAGTCTATTTTGAACATTGAGAGCGTTCCCGAGGACTTGAGACTGTTCCCGAAGAGGGATTGATGACATGGCAGGTCGAACCCGGGACTTTTGGCTGCGGTAAGGGAGTTTTTTTCTTGGCAAATTGCCATTGTTTAGCGCGCATGGAGCCGTGTGTCGTGAGGATTCGAACGTGGGCGCTTCCGCTAGAACTCTGGGATGGTAGCCAGTAGTGTTAACGTGCTGGTGTCTCGTTATGCAGCGTGACATATTAATATAAGCTAACAGCAGCGACAGATCCTGAAAACAAATGTGAAGCATTCTGTTGAAAAAGTGAATATTTTCTTACGCGGATATTTTGAAAACTTGTGACCAACAAGTTTAAACTCTACAATTTTTCAAAAATCAAGAACATTTCTTTGAATTTTTGAACATTTTGAAATATCAATATTTTTTGAAAACATGACCAAATTTTGAAAACCTAGGAGATACTGTATCGAACTTTTTTTTCAAATTCATGAACATTACAACACAAACGTTTTTAAAACTTAAAAAATCAATAACATTTTTTGAACTAATGGACAACAGTTAAATACTGGAGGTGGGCTAGCGAAAAAAAAATTAAAACCCAAACAATTTTCCAAATTTGTGAACATTTCCTTAAAACAATGAACATTTTCAAATTTGTACAATTTTTCAAAGTCTTGAACAATTTTTCGAAACTATAATATTTTTTGAAGAATTGGGACCATTTTTTGAATTTTGAACAAATTTTGGAATGAGAACAAAAATTAAAGTTCCGAACATTTTTTCAAATTGCTTCTGAATATTTATTGAAGAATGGAACATTTTCTGAAAGAATGTTAATGATGTATCTAAAAATATTAAACATTTATAAAACAATGTTCCTGATGTATACAAAAAATGCAGAACGTGTATGTAAGAAGTAGACATCAAAAACATATATTTGAAAAATAATGTTCCTGATGTGTACGGAAAATATACAATGTGTATAGAAAAAGGAAATTGGCATCAGAACATATATTTAAAATAATGTTAGTTGTGTATTTGAAAACAGTTAAAAGTGCATTGAAAAATGTACCTAATGTATACGGAAAATGTAGAGTTGTGTTTTGATAAAACCCCGAAGAAAACTGAGAAAGAAACAAAAAAAGGAAAAAGAAAATAAGAAAACCAAAGAAAACCAGAGAAAAATCATTGCAAAAAAGAAATAGAAACAAAATAAAACAAAAAACCAGGAGATAACTGAAAAATAAATAGAAGAACCACACTATAACGAAGAAAACTGGTAAAGAAATTGAAAAAAGAAAAGAAAAAAAAAAGGAAAACCCCAAAACAAGCAGCGATCATAACGAACGGAGGAACACGTGATCTAGTCAACGATCCCAGGGTTTAACTTGCCGCGTCAACGAATACCAGCTAATTACTCTCAAGATTCAAAATAGACCGGTATCGAAGCGTTCGATGTGCTGATTTCAAGGATCGGGAGTTAAGGGTTCGATTTAGCTTTCGTCTACAATTTCAAGGTTTGTTTTGAACTTTTTCAAAAAATAAATAAAAATGCGAATAATACTGGAGTTTTATTCTAAAGTCACAAGGTTACAATCGAGAGGCAATAAGTTCTCATAACATGGAGGACATCTGCTCATCCATACTGCAGTACATGACTATGTACGGCTATAATTTACCATAGAATCTGCTACCTATTTTGAGTCCTACTAATATTTTGTGGAATAAACTCCCTATTATCCATCAAATATTTAATTTCTGCTACTAGATGACCATAGGCCGGTCGGGACATACTATCATCAGAGAGGATCGAAAGGGCAGTATAGGAATCAGATTGCACCCTAACTAGTCGATTAGTATGTTGTGAAGCAAGGGCCATCCCATGCATTATTGCATGTATCTTCTCCTCGAGCGCCTCATTGCAATTGAATATAACACGGTAAGCAGCAGAGATAATAGATCCATCATTACAACGTAAGATCATACCAGCACATGCCTTGACATCATTAGCTGAGAAAGATTCATCAACAGACAACGACCCAATTTGCTAGAGGTGGTGGCGAGTGAACAGGAGCCGCGGCCTGCTGAATACTAATAGGAATAACCTCCTCCCATGCCAACATCTTCCTTTTAAATATTTCTTACACACTATAATCCCTGGCTGGATCAAGAGACGTATAATAACTATTCAAAAAATTCATAGCAACATCAACCGGTGGCACTTCCTTGTCACGCACAACATCATTGTGAAGTTGTCAAATTCTTCATATAAGTAGAATGACCATATCACGAACCTTATTATCACATGCCGCAAGCACATGCAGTAGCCACTCTTTACCATTATCTAGTAGCAGATCGTCAGTTGGCAATGGCCATAACTCTCGCATCCTCTGCCACACGAGTCATGCTTGAGGGCATGCAACTAGGGCATGGTAAGAACCTTCACTCTCCCGGCCGCACGCCTGACAACAATCAATGGTACCAATGTGTCGGTATAACTTGTTTTGATCAGTGGTAAGAGCACCTTATGCGGCCTTCCAAGCTATAATATACGCATTTTAAGAGGAACTTTAGTGTACTATGTACACACAAACGACCATCAAGAAAAGCAACAAAAGCACAAATAGCTAGAGAAGGTTCTTAGGCATTCTTGTTCATCCACTTGGCAAAAGAAAAAAGAAATCAATCAATCAAAGCAACAAGTGGATGTCCTCGAATGAGTTAAATATGCATCCAACATGCTCACACAATAAAATGGCAAATGAAATATGTGGCAAAGCATTCACAAACAATTCTAGCATCTATCAAACAATTGGTGATGACTAGGTCATCTATATATGAGTATATTGACTTAGAAGTCAAATGAGAACATTTGATCATAGGTCATACTCATCGTTTAAGCTCAAGTGGGGTTACCGCTTTTACATAATGCATTGATGTGTTCACACATTAGAGTTGCTTTGACTCAATTCTTAGAGTTAAGCTCCCCTAGATGTGAGATCCCCCCTTAGAGGGATGAGCTAACCTTGGGTTTTGTCGATGATGACTTCATGTAGGTGTTGAAGATGTGGATGCTCAATGTTGATGAAGATCATTTGGAGCAATCCTTTGGAGTGACTTGCACTTTCAGTACCTACACGGGCTAGTCCCACAAGGAACAAACAAGGATATCCATAGACATAGAGTGATGCACACACAAGATGATGTCCATGAATGCATTAGGTTACCTTGTCCCTTGTCTTACCAACAAGAGGGTTTGTGACTCCTTGAACTAGTGCAAGATGTGGAAGTTGATTGCACTTGTTGTTGCCAAAATGATATGAGTGAAGTATGTTGGCGGAGTCACCCTCAAGAACTCTCTAGTTCTTCTTCTTTGGAATCCACATCATCTTGGTGGGAATCCTCGGAGTTGTAGTCATACTTGATGAAGTAGAACTTGACGTTGTCTTGGGAACCCACTTGACCAAGGCCTTAGGAGCTTCTTCAAATGCATCAATCTCCTCTTGAAGCTTGTCCTTGCCTTTTTGCTTGTGGTCTTGTGGTGGAAGATCATCTTGAGCTTGTGTCCCTTTGAAGGAAGTAGGATCATACTTCTCTTGTTGTGGAACAAACTTCGTCTTGGGATATTGATCTTCTTCCCGCTCAACTCCATTGGCATTGAACTTTCGTTCAAAACCAACACCTTGGTTCTTCCGGTGCCTTCCTTGCTTGCATACAATTTCCTCAAATTGCTTACTCCCGGCAAGGCTCTTGTAAACACCTTTCTCTATAATTCCCTTCAATAAGCTATTTTATTGCTCAACTGTAACTTGTCTAAGAGAATCATTAGTGGAATCAAGAGAACTACTAGAAGCAACAATATTGGATTTAGCATGATGATTGTTACTACTAGAGGAAGAATCTTTCTTGTTCTTGTTAATGGACTTGACTTGAGGCATGTAAGTTGATAAGAGTAAACGCTTGGCAATGTAAGAAGAACTTTTCTTATGGAGATCATCATTGATTGCCTTTAAGAACTCATGCTCTTGCTCAAGGTTGAGCTTTTCAAAGCGTAACTTCTCATGAGCCCTTAAAAGTTCTCGATGATCTTCTAAGATAGTTTCATGAGCTAACTTAAGAGTGTTTAGTTCTTTAGTTAGAATCTCAATCTTCTCCTTATCATTTTCATTCATTTTATCTTGATTAGCATGATTAATTGACGTCTCATCATAGTATTCATCACTAGAGTTGTCAACAAGTAAATCATCATCACCTAACAAGTCATCTTCATCACTATTGAAATCAACGTACTCGGGGTGTGTTACCTTAGGGCCTTTAGCCATGAAGCATCTCCCAAGTCCTTCATTGGGTGAATCAAATATGTCGTAGGAGTTGGTTGACACAAGTGCTAGACCGGCAACACCTTCATCTTGAGTATGTTCGGAGTCGGAGTGATAGCTTCTCTCGGAGTGATTGTCGGAGTCGGAGCTGGATACTCATTCACCAACATGAGCTTGATGTCTTTGTTTTGTGTAGCTCCTTGATGACTTGTCATTCCTTTCCGAATCCTTGCTTCTCCGGGATGTTCTTTGTTCATAACGATCATCTCTACTCCTTCTCTCTCTTGGTGGTGATTCTTCTCTTCTACTTCTCCTCTTGGGTGATTCTTCTCTTCTTTTGTGGGGTGTCGTACACTCATTGGAATAGTGTGCGGGTCTCCCACAATTGTAGCAATTGCGCTCTCGACTAGAAGATCTTTTGTCATTGTACGACCTTGACTTAGAGCTTCTCTCTTTGCTTCTACTCTTGTAGAATTTGTTGAAGTTCTTCACCATTAAGCTCAATTCTTCATTAAAGGTTTGTTTCTCACTTAGGGCTTCACATGAGGCTTTGTAAGCACCACTTGACTTGTTTTGAAGTTCCTCCTTATCCTTGAGTGACATCTCATGAGCAACAATTCTTCCAATGACCTCCGTTGGCTTGAGATTCTTGTAATTGAGCATCATTTGGATCAATGTGCACACGGTATCATATTTTCCATCCAATGCTCTTAGGATCTTCTTGATGATGAATTTGTCGGTCATCTCTTCACTTCCTAATCCCGCAATCTCATTTGTGATAAGAGCAAGCCTAGAGTACATTTCAGCGACACCTTCACTATCCTTCATTTTGAACTTGTCAAGTTGACTTTGGAGCACATCCAATTTGGATTCCTTGATGGAGTCGGTACCTTCATGCATATCAATCAAAGTATCCCAAATTTCCTTTGCATTCTCAAGACGGTTGATTTTGTTGAATTCTTCGGGGCACAATCCGTTGAAGAGGATATCACAAGCTTGAGTGTTGTATTGCAGCATCTTCAACTCATCCGCGCTAGCTTCACGGTTCGGTTCTCTCCCATCAAAGAATTCACCTTGCAAGCCAATACACACAATAGCCCAAACGGCGGGGTTATGTCCGAAAATATGCATTTTCATCTTATACTTCCAACTAGCAAAATTCGTACCATCAAAGTAAGGACCTCTACGGTGATAATTTCCCTCGCTAGATGCCATACTCTCCTAGGTTGTGAAACCAAGGCTATGACCACCAAAAGCTATGGAAATCAAAGCAAATGGAGACCAAAGCTCTGATACCACTTGTAGGATCGGAAGTATGTCTAGAGGGGGGTGATTAGACTACTTGACCAAATAAAAACTTATCATTTTCCCAATTTTAGTCTTTGGCAGATTTTAGCTAACTTAGCATAAGCAATCTTAACACAATTCAAGCAAGCATGCAAAGATTATATGAGCAACAGAAAGTAAAGCATGCAACTTGCAAGAATGTAAAGGAAAGGGATTGGAGGATTCAAACGCAATTGGAGACATGGATGTTTTTGTCGTGGTTCCAATAGGTAGTGCTATCGTACATCCACGTTGATGGAGACTTCAACCCACGAAGGGTAACGGCTGCACGGGTCCATGGAGGGCTCCACCCAAAAAGGGTCCACGAAGAAGCAACCTTGTTTATTCCACCATGGCCGTCGCCCACGAAGGACTTGCCTCACTAGCGATAGATCTTCACGAAGTAGGCGATCTCCTTGCCCTTACAAACTCCTTGGTTCAACTCCACAATCTTGTCGGAGGCTCCCAAGTGACACCTAGCCAATCTAGGAGACACCACTCTCCAAGAAGTAACAAATGGTGTGTTGATGATGAACTCCTTGCTCTTGTGCTTCAAATGATAGTCTCCCCAACACTCAACTCTCTCTCACAGGATTTGGATTTGGTGGAAAGAAGATTTGAGTGGAAAGCAACTTGGGAAAGGCTAGAGATCAAGATTCATATGGTAGGAATGGAATATCTTGGCCTCAACACATGAGTAGGTAGTTCTCTCTCAGAAATCTTAAGTTGGAAGTATATGCTTGTTCTGATGGCTCTCTCCACAAATGAAGAGGAGGTGGAGGGGTATATATAGCCTCCACACAAAATCTAACCGTTACACACAATTTACCGATCTCGGTGGGACCGAATCAACAAACTCGGTCAGACCGATTTAGTAAACCTAGTGACCGTTAGGGTTTTCGGTGGGACCGACATGCAACTCGGTAGGACCGATATGGTTAGGTTTAGGGCATAACGTAATCTCGGTGATACCGATTACACAAACTCGGTGAGACCAATTTTGGTAATAAGCTAACCAGAGAGTTAGTCAGGTAAACTCGGTGGGACCGAGTTTGACTTTTGGTTTGGGTCATATGTGGATATGAGAAAGTAGTTGAGGGTTTTTGGAGCATATCACTAAGCACTGTGAAGCAAGAGACTCATTAAACAACACCTCATCCCTCCTTGATAGTATTGGCTTTTCCTATAGACTCAATGTGATCTTGGATCACTAAAATATAAAATGTAGAGTCTTGAGCTTTTGAGCTTGAGTCAATCCTTTTATCCTTAGTATTTTGAGGGATCCACTTTCCTTATCCATGCCATGCCATTCATTGAGCTTTTCCTGAAATTTTCATCTTGGAATGATGTTAGCTCAATGAGCTATATGTTGTTAGGAATTACCAAAACCACCTAGGGATAGTTGCACTTTCACATTGGGAGGACGCCAACAGTAGCTACACACTTGAGTTGGTCTGCTAAACTGAAAGTGATGGCGCACTTTGACCACCTAAGAGGACGCGTGGCCTCAAGCTTGGGGAGGACTGCATTCACCTTGCGAGCAAACTGCTTGAAGATGCGCTGAGAGGCTGGGGGCCTGGGCACCGCCCAGGATGCAAGCGATAGCACGTGGTTCCTGGAAACCCCCAGCCCCCTCGTCCTGATGATGGTCGTCATTCCTTCTTGGCGGTGACAGAGGAGGAAGGCCTGCGTTGCCCTACGGGCGGTCTTCACGAGCCTGATCCCTCCAGGCTCCCTCGCGAGGCTGGTCCTGCCAGCGATCCTCGCGAGGTCGATCGCGCCACTCCTAGCGAGGGCCTTGGTCGTCCCATCATCCTCCGCCTCGTCCTCCTCCTCGGCCGTAGCCCCGGTCGCTGCGCTCGGGGTGTAGACCGAAGCGTCCTTCTCGAACGGCCCTGAGCTCCTTGCATTCGTTGGTGTTATGGGTGTGGAGGTTGTGGTAGGCGCAGAACGGTCGGCTGCCTTTAGACGACTCCGGCTGGTCCCTGTCGCGCTTCGTGTCCGGCTCTGCTGCAAGCACGGCTGCTCCTTTGCGCTTCACGTCCTTGGCCTTGGCCTTCTTCTCTTCTGGGTCAACAGCTAGGAGCTCGAGGAGGGAGAGGCGTCCTTCCTCAGCCCTTGCGCACTTGGTCGCCAGGTTGAACAGCTCCAGAGATGTGCAGAGATCCTCGTGGATGGCGAGCTCCTCCTTCGTCTTGACGTCGCGGACGCCATCAGAAAATGCCGAGATGATGGCCTCGTCCGTCACCCTGGGGATCTTGAGGCGAGCGCTGTTGAATCGTTGGATGTATTTCTGCAGGGTCTCCCCAGGTTGTTGCTTGATGCGGCACAGGGTCACCCACAGCCGGGGGGCGGTCACGAGTGCCCTGGAAGTTGGCGGTGAAACGGCTGCGCATCTCGTCCCAGGAAGAGATCGTGCCGGGAGGCATGTTAAGGAGCCAGGTGCGGGCACCGTCCTTGAGCGCCATGGGAAACTAGTTCGCCATGACCTTCTCGTCTCTTGTTGGCCGCCTTGATGCCCAGCTCATAGAGCTGCAGGAACTCCGCGGGGTCTGCGGTGCCGTCGTAGCGAGGAGGCAGGTCCGGCTTGAACTTGTCGGGCCATGCAACGCTGTTCAGCTCGGTGATGAAGGCGCGGCAACCTGCCTTGGTCACCGGAGCCTGGTGCGGAGCTTGCTCTTGGTGGTCCCTGTGCGCTGCCGCCGGGGGCAGTGCGGGGTCTTGACACGCCGGTGCGCGGGCGCGGTCTTGCTGCGCTGGTGCAGGAAGCACGGGAACGCCTTCTTGGGGCCAAGGAATTTCTTGGCAGCTTCTTTCTTGTTGCGCGAGTGCTGACGCGGCGGATCACGTCCAGGAGCCGCGCGCCTTGGAGCCAGGGCGCCGTCTTGGGGTAGAGGTGGCGGAGGCGCTCCCTGAGCCGCATCGCCCATGCATGATGGAGGGCGAGGCAGCGAGAGGGCGGCGCGGGAGAGCCCCCTGCGGCGCTGACGAGCTCGGTGATGTGAGCGAGCCACTCCTCGTAGAGGTCGTCGACGGGGCGGTAGTGCAGAAGCTCACGTGCCATAAGCAGCGCGGCCTGCGCGTCCGTGGGGGCGCGACGAGCGTGAGACGACGAACCAGCTGGGGTCAGCGATGGAGTGGTGGTGCGGCCTTCCCGCCGCATCGAGGGATGCAGCGAAGAAGCCTACTGCTCGTTCCCCACCGGGCCGGTGGCGGCGTTGGCAGCAGGCGATGGAGAACGATGAGGAGGCCCGCTGACAGGAGCCGTCTGGGCAACGTGAGCGGCGAGGGCAGCCCGACGCTTGGCGTGGGCTCGGCGAGCGTCTGTCATGGATGCGGTGAAACACGGGACACAGATCAGCGGAAGGAAGATTTCGATGCACCCCCTACATGGCGCGCCAAATGTCGGATATCGGGTTCCGGCAAAACCCTTAAGGTTCGAACTCTGGGGTGCGTACGAAGATATCCTCCTACCAATTCACGCCTGTAGCCTCACCGTGGTTCTAAGCTAGCACGATGAACAACACAAGAGACACAAGATTTAAACTAGTTCGGGCCACCATTGTGGTGTAATACCCTACTCTAGTTTGGTGGTGAATTGTCTCTTGGGCTGATGATGAATAGTACAGGGGAAGAACAGCCTCGCGAAGAGAGGTGTTTTTGTGGTAGGTGGATGGTTCTGCTCATGGATCGATCCCCCTTGCCTTGGTGGTGGCTAGCCCTATTTATAGAGGCCTTGGTCCTCTTCCTAAATATTGAGTGGGAAGGGAGCCAACAACGACCATTTTGAAAGGGGACAGCTAGTACAGGCTATCCTGACTAAAGGTGGTCTTCCACTGCCAAAGGCACTAGTGATGACGTCGTCTTGGGCTCCATGATGACCTCCGTCTTGCCGTCCTGCTGGTCTTGGTCTTGTTGCACCGATATGAAAACCTTGCCTGATGCCTTGGTACTCCGCGCCTGCACTTACCCCCCTTGCACCAAAGAGGAAACGAGGACACTGCGCAAACTGGCGCCCGCCTGGTCTTGGTCGTCATGTCTTGCGTCATGAGCACCTCGCGAGGTACCCCTTGCCTTGATCTCTCCGCCTTCTCACGAGCCTGCCTGGTGAGGCCGCCCCTGAGGAGGCTGGTTCGTCGTTCGCCCCGCGAGGCTTGGCCCCTCGCGAGGGTCTTGAGTGTTTGTTGATGAAGACGGGCCGTATCGGGCCGGCGGCTGAGCCACGCTGCAGGCCGCAGGCGGGCAAGTCTGGGGACCCCGTTCCCAGAACGCCGACAACCGTCGGTGTGCTAGCCTGGACGCTGTGGACTATTAGGAATAAGCTTGTGATTCAGCATGTTCTTCTTCGTCGTGCTACTGACGCTTTGTTCAAATGGTCTGGTTACCTGCAGCTTTGTCGGCCGCTTAGCCGCCCCAGGAAGAGACGACATCACCTCCATCATCACCCAGCTTCACGCGATGGCTCTCCGGATGGCTCCACCGCTTCCCCCACCACCACCAGAGCCGGACTAGATTTTCTCCTCCTCGCCACCACCGCCTTTTATGTGTTGTGCGTGCTTTATTTCTGTGTTGAGCTTGTTGTGTTGTGCCCACAGCTGAACCTCGTGTAGTGTTTTAGTGTGTGTCAGTCCTGGTGTGTGTGTTGGACCTTGCCTGCGGTGGCGTTGTATGTGTTGTTCGGGTGGTACCATGTTGACATTGTGTTTGGTGGTTTGTTTTATTTATAAAGTGGGACGAAAGCCTTTTTGGTAAAGGAATGAGATGATTCTGAGCTGAGCCGTGCGAGGAACGACGATCTGGCGCAGTGCAGCAGAGCTTGTAGTATGCTGTAGCATGGTGATGACTCATGAGTCACTGGCACCGGCACTCCCTCGGTTCGATTCGATCCTCTGCCGCAGATGCGAAGCCTTCCTTCGTCCGGAGAAAGGCAAACTAAAGCGGGAAGAGACCAGACCCGCCCACTCGATGAAGGCGCCTGCTGCAGACCGCAATTACTTCCGTGCCAAGTTACACACGGGCAGGGGCAGGGGCAGGGCACGGGGGATCCTCTCCATTTTCTCCGTCGAGACGCAGTATCAAAGCTCGTGATGGAAAGCGCCCAGCTAACTTAGCCGCATATGCGTGCGCACGCTGCCTTTCTCCCTTTTGCACAGCAGCACGTATGGTTGAGCGGAGCCCACTGCGGGCACAGTATACGTGTCCCCTCTTCTTCTTTCTCGCCATCATGCAGAGATGGAAACTAATTGATTGACGCCCACTGATCACCAAAAGGGCATGGTTTCCATTGCCTTCAAATGTACTTGTTGTTCAAAACGAATGAAGAAAAGTTTATGTAAAATGAGATCTCCACAGCTGCGGATCCACATTGAGATGTTCTGTTGATTTTCTTTTCAGAGGAAAGGCCGGCCGTTGAAAATTGCACCGGACACATGCACATTGCTACGGTGTTCTTGGTACTTCTCAAGCCCGCAATTCCGCCGTTTTAACTTAACACTCTGTATAGTTTTTTCGTAAGTGCTATATGTATTACTATAAATTTACATTTTCAGCTGAATTTTAAATCTTCAAACTTGAAAACTGAAATTTTGCTAAATTGTTGATCAATTTGGTATGAAATTTTGTTAGTCTCTCAGCAGGCCATTTATTATTTCGTTGGAAAGGAATCCATAGTTTTGTGTATGGTTTGTTCCAACCAAAGCTAGTCCGTTCCATTCATTGTTAGAATCGCTAATCCGCACTTGAAACTTACTAGTGTATGGGTTATGTGCAATGGCCGCCCAAATAGTGGCGGTTTTCAGTAAAATGTTAGCTAAGTGGTGGTTATGAGCAACACTAACCCTAACTGTGGTGGTCTTTTACGCAATTTACGCTTGCTCCAAATACAGGACAGGTCTGGTAAAGCCTGAGCACCAGTGAGTAGCAGCTAGGTTTTGATCAAAGCCTATGTATGCTAGGCAGTTTCATGGATGCATGGAGTACACCATAAGATACGTAGAAAAGCCAATCTGAACATAAAGCTTACCTTAACTTTTGTTGGCAGATGTTACTTGCTGCAACAACAACATAAGGAGATCGACTACTAGTTTCCGCCGTTTGATCACGCAGTTCACTGCTCAACTTAAATTTTGTGTTTTTTACATGGCACTCTCCGTTTTTTTGCGAGAAAATTTTCGATCTATCCATCAACTGTCAATGTATATAGTATAAAGAATACCAGAAGTAAAATTTACATCGAGGTCCGTAGACCACCTAGCGACGAATACAAGCACTGGCACCACCCTCGTAATAAATCAGGGATAATTAATATGAATATGACAAAGTATATTTTTCTTGATCCGCGTCAGGCACTGGGTACTGCCCGATCAGTGTTTTTCTGAGTAACCGAGATGTTATCCCGGCATGTCATTTGAACATTGGGCCCGCAGACCACACAGTAATGCCGTTCGTTCCCTACATGATGATGGATAATTGGGTATCACTCGGAGAGGAACGTTACCGCTTTCCTAATTAGGGAATCCAGCAGCGCTATTATCAGCCTGAGCACTTGCCTTGGAGGGCATCGGAGCCTTTTCCGATGCCCGCGCCGATCTTTACACCGAGATGTGCAGAGGCACTTGATCATCTCGCACAGCTTTTCTCATGCGTGGTGGATGATCTGACCTCTCACTCTCCATGCATGGATGTACGGGCGCCTTTGAACTTGCTTGGGCGCGACGACTCTCTCTGAGCTAGTACTACGAGCTTTTTAAGAGCACATCTAACCGTTGCCGTTACTTAATTATAACGTGGGGCGCAGCTGCAGCAGTGGAGATAATCTGTCATGCCCATGAGCCCATGACGTACGTACGTTCGAATTATATATGCATGGCCGCAGATGTTAATAAGAAATACCCGTGTACAGTACTACATAATACCAGGCACACAGATCAACATCTGAAATCTAACGAATAATTGAGCATTGTATACTTTTCTTTTTTTGCGAGGAAGAGCATTGTATACTTTAGGCAGCTAAACTCTTGCTTGCATAATAATAATAAATAATATAGATATTATATAGGGCTTTTCCCCATTCATTGCACTGAAATGAAATGGCACGATGGCAGCTGATAGATCTGGTTTTACAGCTCTTTCAGTGGCTTTAATTATAGGTTTTCCGACAGCATCAGGCAAGTTTGGCAGCTGCCCATGCGTGTATGTACTAGCCAGTTTTCGTTTCTTTTCTTTTCTCGCTACAATTAATACTGCATCTTGTTTCAAAAAAACAATTAATACTGCATCAGCCGAAGCGTCCTGGAAGGCAAGATCTGTCTATACGCTCCTTCTCAAACAAGCCTGGCTAGGCAAGGGCAAAGACGGTACATCACCACGTGGGCGTAGTACATTTGTGGCGATCTAGCCAGCCTTGGTCTTGGTCACTCGATCGAAAACAATTAAGGAGTCTTCCAAATGCAAGTTAAGCAGTGTAGAATAGCGCGAACCCTTTCTCCACTGCTACCAGGACCACGCACGTACATCCTCCTACGTACGTACGTGGTGACTTTGCGTGCGCGAGAGTGACACTGCCCCCTTTCCCACGATCGAACTCACTAGCAGCAGCGTTCAGTTCACACGCCGCGTCCCTCCCTATAAGTACGCGCCTGTGACTTGCTTACGCACCGGTGTGGTGTGGCAGCAAGATCTCATCTCCGCAGCAGGGAGCTATAGCGCGTGGAAAATGGTCAAGAACCACCCGGGCAGCGGCACTAGCAGGTGCGACGCTGCGGCGGCTATGGCAGAGAGCGGTGGTGGGGGTGGGACGGCAGCGCTGTGCGGCGGCGGGAGTAGGCAGCCGGCGATGGCGGCGAGGCAGTTCAAGGGGGTGCGGATGCGGAGCTGGGGGTCGTGGGTGTCGGAGATCAGGGCGCCGCACCAGAAGCGCCGGATCTGGCTCGGCTCCTACGCCACCCCGGAGGCCGCCGCGCGCGCCTACGACGCCGCGCTCCTCTGCCTCAAGGGCTCCGACGCCGTCCTCAACTTCCCCTCGTCGTCCTCCGCCTCACCCTCGTCGCCGCATTCGCTTCCCTCCCCCGCCAATCGACACGCCGACGACCTGTCCCCGAGGTCCATCCAGCGCGCGGCCGCCGCTGCGGCAGCGGCCTTCGAGGCCACCAGGATCGTCGTGGACGACAGCTGCTCTTCCAGCGCGGAGGCGACGACGCCGACCTCGTTCTCAGTGTCCACGCTGGGGAGCGCCGACGTCCAGGAGCACGCCACGTCTTCGATGTCCGCCGCGGCCAGCGCTGGCTCGCCGGTGGGAGATCAGGACGAGCTGTGGACGGAGCTGGACGCGTTCGCGTCCCCCAAGCTCATGGACCTCATCGCCGCCGGTCACGCCACGCCCTTCTCTTGCACCTGGGAGGAGCCCGAGGAGGACGGCGACATGATGAGGCTCTGGAGCTTCTGCTAGAGTGAAGCGTCCACCGTCTGCAGTGGGTCGACATTGATATGCGCATCCATGAGTCGATCGCCATTGATCATTGGTTTTTTCTATCTCCCATGGAGGCTAGCTAGGTGCATGCATGGATCCTCTCTACTAGGCTCTAGCTAGGTCTCACTCCAAGTCTGCTTCCATAGATTCTTTCTTTCATTTAGTAAGAACATAATACTTATACAATATATACTACTATATGTTTTGTGTGTTTATTTGGCTAGCCGTCAGTAATACTGCTACTACTACACTGTATGTCTGTATGGGTTGATGAGTGAGACTGGCTGCATTGGATACCTGTTGGATTTGTTCCGTTTTGCTTCAACTTATTTTTGTTGATCATTACAATTTTTTTAGTTTAGTTTAATCGGAAAGTGCTCCGGAGAACGCGCTTTGTGTCTCGTGCGGAAGCTTGGTGTTTAAGCAGAACAGCTCACTCGCAGGAGCTAAGCTGTACTGGACTGTAAGTCTGCACCTCTGGGTTTTTTGGTATTGTAAAGATGATAATCCAATGCTTTCGATCTAGCTAAGATTCCTTTTTTTTTTTCCTTTTGAGGATGATCTAGCTAAGATTCCAGCGCTCCCATTAGCTGTTTTCCCTTTCCCACTTACTCCAGCTAGTCATCCAGTGTTAAGTCTATTCAGTGTTCACACCCTCTCACCCTTAAGCAGAGTGACACGGCATGACCAGTTGCGGTGTGGAAGCAGTACTACGCAGGTCTTGCCCTAGTTCGTTGCAGGTGTTTGTCTACGTCAGCGCCATCAATATGGTCCTTTTCGGCTCGAATTTCTGTGCACTTTGTCGGAGTACCAACCTTCAGTCGCACCTGAGTTTTAGCTAGCTAAGCGAGATGTAGGTGTCTAAGAAACAGCTGTACGACTGCACATGATCTCGGTGTCTAAGAATCTAATTACTTTATCACCGGCCACCAGAACTTAGGATCAGGACTACGATGAACCCTAACAGCTGATGACCAAAAATACAGCAGCAAGAAAAATACTCCACCTACGTTATATATTGCTTCAGAGATGCTTGATGTCGAGTGCTCTAGCAAAGGCGGTATTCACTGTTGACCTCCGCGATTGTAAAACCGAACTAGAATACATTATATGTGTACACTGTAGGTCTTCTTTTTTCCCTATTAGAAAAAGGTCTTTAAATCTGTGGTGAATGAGTTTGACATTGGAGCGAATCGGGAACACAGCATGTTCTGGACAGCTAAACCTATGACGCGGGATCAACACGTATATCTCTTATTCCTCCGTATTCTAATGAGGACTGGCAGGACGTCACTAAAGAAATTCATGGGGAAAACAAAAGCGAAAAGGCAAAAATAATGCCGGAAACCTTTTGTAGATCCCAATGGTTCCCATGGTAGATCTCTTTATTCCTGATAGTAATCGACACAACTACTTAATGTGCAGTGAAGCCCGCGAAGTTACTGAAGACAATGGCTCTTCGCTAATTTTTTTTCTTTATTTTACTCAAGACACACTAAACTACTCAATAATTTCATATAATTATGAAGCTGAAAATAATACTGTACTATGTTACCTGGTTCTGTGTCTTCCGTGGAGGTGCTTGGGTTCATAATCCGCAACTGAATCGAACAAAATGTAGTCATTATTGCCTTGAAAATCTTAAGAGGATGGCAATAGTTCTCCTCGGAAGTAAAGGAGGTCATCACCCCGGGCTGATACGATACAACTGGATGCGCTGATTAAGAAACCACATTCAGGTACATAAATTACTCTGAATATTGGCACGAATACTAACTGCCCTTATGGAAATTCTAGTTACATAGTAACAGTTTACAAAAATGGCAGTCACCACAAAGTCCAACTGACAACAAAATCAAGAGCCCCAAGGATCAATTAACAAATGTTTGGATCTGGATCTAGCTTCAGCAGAATGAATTTCCATCTTCATTGGTACCTAATATCTGCTTTCTAGTTTCCAGCATGTACAATTGTGGCATCAAGGACCGCGGCATATCTGCTCAGGGGAAATATGCATTCTGTTCCGCGGCCCCTTATAACCCCTTGGTATAAGAACGAACTGCAGAAGGCAGCGCTTTCACTGTATTTCACTGGCTTAACCAGACCGGCAGCTTACGCATGCTCTGGCTAATCTGATGATTCATCTTTTAGTGTCTTCTGATCACCACTCGGATCAACAGCAGCTTGTTGCGTACTAATGTTGCTGACTTCTGAGTCAGGAATTTCATTTTTAATGTCCTCATGAGTCTTGCTGCTTTCTTCAGTGCTGTCGCAACTATTTACAACATTCTTCACATTCTCAGGCTCCTCGGATATCTGAAGATCTGGTGCGGTTTGCTTGCTCCGAACAAGAGGCGTTTCAGGGGTGACACCCATGCCCTTAGAGAGTGCGACGTACTTAAGTACTAGTTGCTTGTAAGAGTTTAAAAGGTTATCTACATCAGCAACTGTCAGATCACCAGCACGGGCAAATAGAAATGGGTATTCCTGGAATATTTTGCTCAAGTCGTCATCCTTGACAAGCTCTGTAGCTCCCTTCTTCTCTATATCAGAGATAGATTGCACCCGCTCAACTGATTTACTGCTCACATCACTTTCCCTTTTCATGTCCTGAACTGGACCTTGGACATGATCTTTCAAGTGTAGGTTGACTTCGGAATTTCCACTAGCTTTTAGTGCTTGTGATCTATGCTCCCCCACATAAAGATTGGTCTGATTCTCCTGGTTCTCTGAGCTAACTGATAATCCTAACAAGCGTTCCCTTGCCAAATCCATCTTCTTTTGGAAATCTCGTTCATCCATGGATAATGATTCCGCCTCAATGTTCCAAATGAAAGACTCGGCAGATAGGAGGTTTGTAAAAAAATATTGAGCCTCTGACACCAGTCGTGATTGGCACCTGTATCTTTGTATGTATAAAAGATTTGAGTGTAGCTGCGGAGGATTAGCCTGCATTAGGAACAGAAACTACTTAATTCATGAAGGCTACCCCAATTTAGTAATTTAGTATAAATCTACAGGTGTGTTTTGTAAGCCAACAACAAAAAAGGGTCATCCCACACTAATCCAGATAATGAATAAATAAAACTAATAAAGCAGCAGCGCATGGCACAAGGGCATCTTTGCCGATTACAGTTTTAAAGTTACCGAATGAAACCTTGACAGGCTGAGCCAGGAGGGCGCAGATGTAAGAAAGTCTAGTAGGTTCAATACAAGCAACAATAGTCAAATACATCACACCACAAGCTTGCTATCAGGATGACAAAATATGAAGGCTACATTAAACTACATAGGTACAATGATACAATAAAAAAGTTACAAAGAGAAATAACAAAGCTAGCCACACAGTGCACCTATACTGAAGAAGCATGTATATGACATAACAAATAAACCACACCATCAGTTACAATTTGCAGCTATTTTTCAACGTATATCGAAGTTGAGCCATGTCTATCGATAGGCAAAGCCATGTTGACACTTGAAACAAAAACATAGTACTGCTAACAATAGACACTTCATCTACAAAAGATGGACTTCTAGAAATATCTTACCAACAATCAACATGTCCTAGCACAAGCAGTGAATCATACCTTTATGGTGACATAGATGAGGACTGGAAGAAATTCGTCAGCTCCAGGGGGGTTATCATGTGACATATGAGAAGCATTCATAAGTAAGTTATTGATGACTTTACAACAGTTCAGGATGCAAGCAAGCTTATCCCTTGGAGCCTTATACATGTTTATCTTCTGTAGCTCCTTTTGCGCAAGCTGTATAAAAGAAGAAGAAATTAATGGTGACCATGTATATGACGAGCGGGCCATAAAATGCATGCTATTGGAACAGTCATTGGGTCCCAAATGGCTTCACCGTTATGTGTCTGTCAGCTCTAACTTATAAATGCTCTACAATGCAACATGAAAATTTATGTTTGTTTTAAAACTAACAGTAATTTTGACTACTCTCCCTGAGAAGGGTAATTGGCATTTGGCAGCGGCAATGTCAAGAGTGGCATAAATGATAAATAGTAAAGTGTAATGAGTAGGAAGAATGACATGCTTAGCATAGGTAGGTCCAAACGTTTTGCTCTACGGCCTACTCATCACAATCGTACCATAGCTCAATTTCAGCTTGAAAACTTTCATCTGTAAAGACAGCTATCAACACGTGCAGTAACACAACATCCGGCATATGGAATTTTGAGAAAATAGGGAGGTTAAATTTTATACCAGCCATGATGTTTCATTCTGATATTCTGGTTTTATATCTAAGTTTTCAGGACGTATAAACTGCTGTAGTAGAGAAATCTTCTCAAAAAGCTCTTCGTCGCTCTTCACATCTTCCGGGACTGAAGCAAATACCCGATTATACAGCTTTGTCATAACATACTTCTCAAGGCCCTAGAAGCACAGAACAAGAAATGCCAACAAGTGTTATATGCTAGAAATAATAAATAGTCTAAGAACAAACTAGTATGTGTGCCAGATCAGCATGACAAAATTGTTAGCAACTAAAGTAATGGCACCTAGAGATACAAAGATTTACCACATTGAGCCTCAACTACAAGTTATTAGGACAGCAGCATGGCTATAGTAGAATATATTAATACTTGGCATTCAACACTGCTAGTATTAATCACATGACTAAGGTAAACTTCAGTGCTGCAAGAAAGTATGACATCAAAAACTTTTTTATTCAGAAGAAATGAAATAACAAAATTCTCAGTGTTCTTACACAGTAAAGCCTGAGCAAAAATGGTTATTTATAATCTATATGTCAGACATGCAGCTGGTTATTGAGATTTTGAGAGTGCTAACATGAAAAGATAAACCACAAACAATTCCAGTGAAAACATGGCCTGTCCAAGAATAAAACATTTCACACCCATATCAAAATACCATTATGCAAAATATTATTCATCACTCCTAAAGTCCAGATATAAGTTATTGATAAAGATGACAGATTGCTTCTCGAACATTCAAAATGATATTCCACTAAAAAAAAGGGCAGCCCCAGTGCATGTAGCTCCCGCTTGCGCAGGGTCTGGGGAAGGGTCCGACCACTTTGGGTCTATTGTACGCAGCCTTTCCCTACATTTCTGCAAGAGGCTGTTTCCAGGACTTGAACCCGTGACCTCATGGTCACAAGGCAGCAGCTTTACCACTGCGCCAAGGCTCCCCTTCTCAAAATGATATTCCACTATGATCATAAAATAGATTGCCATTATGCATCAGGCCGGAGTGCCATATATGACTTTGATAATGTGACAAAGCTATGCAATCATGTGGATCATAAAATAGATTAGAAGCGCCATATATATCAAAACATCAGCAAAAAATAAAAAAGCAAGGCAACAAAACAAGAAAAAGAAATCACATTCTGACAAACCTAGTCAAAGTCTTAGTCCAACCATGTCAAAAAGTACAGATACTTACAGGATACTTAAATTGCATCAACCAAAAGCCAAAATGAAGAACAGTATTTTGTTTATGAGGATTCCAGAAATTTTGCAATCAACATGAAGATAAAGGTTTTGAATGCAACGCAAATCCGTATCCCTCTGGATATGTAGTTGTATTAACAGGGCAACATAATAAGCGAATTACCTCACCGGCACTCTCTAGTTCTTCTTCAGAACTGCCAGCCCAAGGAGTGTGAGCTCTGAAAGCACCTTCCATATTTTCAAGGAACTCTTGAACAGCTGCACTATCTCTCTCTGGATCAGGTTCTCTGTTTGAGAACATCATGATAAAGCTGTATACAACATATAACTACATTAACTTCGTATTGTTTACATGAAAACCTGCGTAAATAGCAAGTACTAACTAAACACTGGTACTGAATCTAGTTGGGGGTGGTGAGGCCCCACAGTATATTTTTGCTTGCACATAGAAGAACCATTATTCCCACAAGTTCATGTGGCATTAATTCACTGATAGGGGGCTTCTAGTCTTGTTAGCAGCATATGGAAAGAAGAACAAAGGCATTGATCAGTTTTTGACTAAAGGATCCTCGCAACAGTTGGAGCTCAGGATTCGACCTTGGTTGCTGATGCTACTTGTAGCACAAATTGCGGGAAAACCCAGCCTTCATCTATCTCTAAATAAGTGTGGGAGACTTATCTTCAAACACAGAATAATAAGCACAGTAGATTTCATGCACTGCACCCAAAGTAGCTATTTCACTTAAACCTAGTAGCCATCAAGCTAAGCTCGAGCACACACTTAGGTAGGGGCACGCACTGATCATGCAAGTTTCTAGAAAGCTTTGTTACATTGCCAGATTGATATATCGACACTATGCTGCAGGGCAAACCGGAATGCCATTGAACCCCAGCTCGAAATTACATAAACGATGGTTGGCAATCGTAGGTTTAAGCTCTCTAAACAAACTGACACAGCAGCAGAATCCCCTTGGATCCGCACTCAAGGTGTACCAAATTCCCACTAAACGACTGCAAAATGACTCATCTAACTGATTGAACCTAAGCGCATCGCGCAGGGAGGAAGCGATTGCACCAAACCAACACCCCGGA
Organism: Triticum aestivum; assembly: GCF_018294505.1. Lineage (NCBI taxonomy): Eukaryota > Viridiplantae > Streptophyta > Magnoliopsida > Poales > Poaceae > Triticum > Triticum aestivum. The sequence goes on from NC_057804.1 coordinate 454,795,195, forward strand.
TCTCTACATCACGAACTGAATCGAGCTTATGGCCAGCAGGATTGGGGGGGGGGGGGGGGGGGGGGGGGGGCGCTGACCCCTTTATGGACTTGACGAATTCGGCGGCGGAAGGCTGGCGCATGCGCTCGAGGAAGTCGTGCCAGGCCAGCGGCGCGGTCGAGGACCCGAAGGCGTCGGCGCCGCCCTCCATCGTCGCCGGATCGGGAGGGGGACGGGACTCGGCGGTTCGGATCAGCGGGTTTTTTGGTTCTGTGCTGAAGGTGGGGGTGGGAGAAGTCAAAGGCTCGCCGCGGATGGCCCTGGCAACGCGGCGATTTTCGGATTTCTATACTGTTGGAGTTCGGACCCGCCGAGGAGCTGCTTCACCGCTCAGGCGCTCACGGCGTGGCCGGGCAAGCAATGCTTCGTTTGTCTGCCTTCCTCGTCCACATGAAGGGCCTGTTTCGCGAAACTGATTAATTCTTCGAGGGCATGTAAAGAATTTATCAAGTACTCCGTATCATTATTTTTCGTAAAAACCATGTTTGTAAATTTGCATCAAGAAACACTTTCTCTATTTAAAACACATTAATTAAGAGCAAGACTGTTGCCTAGTTAATCACAAAAACTCGCAGAAAAAATTATACTAGAAGACGCTAACTAAGCACACACCTACAACCAAGCTAACATCTCACTATTGCGAGAGAGAAAAGTCATGACAATTATGGGAGAGCGGACCCAGGGCTCTCCTGCGAAGGTGAAGAAAGCAGCGTTCCACAAGCCCTAGTGCCAGAAGCGATTTTGGTCACGTGCCACTAACCAACATCAAGCATCAAAGATAATCCCCACCATCTACACAACACAAGGCAAATGTTCTCAATGTTGCTGAATTCTCGAGGTCGTCACCCAATTTCTAGTCACTTCGTTGTGAGCTATAGAACCCATGACGCCATATCGACGTACTACCACTCATCCTCGAGCCATAAGCGGTACATGATCCAGTTGCCCGCGACCGAACTGCACAGGACCACCATCCCGCATATCTCAACCGTTGCACCACTTTGGTGATCACCGCTCCCGGCATACCATCCAATCATCCTCATTGTGACGCGTCAACCGAGTCGACGACCCTGCATATTTGCTGCTCAAGGTCACCACAGGACCAATGCTAAGCTGCAGGCCTGGCATAGAGCAGTTGTCGTAGTGTTCTATGAGGTTGTTGCCTCGGCACACATCAACCATCTAAGAGTCACTGCCTCGGCATCCACTACCCTTGACGGCGAGGGAACCCCACACTACAAGTGTAAGTCGACCCTCCAAAACGACGTGTTCAAGGAGGCCATGACGTATTGTCACCTGCTCCCAGGAAACATAGCTTGGATTTTCACCCATAATTTAGGACCCTCCAAAATGATGACGAATCTGGATGTGCTTAGTCTTTGAGTGCTGAACTGGGTTATGAGCAATCTTGATGGCACTCTCGTTGTCGCAGTAGAGTGGCACATTCTTCATGTTGATGTCGTAGTCCTTGAGGGTTTGCTTCATCCATAGCAATTGAGCACAGCAAGAACCAGCAGCAATGTACTCAACTTCAGCAGTAGAGAGTGATACGCAGTTCTGCTTCTTTGAGGACCAACATACCAAGGATCGTCTGAGGAAATGGCATGTGCCTGATGTAGACTTGCGATCCACTCGATCACCAGCATAGCCAGAGTTGGAATATCCAATGAGATCAAAAGCCGAGCCCTTGGGATACCATAATCCAAGTGTTGGAGTGTGACCTGGATATCGAAGAATATGTTCACAGCCTTATGGTGTGATTCCTTCGGTGTAGCTTGAAAACGGGCACACATGCAAACACTAAGCATAATATCTAGCCTAGATGCACATAGATACAATAAAGAGCCAATCATGGAGCGGTATATCTTTTGATCGAAGTCTTTACCATTTACAGCAGTGCATAGATGGCCATTTGTGGGCATAGGGATTTTGACGCCTTTGCAATCTTGCATGCCGAATTTCCTTAGCACATCCTTGAGGTATTTCTCTTAAGATATGCAGATGTTGTTGCGTTGTTGACGAATTTGAAGACCTAAGAAAAATTTCAATTCTCTCATCATAGACGTTGGGTCAAGTGAACCGAGTTTGAAGGCTTTCTTCATGAGGAATTCCTTCAGTGTATCATATCACGCCCGAGGGGCCTGCTTGAGGCCATAGAGGGCTTTACTGAGTTTGAAGACTTTGTCCGGATGATTAGCATCTTCAAAACCTGGTGGTTGAGCAACATATACTTCTTCCTCAAGCTTACCATTGAGGAATGCACTTTTCACATCCAATTTGATATAAGATGATATTATGATGGTTAGCATAAGCAAGCAATATGCGAATAGACTCAAGTCTAGCAATGGGTGCAAAAGTTTCATCGAAATCAATTCCTTCAACACGTGTGTAGCCTTGAACTCAAGACAAGCCTTATTCCTCACCACAAGGCCATTTTCATCTTGCTTGTTGCGGTAGATCCATTTGGTACCAATGATATGGTGCTTACGTGGGTCTGGTCGCTTGACAAGCTCCCAGACATAGTTGAGCTCGAATCGATGCAATTCCTCTTGCATCGCTTGAATCCACTTAGGCTCCAGAAATGCCTCATCAACTTTGGTGGGCTCTGTGATAGAGACAAAAGTAAAGTGCCCACAAAAGTTAGACAAATGTGAAGATCTTGAGCGTGTGAGAGGACCTGGTGCATTGATGTTGTCGATGATTTTCTCAATCTGCACTTCATTTACAACGCGAGGATGAGCAGGTTGACGACGTTGATTGGGCTGGGCATTTTCTTCATAGCCATTTTCCTCAGATGCACCAGCATGATTTTCTTCACGTTCTGGAATGACTTCTTCAGTGGGTATGACATCCTCAGTAGCCTTGAACTTGATGGATTCCTCAGGTGACATTTCATCTAGCACAGGAGGTAGGTGCTCTCTTTGCGAGCCGTTAGTTTCATCGAACCACACATCTACAGTTTCAACAACCTTGTGATGAAAGGTGTTGAAGACTTTGTAGGTGTGCAAGTTCTTTCCTTAACCAAGCATAAAACCTTCATGTACTTTCGGTGCAAATTTAGAATTGTGATGAGGATCTCTAATCCAACATTTAGCACCGAAGACTTTGAAATAACTCACATTGAGTTTCTTGTCAGTCAGGAGTTCATATGAGGTCTTCTTGAAGAATCTGTGAAGATATACTCTGTTGATGATGTGGCATGCAGTATCAATAGCCTCAGGACAGAATTGACAAGGCGTCTTGTATTCATCAAGCATAGTGCGGGCCATCTCAACAAGAGTCCTGTTCTTGCGCTCCATGATGCCATTCTACTGAGGAGTGTATGGGGCAGATAACTCGTGAGTAATACCAAGTTCATCAAGATAGTCATCAAGACCAGTATTCTTGAACTCGGTCCCATTGTCACTCCTGATGTGCTTGATCTTCACATCGAAATTCATCGAGGCCCTTGATGAAAATCGTTTGAAGACTTCCTGCACTTCAGTTTTGTAAGTAATGATATGCACCCAGGTGTAACCGGAATAGTCATCAGCAATAACTTAACCCATATAGAGAAGCTGCATTTGTTAGTGTGGCATAATGAGTAGGGCCAAAGAGATCCATGTGAAGCAATTCAAAAGGACGAGTGGTAGTCATGATAGTCTTCGAGGGGTGCTTGGACTTTGTCATCTTTCTAGCCTCATAAGCCCCGCAAAGATGGTCTTTGAGGAATTTGATACCCTGATGCCAATGGCGTGCTTCTTCTTCTTCGAGAGTATGTAGGTACCTCATGCCAGCATGACCTAGTCGTCGATGCCATAACCAGCCTTCTGAAGCTTTTGCAAGTAGACATGTGACAGGTTGTGGTCCTGAAGAGAAATCAACAATATACAAGTCTCCTCTCCTAAAGCCTTCGAAGACTTTGGAATTGTCAGATTCCATGAGCACAATGCAACGTTAGTTGCCAAAGATGAAAACCATATCAAGATCACAAAGCATTGAGACAGACATGAGGTTGTATCCAAGTGACTCGACAAGCATGACTTTGTCCATGTGTCGATCCTTTGAGATAGCAACTCTACCTAGACCCAATACCTTGCTTTTTTCCTTTGTCAGCGTAGGTGATATGCTTCAGATGCGATGGAGATAAAACAGAGTCCATCAATAAGTTCTTGTCACCGGTCATGTGATTTGTACATCCAATGTTGAGGACCCACTCAGTAGTTTTGGGTTGATCATCCTGCAGATGAATTAGTGCATCTTACGAACTCATATACTTCATCACTGAAGAATATGACAGCAAATTCATCAGATTGAATTTCATCAAGCGGTACAATAGATATAGCAGTATAAGGACGTGGGAAATGAGTATTCATTTCTTCATGATTAGCTTGCGTCCTTTCAAGCAATTTCAGGTCTCCAGTAAATTCTTCAGACTTTCAAGTTCGTCTGGAGACCTGACCTTGCATAAGAGATTAGTTCTTTTTCTTCACTACCCACATCTGGATAGATGGCAAAGAGTTCATCATTCTGCGAGCTCCATAAGAGAATGGTGGCATTGATGTCAGTGCACTTCGTTTCACGGAAGATGGGTTAGAGTATGCATATGAATAAGAAGAGAAATTCTTCAAGGACTTATGAACATAATGATTTGAAGAATAATGCACATATTCATAGCTCTTAGATTTTCCCTGAGAAACAGAAGCATTAGCACAATAATGATCATATGAGGATTTGGACCCATATGAGGAATTTGATCCACGTGAGGAATTTGGTCCATGTGAGGACTTGGATCCATATGAAGAATTTGGTCCATATGAAGAATTTGATCTGGAGTTCCTATTCTTCACAGGTGGTGTCATGATGACATTCACCTGAAGACTTTCAAGGCACCTTTTGGGAGCCTAGATTTTCTTCATAGGGGGGCCGTTCCTGCAGTTAGTACCAACATATCTAGTAAATACTTCACCATTCTGATTTTTAAATAGTTTATAGTTGGAGTCAAATGACTCATTAGATGAATATGAAGATTCACATGTAAAGCCAAATAAAGTGGATGGATCTACGGGAGGTCCTTTCACAGCAACCCATGAGGTTTTGGGATACTGCTCAGGTTTCCAGTAGGTCCCATTGTCAGTGTCAAAACCGGCGGATCTCGGGTAGGGGGTCCCGATCTGTGCGTCTAAGGCTAATGGTAACAGGAGGTAAGAGACACAATGTTTAACCAGGTTCGGGCCCTCTCGATGGAGGTAAAACCCTACTTTCTGCTTGATTGATATTGATGATATGAGTGTTACAAGAGTTGATCTACCACGAGATCATAGAGGCTAAACCCTAGAAGCTAGCCTATGATGATTATGATTATGTCTCTAAGGACTAAACTCTCCGGTTTATATAGACACCGGAGAGGGCTAGTGTCGGTGTCAAAACCGGCGGATCTCGGGTAGGGGGTCCCGAACTGTGCGTCTAGGCGGATGGTAACAGGAGACAGGGGACACGATGTTTTTACCCAGGTTCGGGCCCTCTCGATGGAGGTAAACCCCTACTCCTGCTTGATTAATATTGATGATATGGGTAGTACAAGAGTAGATCTACCACGAGATCGGAGTGGCAAAACCCTAGAATCTAGCCTATGGTATGATTGTTGTTCGTCCTACGGACTAAAACTCTCCGGTTTATATAGGCACCGGAGAGGGCTAGGGTTACACAGAGTCGGTTACAACGGGAAGAGATCTTCATATCATATCGCCAAGCTTGCCTTCCACGCCAAGGAATGTCCCATCCGGACACGGGACGGAGTCTTCAATCTTGTATCTTCATAGTCCGGGAGTCCGGCCGAAGGTCATAGTCCGGCCAGCCGAACACCCCCTAATCCAGGACTCCCTCAGTAGCCCCTGAACCAGGCTTCAATGACGACAAGTCCGGCGCGGGAGTTGTCTTCGACATTGCAAGGCGGGTTCCTCCTCCGAATATTTCATAGAAGATGTAGAACACTAGGGTAGTGTCCGGCTCTGCAAAATAAGTTCCACATTCCACCGTATAGAGAATAATATTTGCGAAATCAAATCTGCTGACGTATTCCGTGGCGTGACATCACGCCACGGCCAGGCTCTTTATTTTATTATTCCACCTCAGCGTGTTTAGCGAGGCGGTTTCCTTGGCACATCTTGTCAAAGCAGAGATCATGTCCCCTTATTCCGGGATTCCCATCAATACGGGTGTGGGTAACCCAACCGCGACTTAGGTATGACTCCCTAATTGAAAGCGAGTCTCAAAAGGTCACGACGAGGGCTCTTGGTATTCATCTCCTTTATAAAGGAACCAAGGCCCGACTCCCTTCTTCTTAAACCAATCAAATCCGCCCCTCGCCTCGAGTTCCAACACCCAAAGCTCTAGTTTTAGACGCTTCGGATCTTCAAAGATGTCCGGCTCCGACCCACAAGGCTGGTGGATGCCTTCCTCCGTCACGGAAGAAGACGTACGAAAGCTGAGAGATGCCAGGTATCTAACCGTCGAAATCTCGCATAGACTGCCTGCTCAAGGGCAAGCTATTCCCGCTCCCCAGCCTGGTGAAAGCGTGGTATTTGCATCTCACTTCCTTCGGGGGCTAGGCTTCCCGATCGATCCCTTCGTGAGGGGGCTTATGTTCTACTACGGGCTGGAGTTCCACGACTTAGCTCCGGAGTCAATCCTCCAGATCTCATCATTCATCGTCGTGTGCACGATAAAAACCTTCAAAGTGGAACCGAAGATAATCGAGGGGCAGCACGCTGAGTGCGGAGGAGCTACAATAAGCAAAATAGATGACGCTCCGTGGCCCGAAGGCTCTTTTCAAGAGGAGCTTGGCTTATGGCAACGGGACTGGTTTTATATCATAGCCCCTAGGGGTACCACATGGGTAGCACCACCTACTTTCCGCTCGGGTCCCCCACTACGGCTGGCGTCATGGGTTAATGAAGGACTTATCTGGGGGCCGCCCAAAGACGTGCCCTTGCTGCAGGGCCGTATTCGAGATCTTCTAGAAAGAGATATTGATTTGACCGTAGTGGCGCGAGTCATGGTGATTCGCCGCACACTGCCCTGCAAACGTCGACCTCTCCGCCTGTGGGAGTTCAATCCGGAGGGACCACGAGTCCTACAACATTTTATGGGAGCGACGCCCATGGAGATGTACAAATTGTTCTTCGGATCACAAGCGAGGTGTCCGGATTTGTCCGAGGACGCGGGCTTGAGCTGCAATCACCCGGATGATAAAGTAGGTAGCCCCGTATTTGGACATACCATCCGTATTTTTATCACAAAATTACCCTTTAACAGAGTTGTCCTATGAACAGGAGTGGATAGCGAAGGCAAAGCTTATCAGGTGTCCGGCCCCCCTGCCCGAGACCGTGCCGAATCCCATGCTGACCAGGATGCTGGAGGTCGCGCCTTTAGCGGAAGGCGAAGGGAGGAACCAGGGAGCCACCGCCTCCGCGAAGGAGGCTGTTAGGAAGGGAAGAATCGAGAATTCCCCCGACCAGGGAAAGAAAAGGACTGCCTCTGGAGACCCGGAGGTGATAATCTCAAAATGGGGGAAGACATCTTCGCCAGAGGGTTCGGCACCGGAGAACACCCCGGCCAAATTGCCCCCTAAAGGGGACCCGCTCTCCTCCGAGACGTAAGTGAAGGGAGGGGTTCCATCATGAATGACATTCCTGTTTTATTTCTGAGGAAAAATAACCGAAACATTATCTTGTAGTTCGGATCTCAACCCTTCTCAGTAGAGCTCGTCCTCAGGGGATCTTCGTCCAGAGATGATAGAGAGCGAAACACCTCCCCCTGTTGCACCGTCTCGCGAGGCTGGCGACCCTGAGGTGTCGTCCCGGAGGGTTTTTCCGAGTCCGGACCCTGAAAAAGGTCATCAGAATAGTCCGGCACCCTCTGGAGCGCCATCGGAGGGGTTGAAGGATCTGCTTGGTAGGGTGCCCATCTCAGAAGAACATCGTACATTGATGGATACGGTGATTGGAAGGATTTCATCCGCGGAAAGCGGATTGTACGAAGCTGCCAGGAGTTTACTAACAGGCTTTGAGGTACGTAAAAAGGTGTACCTTTTGGTCGAGCCGCATATTAAATGTGCCCTGTATGAATAGTAGCCCCTGAGACTCGGTGTGTCGTCATGAGTGACGGCGCACGGAGGATCATAACCCCAGGTATAATATGTTGCCTATTCCATGAAGGTGGTGAAGCGTTCGGTGGCTAGCCGGACTGATGAATCGGCCGAACTAAGGCGGCAACTTGACGTAGCGGATGACGACATCGCGCTTGTGAATAAGCGGCTAGACGAAGCTCAAGGTATGTTCAAAAGACACCCATAAAGAGGAGCTTGATGCTTGGGCCTTATATGTATATACTTTATGTAGATGGTGCTGCTGCTGTGGAGAACCTTCGGGCGGAACTTGCCCAAGCCAAGGAGCAAGCAAGGAAAAGTGATGTGGCTGCTGTTAAAGCGGCTGAAGAGCTAAAAGCCGAACAGGCCGCTCACTGCCAAAGTAAGAGGGAAATGGCCGAGATGGCCATAAAATTGAAGGATGCTACCGACCGCTGTAAATTTCTTGAACAAGAAGATAGGGCGGCCCGGAAGGACCTTGAAAAGATTACTGCCGAAGCCAAGGATGCTCGCTCTGCCATGAGAGCGATGAAGGAGGAGCTGCGTTAGGCCGGAGATATCACGACTGGAAAGCCTTATATGCTGCGGATGAAGTTCGGAGACCCCAAGTATGCTCCATTAGACTGGCAGTGGAGTACGGACAACGCTTATCTGGATTTGGCCGCAAGTGCGGCGGACGCGACCGAACACTTCCGCAGCCGAGGTGACCACAAATTGGAAGAACTTTTTTGGTCGCAGTACCACAATCCAGAGCGCCCACTGTCAGTCTCTGACCGTTTAGCCGCCTGGGCGGAGCTGAACAGATTATCCGGACTCACCATGAAATTTGTTGCGAGTCGTCTGTGGCCGGAGGAGCCGGAGCCGAAGAGCTATTTTGGCTTGGTGCAGCAATTTCTTGGTTCGATGTCGCATGCTGATGCAATGAAGAGGTCGGCGTGCATAGAGGGCGCACAGATGGCTCTTGCCCGTGTCAAGACATAATAGGCAGATATGAAGGCCAGTATTGTTGCGTCCCAGGATTCGGACGAAAGCCGAGTACCTGCCAAGCACTATTTTGAGGAAGTTCTTCCTGGCGCTCGTATAATAGAGTCGCAGTGCTCGAAGGATGTTGTGTTTGAATAGCTTATAATGCATTTTGTTTTTATGAAACGAGCTTTGTATACTTGTGCTTGCAAGAATTATGGTGCCTCCTGTGCGGCCGTTGAATGTATATATTTGTATATAACCTGAAAGATGGCAGTCGTTGGCTTCAGCCCCCACGCATAAAAATGCGGGGGTGTTCGCAAAAAGGGCGCTTTTTCACACTTAATCCAACGTCTTGGTCCTACAAAGGAGGTGGTGGCGCGGCGAACTAGGCAATCGGACTATAATGCTTATCACTTTCACTTAGCCATAGGAGTTTGACAGTGGGGCTATTGAGTAGCCCCTAGGGGCACCGCACTCGCCCAAATTCGGGGCGCGAGTGTGCCTGGCCGGGAAGCGGCCCTTCGTTAATGCGGGGGAATCCTAGAGATTCCAAAAGTCATCGAGTGGTTGACCAGTCTCTCGCTATATCATGACAGTCAGTTTTCGGCTTTCTCTACTGAGGTGCTCACCTGGCCGAACCGGGGCACAATCGCAGTAGTTCTCCTGGTGCCGCGTTAGCCGATATAACGGAATGTAAGGCAGCAAAACACAGGAGCCGGGCAAACCCAACATTTGACCAAAGACATGATTCGGAGCTGATGCATATAGGGCCAAACTCGTGACACCGAACACTCCCTAAGGTGTTCGGTCTTTATGAGGACGGGCCGAAATAGAGCCCTTTGTAAAAAAGCCCCTAGTGTCCAGGTACGTGCAAAACTTCTGGCGTGGCCACATGCCAAGACGCCAGTCTCCTCCTCGGATATAGAGAAAGCCGGGGGATGTTATCAACAAGAGACAGTAAAAAAGGTTTACGCAGGGTCTTAATCTGAAAAGAATCCTTGAACGGGTCCCTGCTGCACGTCTGCGCCTGTGTCTCCGTTGTGCCGTATCCTAGATGGGCATGGCACGGTGTTCATCTGTGAAAGAAAAGAACTTAGTAAAAATAAGCGTGCGGGAAATTTAATAAAATATAGTTGGAGCAAGGGCCGTATTGTGCTTCGGGCGTGAGCACGCAGAGCCCCTTGCATGAATGGGTGCGGCTATTGACGCCGGACTCGTCATGCCGTGTCCGGGGTAGTAAGGCTGGATTTGTCGGCGGCTGTCTAGGCAGCCGCACTTCCGCCCGTACTGTGGGGGTCAATTTATGTTCCCCTGTAATGAAATGATGCCCTTTGGGCCGGGCATTTTGAGTGTAAGTATGCGTAGTGCGGTATTGCGTTAAAGCGGGCGAAAGCTTCACGTCCCAGTAGCGCTTGATAGCGACTTACGAATGGGGCGATGTGGAATGTTAGCTTCTCGCTTCGTAAGTTGTTGGGTGATCCGAACATGACTTCTAACGTAAGGGAACCCATACTTGGGGTATCCGGGCCTGGTGTTACTCCTTTAAAGGAAGTGTTGCCGGGGTGGATTAGAACTGGGTTTATTCCGAGTTTGCGGACTGTGTCCTGATATAATAGGTTCAAGTCGCTTCCGCCGTCCATAAGGGCGTTTGTAAGTTGGAGTCCGTTGATAATTGGATTTACAACCAAGGCCGTCCAGCCTGCGTTCTGGTCTCCTCTGGAGTAATCCTGATGATCGAAAGTGATTGGTTGTAACAACCAGTGGGGTTGTTCCTCCGGGGCTAGCTGTATGGCGCATGTCGTAGGTGCCGTTCTGCTCTTCCCCTGTGTCACATGAAGTAGATTGATTGTCTTAACTTCTTGCGGGAATTCCTTTTGGTCTCCGGTGTTCTGCCTGTGGGGTGCATCGTCATCTTCGCTTGGTGTGTTGAGCCCCTTGTGTTCGGCCTTGAGCTTGCCGGCTGCTTAAAGACCCAACAATCTCTGTGGGTATGGTTTGCAGGTCTCCCTGGAGTGCTGTGGATTTGACATATTTTGTCCAAGATTTTGTTGAGGTTGGATAGCTCGTCCCTATCGTCTGTGGGGGCGGCTTTTTCGGATTTTGCTAAGAGCTTTTGAATCCGGCATTTACTGCCGCGCTCATTGGGCTGTTGTCTTTTATCCGGCGCGGTTCTTTGTTACGGCGCGGCTTCCCGTTCCCATCTCTGGGTTCAGACGTATTCGGGTCGCTGGTGCTGCTTCTTGCCAACCAGCTATCCTCTCCTGCGCAAAAGCGGGTCATGAGGCTTGTTAATGCGGCCATTGTTCGCGGCTTTTCTTGGCCGAGGTGTCTGGCGAGCCATTCGTCTCGGACACCGTGCTTGAAAGCTGCTAGGGCCTCTGCGTCCGGACAGTCGACTATCTGATTCTTTTTTATAAGGAATCTGTTCCAGAGTTTCCGGGCTGACTCTCCGGGCTGTTGAGTTATATGACTTAGATCATCTGCATCCGGGGGTCGGACATAGGTCCCTTGAAAATTTGCCCGGAAAGCGTCCTCAAGCACTCCCCAACTTCCCATGGTGTAGCCAATGTCGGGCTGGCCCTTTGAGCTTAAGTGGTAAGTATTTTATGGCGTGGAGGTCGTCTCCTCTGGCCATGTGTATGTGGAGGATGTAGTCCTTGATCCAGACTCCAGGGTCTGTTGTTCTGTCGTATGGTTCTATGTTCACTGGCTTGAATCCGGCTGGGAATTCATGATCCAGCACCTCATTAGTAAAACATAGGGGGTGTGCGGCGCCCATGTATTTAGGCGTGCCGCAGTGTTCGGTTATTTTTTGCGTTGCATCACTCACTGGAGCTTGCTTTCTTGTCCTGTAGATGGATCTGGTTGGGCCAGTTTTCTGATGCGAATTCTTGGACGGATCGCGTGCCATATTGAGTGCGGCGTCCTTTGATGCATGAGATTGATCGTAGGGTCGTCTATCCGACCTCGTGGCTTCCTTCTTTTTTGACTGTGGGGGCTTTATGGCCTCTTCGTCAAATTCTGGTAGTAGTTTCCGTTTTGGATAGCTCTTTGTGTGGCGACTGCTACCGTACTTGTGTGTGGTATTGAGTACTTTGCCCCATCTGATCCGGAGTGCATCTTCCGCTGTCTTGAGCCTCCGTTTCTACTTTTTCAGGCTACGTGCAGTGGCGACGAGCCTTTGGTGGAGCTTTCGATGTTCCAGCAATTTGTCTGGCGTGAGGTTGTCCGGGCTATTATCTTTCCCGGGGATTGGTTGTTCGGATTGCCCGCACTGTTTCGACGGATGCCCGACGGCACGTTCGTCCTCCGTTGATTCGCCCTGCTCTATGGCCGGGTCTTTGTCGAGGTGGGGTTTGGCCTTGCGCTTACGCCGCCGCTTTGATTGTTTTTCGGGGGAGCAATCCCTGGCCGCACCCTTTTGGTCCTCGTTGTCGTTTTTGTTGTTTGTGTCCACCATGCATACATCGTATGATGAGGTGGCTCTCCGGCGCCCTATAGGTGCTGGTTCTTGATCGTCTCCATCATCGGCGTCCATGCCGTCGATGTCTTTGGAGTCAAAGTCTAGCATGTCGGTTAAATCGTCGACAGCGGCTACGAAGTGGGTGGTGGGTGGGCTTCGAATTTCTTCTTCGTCCGCATCCCAACTGAGGGAGTCCTGGATTAGGGGGTGTCCGGATAGCCGGACTACCATCATCAGCCGAACTATCATCGGCCGGACTATCATCATCGACCGGACTCCAAGACTATGAAGATACAAGATTGAAGACTTCGTCCCGTGTCCGGATGGGACTTTCCTTGGCGTGGAAGGCAAGCTTGGCGATACGGATATGTAGATCTCCTACCATTGTAACCGACTCTATGTAACCCTAGCCCTCTCCGGTGTCTATATAAACCGGATGGCTCTAGTTCGTAGGACAACAACAACAACCATTACAATCATACCATAGGCTAGCTTCTAGGGTTTAGCCTCCTTGATCTCGTGGTAGATGCACTCTTGTAAACATCCACAATATCAATATCAATCAAGCAGGACGTAGGGTTTTACCTCCATCAAGAGGGCCCGAACCTAGGTAAAACATCGTGTCCCTTGTCTCCTGTTACCATCCGCCTAGACGCACAGTTCGGGACCCCCTACCCGAGATCCGCCGGTTTTGACACCGACATTGGTGCTTTCATTGAGAGTTCCTCTGTGTCGTCACCGATAGGCTCGATGGCTTCTTCGATCATCATCAACGACGCAGTCCTGGGTGAGACCTTTCTCCCCGGACAGATCTTCGTATTCGGCGGCTTCGCACTGCGGGCCAACTCACTTGGCCATCTGGAGCAGATCGAAAGCTACACCCCTGGCCGTCAGGTCAGGTTTGGAAGCCTAAACTTCACGGCCGATATCCGCGGGGACTTGATCTTTGATGGATCTGAGCCACAGCCGAGCATGCCGCGCTGTCACGATGGGCACGACCTAACTCTGCCGCTGGATAGCACCTTGGAGGCCACACACGAATCCGCTCCGACCCATAGTCCGGAGCCGATCGCTCAAATCAAGGACGGATGGCTGGACACCGCCTCGGGAGCTGCAACTTCTACGGCGATGGAGCCGAATACTTACCTTGTCCCGCATAAAGCTCATGACTCCGAGGTGCCGGACCCCCTGCTGGACTCCGAACCTCCTGCGCCCTTGCCAGTAGAATCCGACTAGGTGCCGATCATGGAATTCACTGCTGCGGACATCTTTCAGCACTCACCCTTCGACGATATCTTAAATTCGCTGAAGCATCTCTCGCTATCCGGAGAGCCCTGGCCGAACTACGGCCAGGATGGTTGGGACGCGGACGACGAAGAAATTCAGAGCCCACCCACCACCCACTTCGTAGCCACCGTCGACGATCTAACCGACGTACTCGACTACGACTCCAAAGACATCGACGGTATGGACGATGATGCCGGAGACTATCAAGAACCAGCGCCTATGTATGTGCGACCACCGGACGCAGATGACCTAAGCCACATAATCCAGCAGCCAGATGAATCGGCCAGGCAATTCTGGACACGGTTCTTAACAAAGAAAAATCAAATCGTCGACTGTCCGGATGCAGAGGCCCTCGTTGCCTTCAAACATAACATCCGCGATGAGTGGCTGGCCCGGCACCTAGGACAGGAAAAGCCGAAATCCATGGCAGCCCTCACATCACTCATGACCCGCTTCTGTGCGGGAGAGGATAGCTGGCTAGCTCGCAGCAACAACCTCAGCAAAAACGCTGGCAGTCCGGATACCAAGTACCGCAATGGCAGGTCGCGTCAAAACAAAAACAAACGCCGCATTAACGGCGACAACAATGAGGATACGGCAGTCAACACCGGATTCCGAGGCTCCAAGCCCGGTCAACGGAAGAAGCGATTCAAAAGAACCACTTCGGGCCCGTCCCATTTGGACCGAATACTCGACCGCTCCTGTCAAATACATGGAACCCCCGAAAAGCCAGCTAACCACACCAACAGAGATTGTTGGGTATTCAAGCAGGCAGGCAAATTAATCACCGAAAACAATGACAAGGGGCTGCACAGCGATGATGAGGAAGAGACCCGGCCGCCGAACAACAGAGGACAAAAGGGATTCCCCCCTCAAGTTCGGACGGTAAACATGATATACGCAACGCATATCCCCAAGAGGGAGCGGAAGCGTGCACTAAGGGACGTATATGCGATGGAGCCAGTCGCCCCAAAATTCAACCCATGGTCCTCTTGCCCGATCACTTTCGATCGAAGAGACCATCCGACCAGTATCCGCCATGGCGGATTCGCCGCATTGGTTTTAGACCCAATCGTCGATGGATTTCACCTCATGAGAGTCCTGATGGACGATGGCAGTAGCCTGAACCTGCTTTATCAGGATACAGTGCACAAGATGGGCATAGACCCTTCAAGGATTAAACCTACAAAGACAACCTTCAAAGGCGTCATACCAGGTGTCGAGGCCAGTTGTACAGGCTCAGTGACACTGGAAGTGGTCTTCGGATCCCCGAATAATTTCCAAAGCGAGGAGTTAATCTTCGACATAGTCCCGTTCCGCAGTGGCTATCACGCTCTGCTCGGACGAACCGCGTTCGCAAAATTCAACGCGGTGCCGCATTATGCATACCTTAAGCTCAAGATGCCAGGCCCTCGTGGAGTCATCACGGTCAACGGAAACACGGAACGCTCCCTCCGAACGGAGGAACATACAGCGGCTCTTGCGGCAGAAGTACAGAGCAGCCTTTTAAGGCAATTTTCGAGTCCGACCGTTAAACGACCGGACACGGCCAAACGCGCCCGGAGCAACATCAACCAAGACCACCTGGCACGTTCCGAGCACGCGTAGCAATGTGGCCTCAACCCCAGCCCTCGCTCAATTGTAAGACAAACTCTCCGCGTACATAATTACGCCCTGGAGATACCATGGGCATAGGGGGAGAGGCACAACCACAACAGACCCAGAGTGTGGTTCGACCACACCAGGGGCTCCCAAGTGTGTCGCTCTTTTTTATCTTTTATTTCTCTCTTTTTTTATACAGAACTCTGTCCGGCGGCGAACCTGCCGAACTCATGATGCAACAGCCAAGGAGGGACAAAGGCCACGACGAACACTCAGGTGGTCTCCATTACGAGCATTAAATTTGTTAAATACACCTTTCCGCGGCCTACCCCTGGAGGGAGACGCCTTTAATTCGTCCAATCCCTTGCTTTCCGCACTATTTGTATCATTCCGCACTTATAGCAGATCTTCTCGAATAAAATGCAGCACTTTTTGCCCATAATTGCATTACCTTATATATATATGTTCATTTATGACATGTTGCATCCGTACATTTTGGTACGGCCAAATACACCAGGGGCTTATGTTCCCCGCATTATGGTGTGATAAAGTCCGCACACTTTCACAAGTGCGGCACCCCGAACTTATAGCATTATATGAATCGGCTCCGAATCATGTCTTGGGTCAATAGTTGGGTTTGCCCGGCTCCCAAGTTTGGCACCTTACGTTCCGTTCTATCGGCTAAGGTAGCACTGGGAGAACCACTGCGATTGCGCCCCAGTTGAGCCGGGTTAACGCCTCAGTGGAGAAAGCTAAAACTGACTGTCATGATAAGGCGAGAGACTGGTCGCTGTTCGAGAGGTTTTTTCAGGTCCTTAAAGACCTACGCCGCTTCGAGCGAAGTTCCGGATAATGTCCGACGAAGGCGTGGATAGCGCCCCTAATTCGGTCTTTCGAATACTAGGGGCTTCGCCGAAATTTAAAATTATAGAATTCTATGGCTAAGTGAGAGTGTTCAAGCACTATAAGTCTGGTTGCCTTGTTCGTTGTGTTGAGCGCCTCCCTAGATGGACCAAAAAATGGGAACAAGAGTGCTCAAGTTTATCCCGAACACCCCAGCACTCGTGGCATGGGGGCTGAAGCCGACGACTTGCCATCTCTCAGATTTAATAAACGGCCGCACAGAAGGTAATATTTTAAATTAATAAGCGTTGCTTAGCGCATATGAACAAAGTTTTCAGCGCACAGGATAACACATTGCGAATTTACTCAATAATTACATCCCTCGGGCACTCATCCGCAATCTTGCGGGCACCCTTCAGGATAGTCTTATAGTACATTTCGGGCGTACGATATTCCTTGCCCGCTGGTGGCGCGTCAGTGATTAGCTTCTCCGCATCCAGCTTGCCCCAATGCACCTTTGCGCGGGCAAGGGCCCAACGAGCACCTTCAATACAGGTGGAGCGCTTGATAACCTCCACCCAGGGGCACGCATCCATCAACCGTCGCACGAGGCCGAAGTAGCTCCCCGGCATGGCCTCTCCAGGCCACAGCCGGACTATGAGGCCCTTCATGGCCTGCTCGGCCGCCTTGTGGAGCTCGACCAGCTGCTTCAGCTGGTCGCTAGGGGGCACCGGATGGCCGGCCTCAGCATACTGAGACCAGAAGACCTTCTCCGTTGAGCTCCCCTCCTCGGCTCGGTAGAATGCGGCGGCATTAGACACGCTGCAAGGCAGATCTGCAAACGCCCCTGGAGAGCTCCGAATTCGGGTAAGTAACACGTAATTTACATTCACATGCTTGCTTTGCATGAAAAATGCCTTACCCGCCGCTATCTTCCTCACCAACTCAATCTCCTGAAGGGACTTATGGGCATCGGCCTTGGCAGTCTTGGCACTTTCGAGAGCCGAGGCAAGCTCGGACTCTCGGGTCTTTGAGTCACGCTCCAAACTCTCATGCTTTTCCATGAGAGCCTGGAGCTCTTGCTGAACCACCGCCACCCGCGCCTCCTGCTTTTCTCGCTCTGCCCGTTCCGCGGCCGCATTGCGTTCGGCCGCAGACACGGCCTCCTTCAGGGTCGCCACCTCGTTCGTGGCCCCTGCAGTACCCATGTTATCCTTGTTATTTTTTGTTGCAACCTAAATCCTTTTCTGTAAGGTACAAGTTCAAAGTGGTGTTACTCACCTTCTTTATCCTGGAGCTGCTTCTTGGCGCGGCCGAGCTCTTGCTCAGACCGCTCGAGCTCCTGCTTCAAAGCACCGACCTCCGCAGTCAGTGCGGCAGAGGTCAGCAGCACAGCCTGCAACCCATATTGACATAATTTTTTAGCAACCCTGCGTATATCTTTTTTTTCCAGATCCTCAGTCCGGCTTTTCTTTCTGAACACCGAACCGAGCATCAGGGGCTACTGTCTATGCGGTATTACATTGCATATTTTTAACTTCTTACCTCAAAGCCTGATAGAAGGCTACTGCAGGCTTCGGTTAGCCCGCTCTTGGCGAGCTGTACCTTCTGAATCACCGCACTCATAATAGTGCGGTGTTCTTCCTCGATGGAAGCACTCTGGAGCGCCTCCAACAAATTGTCCGGCGCCTCCGGTTGGACGGAAGCCGCCGGCGTCACGGTCTTGCCCTTCTTGCGAAGGGGCCGCCGACCGGACTCCGGAACCACTGCGGGTTCCGATATGGAGTCCGGCGCACAGTCCGGGAGGCTGCCTTGTGGCGCTTCCGGAGCCTCCCCCTGATGGGTACCTTCTTGGGATCCCGCCTCGGCGTCCTCGATGTCGCGAGGGGTGGAGGCGGTCGGGATGGAGTCTACATCCGACGGAGCCAACGACCCGCTCGATGAAGCGGGGAGATCATCATTGGCCAGACTACAGGCAGCATGCGGCATCAGAATGACACTATGTGACACAGAAAAAGAAATTGTAAATCGCTCAGGAATCCGGATACTTACAATCTCGCCGAAGGCCTGGCCCTTGAAGGCCATTCTTCCTCGCCAACGTTGATGTTGGCGGAGCTGTCCGGGGGAATAGTCCTTCCCCTCTTGGACCCTTCGGCCTCCCCTGTTGGGGGAGCCTTCCTCTTCCTCTCTCCCTCCTCTGGGAGAGAGTCCTCTTTCTCCTCCTCGTTCTTGGGGGAGGAGTCCGCCCCGGAGTCGTCGGACACCTGAAAGCGGGAACTCTTTCGAGCACCCGTGGCCTCCTTCTTGGCCTTCTTCTCTGGCACCACATGCGGTGCCGGAACTAGCAGCCTCACTAGACGGGCATCTACTGGATTTTCTGGCATAGGAGCCGGGCAGATAATCTGCTCCGCCTTCCTCATCCAGTCCTGTCAAAGGAAAAGGGGAAATTAAAACCTGCATAGAGTCAAACTATGAAAATCAAGTGTCCCGTAAAGGGGTAGAATCACTTACCTCGTCGGCTTGGTGCTGCGAGCGAAATCCGTGATCTTTAGTCGCGGATGCGGGGGCTTCGGCGCCCTTAAACAGCACCCTCCAGGCACCTTCGTACGTCGTGTCGAAGAGCCCGCTCAGCGCCTGGTGCTGTTTCGGATTGAACTCCCACAGATTGAATGCCCGCTCTTGGCATGGGAGAATCCGGCGGACGAGCATGACTTGGACCACGTTCACCAGCCTGAGCTTCTTCACCAGCTTCTGGATACAGGCTTGGAGTCCCGTCACCTCCTCCTAACTACCCCACAGCAAGCCCTTCTCTTTCCAGGAGGTGAGCTGCATGGGGATACCAGATCTGAACTCGGGGGCCGCCGCCCACTTAGGGTCGCGCGGCTCGGTGATATAGAACCACCCCGATTGCCACCCTTTGACGGATTCCACGAAGGCCCCTTCGAACCAAAGGACATTGGGCATCTTGCCCAACATGGCGCATCCACACTCCGCTTGAGTGCCCTTCACTACCTTCGGCTTGACATTGAAGGTCTTGAGCCACAAGCCGAAGTGGGGCTGGATGCAGAGGAAGGCCTCACACACGATGATAAACGCCGAGATATTAAGGATGAAGTTCGGCGCCAGATCATGGAAATCCAGGCTGTAGTAGAACATGAGCCCCCGGACAAAGGGGTGAAGTGGAAAACCCAGTCCGCGGAGGAAGTGGGGAAGAAAAACGACCCTCTCATGGGGCCTGGGGGTGGGGATGAGCTGCCCCTCATCGGGCAGCCGGTGCGCGATGTCGCTGGACAGGTAGCCGGTGCTGCGCAGTCTTTCGATGTGCTCCTCCGTAACGGAGGAGGTCATCCACTTGCCTCCCACTCCGGACATAACTGGGGAAGGTTGAGACGAGATGTGCGGGCTTGGGCGCTGGAGCTCGAGTGCGCGGAGATGGATAAGCAAAGGAGGAAGAAGGCGTAGGTGAAAAGGTGAATCCTTATCCCTTATATGGGCGGGCGAAGTCTACGCGTCCCCCACCGGCATGGTAAAACTCGCTTATCCCCCAAGCGTCACCATCAATGGCGCGGTTGGGTTACCCACGTCCGTATTGATGAGAATCCCGGATTAAGGGGGAACACGATCTCTGCTTCGACAAGACGTGCCAAGGAAACCGCTTCGCTAAATGCACTGAGGTGGTAGAGTAAGAAACGATTCAAGTAATGGCTTGGTAGTGGCGTGACGTCATGCCACAAAAAACGTCAGCAGATTGAACTTGTGTATATATTATTATTCTCTCTACGGTGGAATGTGGAATTTATTTGGCAAAGCCGGACACTATCCTGGTGTTCACAATCTTCTATCATTCGGAGGAGGAACCCGCCTTGCAATGCCAAGCAATATACGCGCCGGACTTATCGTCATTGAAGCCTGGTTCAGGGGCTACTGAGGGAGTCCTGGATTAGGGGGTGTCCGGATAGCCGGACTACCATCATCAGCCGAACTATCATCGGCCGGACTATCATCATCGACCGGACTCCAAGACTATGAAGATACAAGATTGAAGACTTCGTCCCGTGTCCGGATGGGACTTTCCTTGGCGTGGAAGGCAAGCTTGGCAATACGGATATGTAGATCTCCTACCATTGTAACCGACTCTATGTAACCCTAGCCCTCTCAGGTGTCTATATAAACCGGATGGCTCTAGTCCGTAGGACAACAACAACAACCATTACAATCATACCATAGGCTAGCTTCTAGGGTTTAGCCTCCTTGATCTCGTGGTAGATCCACTCTTGTAAACATCCACAATATCAATATCAATCAAGCAGGACGTAGGGTTTTACCTCCATCAAGAGGGCCCAAACCTGGGTAAAACATCGTGTCCCTTGTCTCATGTTACCATCCGCCTAGACACACAGTTTGGGACCCCCTACCCGAGATCCGCTGGTTTTGACACCGACACCAACCGTGTTGGCCATAGTTCGGCCAGGTCTCTTCTGACAGAGAGAGAGACTTTAATGAATTCAGGATATTACCGAAAGGCGAGTGCTGAAAAACGTCCGCGGCGGTGAACTCCATGACCGGAGCCCAATCGGGCTTGATCGGAAGAGGTGCGGGATTTAGGGAGTCCGGATCGGAGTCCGACACCTTGGAGTCACGGGCCTTGCGAGGTTCTAGGTTGGTATCCGGCTCTATCGCCGTATAGGTTGCAGTTTCCGGAGCGGTGTCCAACTGTCCGTCCTTGACTGAGGTAGCAAGCTCCGGGCTAATGGTCGGAGCGGACACCCAAGCGACGCTCTGGGCGTTGTCCGATGACAGAGCTAAATCGTGCCCATCGCGACAGTGCGGCGTGCCCGGTCGTGGCTCGAATCCGTCGAAGATCAAGTCCCCGCGGATGTCGGCCGAGTAGTTCAAGCTTCCAAACCTGACCTGATGGCCAGGGGCGTAGCTTTCGATCTGCTCCAGGTGGCCGAACGAGTCAGCCCGCAGTGCGAAGCTGCCAAATACGAAGATCTGTCCGGGGAGAGAAGTCTCATCCCGGACCGCGTCACGATTGACGAGCGAAGAAGCCATCGGGCCTAAAGGCGACGACACAGAGGAACTCTCAATGAAAGCACCAATGTCGGTGTCAAAACCGGCGGATCTCGGATAGGGGGTCCCGAACTGTGCTTCTAGGCGGATGGTAACAGGAGACAAGGGACACGATGTTTTTACCCAGGTTCGGGCCCTCTCGATGGAGGTAAAACCCTACTCCTACTTGATTAATATTGATGATATAGGTAGTACAAGAGTAGATCTACCACGAGATCGGAGTGGCTAAACCCTAGAATCTAGCCTATGGTATGATTGTTGTTCGTCCTATGGACTAAAACTCTCTGGTTTATATAGGCACCGGAGAGGGCTAGGGTTACACAGAGTCGGTTACAATGGGAGGAGATCTTCATATCGTATCGCCAAGCTTGCCTTCCACGCCAAGGAATGTCCCATCCGGACACGGGACGGAGTCTTCAATCTTGTATCTTCATAGTCCGGGAGTCCGGCCGAAGGTCATAGTCCGGCCAGCCGAACACCCCCTAATCCAGGACTCCCTCAGCTAGGGTTTACATGGAGTTGGTTACAAAGAAGGAAATATAATATCCGAATCGCCAAGCTTGTCTTCCACGCAAAGGAGAGTCCCATCCGGACACGGGACGAAGTCTTGAGTCTTGTATCTTCATGGTCCAATAGTCCGGCCAAAGTATATAGTCCGGCTGTCCGGATACCCCCTAATCTAGAACTCCCTCAGTAGCCCCTGAACTAGGCTTCAATGACGATGAGTCCGACGTGCAGTTTGTCTTCGGCATTGCAAGGCGGGTTCCATCTCCGAATACTCCAAAGTAATTATCGAACACTTAAACCGTGTCCGGATCTGCAAGATGATCTTTGCATACCACCGTAGAGAGAATAATATTTCACAAATGTATTTTGTTGACAACTTTAGACAACGTGACACGACACTACGGTCGGGTCATTATTTGAGCCATTTTCCCACAACCAACCATAGCGTATATTGCGAGGCGGTTTCCTTGGCACGTCTTGTCAAAGCAGAGATCATGTCCCCTTATCACGGGATTCCCATCAATACGGGTATGGGTAACCCAGCCACGCCATCTATCGTGGTGCTTGGGAAATAAGCGACCCTCAACGGGCAAGTGGGGAGGCACACCGCTTTCGTCGCCTCTATAAAGGGATAGGAGTTCCCCATTTTCAACCACGCCTTCTTCCTCCTTCGGTAATCCATTCTTGCCTCCTCAAGCTCCAGTGCCCTAGTCCACGCCTTCTCTGCACAGCCAAACATGTCCGGAGCAGGAGGCAAGCGGGTGGCCTCCACCATGAAGGAGGAGCATATTGCGAAGCTTCGGGCGACCGGATGCTTGGCCGCAAACATCGCGCACCGGCTACCGGACGCAGGGCAGATCATCCAAACTCCGGAACCCCACGAGAGGGTCATGTTTCTCGCCCACTTCGTCCGTGGACAGGGATTTCCACTTCACCCCTTCGTCTGCGGGCTCATGTTCTACTACGGGCTAGATTTCCATGATCTAGCCCCAAATTTTGTCCTCAACATCAGGGTGTTTATCGTCGTGTGCGAGGCCTTCCTCCGCATCAAACCTCACTTCGGCTTGTGGCTATGAATCTTCTGCATGAAGCCGAAGATTGTAAGTGGCCAGCAAGCGGAGTGCGGAGGTGCCATGGTGGGCAAGATGCCCCACGTCACCTGGCTTGACGGCTCCTTTGCAGAGACCGTGAAAGGGTGGCAATCGGGGTGGTTCTACATCACCGAGCCACGCGACGCCAATTGGGCGGCGGCCCCCGGATTCTGATCCGGAATTCCCATATGGCTCACCTCCTGGGAGAAGAAGGGTCTGGCCTAGGGCGAGCCTGCGGAGCTGACCGGACTTCAGAACTGCATCAAGAATATGATTGACAAGAACATCAAGCTTGTCAACATAGTCCCTGTCATGCTCGTCCGCCGAATTCTTCCATGCCAAAGACGGGCTTTTAATTTGTGGGAGTTTGTCCCGGCCGAACACCGGACGCTCCGAGAGCTCTACGGCATGACACTTAAGGACGCATGGAAGGTGCTATTTAAGGGTACCGAAACACCTTCTCCCACATCCAAGGACCGCGGACTCCATGCCGCGCGGCCCCCTCGTCCAGTGAGTTTTCTAATCATCACCAGATGTAGTTTTCCCAGCATTCTCATGGGAGGATATTAAGTCATCGTGTGTACTTAATCAGGAGTACGTGGAGATGGCGGAGCGGATCGACTATCCGGCTCCACTGCCAGAAGGTCCGGCAACCGCTCTCCTGACAGAGATGCTAGTTCCGGCACCCTATAAGGTGCCGGAGAAGAAGGCCGAAAAGAAGGCCCCGGGGACCAGGAAGGGTCTCCGGCGCAAGGACGTACAAGACGCCTCGTCCGAAGACAACAAGGCTCACTCCTCCCATGAAGGGGAGGAGGAAAAGGAGAAAGAGAGGGCCGCCCCATCCGGGGAGGCCGAAGGGTCTAAGAAGGCGGCCCAGGGGACCAGGAAAGGTCCCCGACGCAAGGTCGTCATAGGCTCGTCGTCCGAGGACGACGAGGCGGATTCCTCCCGTGGAAGCGGGGAGGGTCACGAAGAAATGCCAACTCCCCGCACCGGGGAGGAGAAGAAGAGGAAAGCCGCCCCGGAGAGAGGGGCCAAGACACCCAAGAAGGAAAGGTGTCCCTGCCGGATTATTCCACCACGGCCGCCTATAGCAAGGAGGAGTGGCTGCCCAGGGGGAAGCCCCTAGTAAGATCGTAAGTATCCGCACTTCTGTTGTATTTTAGTGCGATTTCGTTTCATAGTCTGTTATAACGCCAAACATGCATATGCAGTCCGGCTAGGGCCCATCCAAAGGTATCCTCATCGGATGGGTCTTTGAGCGATTCGGTGATGAATTCACTTCCAACGGCCACTTCCCCTCGGCCTGTGGATGACACAAAGGTGTTATCCCAAAGGCTACCTGAGCAAGGGGAGGCGATTCCAGAGACACCTCAAGGCGAAACCCCAGACGCCGGGCTCACGGGGCTCAAGATCCCCGTAGACTGTGCCGATGGGAGCCACAGCAAGTCAGGATCCCAGTCGGACACTATACCGGAGCCTCCAAAGGCTCCGGATTCAGGTAGGCAGCCACTCGCTAAGGAGGGCGAGCCATCCGTGCCGATGACTTCCGCTACGCCAGAGGCATCAGATAGTCTGCTGGAAGCGCTTCGCGGCGCTTCCATGGATGAAGATCACCGTACTCTTATGAGTGCGGTGATTCAGAAGGTTCTGTTCACCAAGAGCGGACTAACTAAAGCCTGCACCAGCCTCCTAACAGGCTTTGAGGTAAGTAAAAAGTGTGTCAAGTTATCACCCGATAGGTAGTAGCCCCTGATACTCTGTTTGGTGTTCGGAACGAAAAGCCAAACGGAGGGTCGATTATAATCCACAGGAGTCTAATATTAGGTGTCTATGTGAATAAACAGGCGGCGTAGGTTGCCACTGCTACCCGCACAGCGGAAGTCTCCGGACTCAAGCGGGACCTGGAGCAGACCCAGGGGGAGCTCAGCCTCACGTAGAGGCAGCTCGAAGAGAGCAAAGGTGAGTAATACCCCGTTCACATATCACAAAGAATAGAAAAAATTGGTGACCCTAAGAAAGTGTCATGATTTGGTAATAGGGGCCACGACCGAAGTGGCGTCCCTGAAGAAGGCGTTGTCCGAGGCCGAAGACAAGGCGGCCATGGAGCGTATTGAGCGTGAAAAGCAGAATGCTGGGGTGGGCGAGGTACAGCAAGAGCTCCAGGAGCTCGGCAAGAAGTTCGAGTCCTTAGAGCGTGACTTCAAGACGAAGGAGTCTGAGCTTGCGAAGGCCCTTTTGAGCATGAAAGACGCCAAGGCCGAAGCCGAAAAAGCCCAACAGGAAATCCAAGCAGCCAAGAAGATAGCGGCGGGTAAGACATTCTTTATGCAAAGCAAGCATGTTGAGGAGGCATTTCTTTTACTTACCCGGATTCGGAGCTCTCCAGGGGCATTCGTAGATCTACCACGCAGCGTATCTGATGCTGCGGAGTTCTACCGCACCGAGGAGGGGAGCTCAATGGAGAAGCTGTTCTGGTCCCAGTATGCTGGAGCCGAACACTCGATGCTTCTGAGTGACCAACTGAAGCAGTTGGTTGAACTCCACAGGGCGGCCGAAGTGGCTATGAAAGATTTCATCGTTCGGATGTGGCCTGGTGAGCCCCTGCATGCTAGCTACTTCAGCCTGATAAAGCGGATGGTAAATGCATGTCCGCGGCTTGAAGTAATCAAGCGATCTGTTTGCATTGAGGGTGCCCGCCGAGCCTTTGCTCATGCAAAGGTGCATTGGGGCAAGCTGGACGCGGGGAAGCTGGTGAAGGATGGACCGCCAGAGGGCAAGGCGCATCGGTATCCGAAAAAATATTATGATGGCGTTATGAAAGGCGCTCGTCTCGTGGCCGATGAATGTACCAAGGACACGATCTTGGAGTGAATTCACTTCTGTCATTTTTGTAATATAAATACGAAGTTACTTGCGCTATATAGCGCTGTTTGATTTAAAATATTACCTTCTGTGCGGCTGTTTATAAAATTCTGAAAGTAGGCCAGTCGTCGGCTTCCGCCCCCACGTAACTAGTATTAGGGTGTTCGTGGAAAACCCAGACACTCTTTATCCAAATATTTGGTCCCTAAAGGAGGTGTCTGTCGCAGCAAACAAGGCAATCAGACCATGTGGCTTTATAACCTTCACTTAGCCATAGAAGTCTACAATTTTAAATTTTGGCGAAGCCCCTAGAATTCGGAAAGCCGAATTAGGGCGCTATATACGCCTAAATCGGACGAGGCCGATTCCTTGCCTAAAGCGGAAAAATCTTTAAGGATTTTAAGACCTCTCGAACAGCGACCAGCTCTCGCCACATCATGCCGGTCAGTTTTCGGCTTTCTCTACCGAGGTGCTCGTCCGGAAAAACTGGGACACAATCAAAGTAGTTCTCCCTGCGCTACCTTAGCCGATATAACGGAATGTAAGGTACCAAAACAAGGGAGACGGGCTAACCCAACTATTGACCCAAGACATGATTCAGAGCTGATGCATATAGTGCTATAAGTTCGGGGTGCCGCACTGTTGAAAGTGTTCGGACTTGTCTTGCCATATTACGGGGCGCCATAAGAAGCCCCTAGCAAACTAAACGTACCAAAATGTACGGATGCAATAGTAAATAAACATTTATAGAAAAAATGTGCAGATAGGAATAATAAGCTGACGCTGTATATAATCTCCCATTGATGTATAAAACGTCTAAGCGTATGTTTACAATGAATGCATTAAGCAGAGGTAAATAGGACTATTTGACATGTCCTATCCAAGGGCAGGCCGCATATAGGTATATAAAATAGGTATTAATGATCGTGAATAGATTCCACCTGGGTATTCCCTTTGTGCGTGACGCCTTTTGCCTCCTTGGATTTCTCTCCAGTGGAAGTCCGACAATCCGGCTCTTCTGAAGAGGCTGCCCGAAAGCAGGTTCCTGAAAGATAAAGGGGGTTATTAAATTTTGTTGCGGCTGAACCGCACTGTTGACTGTGCCACTATTGCACCTCCGCCTATGCCCATGGTATTTTGAGTGCATAATTGTGTACGCGTGGCACGAATGCTACCTTAGTAGGGCTGGAGCGGAGGCCGGACTGCTAGTCGCGCTCTTGGTGTGCCTGGCAATCCTGTTGCGGGGTACTTCGGACTCGCTTGACGGTGTTCGGAGTTGTTGTCGCCGGATTGGTGGTTTGCCGGGGGAAGCTGCTTTGTACTTCTGTCGCGAGGGCTGCAGTATGCTCTTCTGTACGGAGAGAGCGGTCCATGTTTCTGTTGACTGTTATGACCCCGCAAGGTCCTAGCATCTTGAGCTTAAGGTATGCATAGTGTGGTACCGCATTGAATCGAGCGAATGTGGTTCGTCCAAGTAGTGCATGATAGCCGCTACGGAAAGGGACGATGTCAAAGATTAACTCCTTGCTTCGGAAGTTATCCGGAGATCCGAAGACCACCTCCAGTGTTATGGAGCCTGTTCAGCGGGCCTCTACCCTGGAATTACACCTTTAAAGGTAGTTTTGGTGGGCTTGATCCTTGAAGGGTCGATGCCCATTTTGCGCACTGTGTCCTGATAAAGCAGGTTTAGGCTGCTGCCTCCGTCCATAAGGACTCGTGTGAGGTGAAATCCGTCAATGATTGGGTCTAGGACCAATACAGCCGAACCGCCATGACGGATGCTGGTAGGGTGATCCCTACGATCAAAGGTGATCGGATAGGCTGACCATGGGTTGAATTTCGAGGCGACTGGCTCCATCGCATAGACGTCCCTTAGTGCTCGCTTTCGTTCCCGTTTGGGAATGTGGGTAGTGTAGATCATTGACCATTTTCACCTGGGGAGGAAATTTCTTCTGTCCCCCCATGTTCAGACGTCGGAGCTCTTCGTCATCATCGTTGTGCAGCCCCTTGTCCTTGTTCTTGGCATTTATCTTGCTAGCCTGTTTGAAAACCCAGCAGTCTCTATTAGTGTGATTTGCTGGCTTATCCGGGGTGCTGTGAATTTGGCATGAGCAGTCAAGTATGCGGTCCAGACTGGACGGTCCCTGATTGTTTCTTTTGAACGGCTTTTTCCGCTGACCAGATTTTGAGCCACTGAATCCGGCATTGACTGCCATGTCTTCAGTGTTATCGCCATTGTTCCGACGCTTATGTCTGTTATGCAGTGGCTTGCCGTTATTGTCGCGGACGTCTGAAGTGCCTGAGTTTATTGGCGTGGTGCTGCTGTGAGCCAACCAGCTATCCTCGCCTGCGCAAAAGCGTGTCATGAGTGTTGTGAGGGCCGCCATGGATTTTGGTTATTCCTGGCCGAGGTGCCGGGCGAGCCACTCGTCACGGATATTATGCTTAAAGGCTGCCAGGGCTTCGGCATCTGGACAGTCGACAATTTGGTTCTTTTTAGTTAGGAACCATGTCCAGAATTTCCTGGCTGACTCTCCGGGCTGTTGGGTGATGTTGCTCAAGTCATCAGCATCCGGTGGTCGCATGTATGTGCCCTGGAAGTTGTCGAGGAAAGCGTCCTCCAGGTTTTCCCAACTGCCAATGGAATTTGTCGGCAAGCTATTTAGCTAGTGCCTCGCTGGTCCTTCGAGTTTAAGGGGAAGATACTTGATGGCGTGTAGATCGTCTCCGCGGGCCATGTGAATGTGGAGAAAGAAATCTTGTCTGTTGTGCCATCGTATGATTCAATGTTCATGGGTTTAAACCCTTCTGGGAATTCATGATCCATTACTTCATCAGTGAAGCAGAGGGGGTGTGCGGCGCCTCTGTGCCGGGCTATGTGGAGACGCAGTCCGACTTAGTCTAGTCGGTTGTGTTTGGCCCGGCCGGACTTATTGTTAGTGTATCCGGCATGACGGTCATCGTCATGCGCTGTGGCACGCCCCCGTGATCCGTAGATCGATCTTGGTTGTCCTGCATTGTTTTCCAATATGTCTCGCAGGTCCTGCGTATTGCCCCGGGCCGTAATAAACTGGCGTGGGGGTGCGGGCTGGCATTCGGGCTGATATGCCGTTTTATCCCGGCCACGAGGTGGCCGGTCAGCCGTGTGGCGCTCGAGTCCTTATTCCTCGGCTGCCATGACTTCTGTCCATCTGTTTGTGACCAGGTCTTGATCAGCTTGGAGCTGCTGCTGCTTCTTTTTCAGGCTCCTCGCAGTGGCCATAAGCCGGTTCTTGAAGCGCTCCTGCTCTGTGGGGTCCTTAGGCACGCCGAACTCGTCGTCGCCGAGGCTAATCTCGTCTTCGGAGTGGGGCATGTAGTTGTCTTCCTCCGGATACCCATCCGTTGCCTGTTCATTTGGGCTGACCTGCCCGTCTTCCTGCTCGGCCTGCTCGAAGGCAGGCTGATCAGGGTTGTATTCATCTTCGGCACCATCCGGATTATTTTCGTCTCCAGTGCCGGTATTGCTGTGGCGAGGTTTGGAGTGGCGCTAACGACGCCCATGCTTTTCTTTCTTCTTTGAGGGGTTATACTCCATTGCCTCATCGCCATTGGTTTCTTTCGGAGTGCCCACCATATATATGGCATATGAAGAGGTGGCTGTCCACCACCCTCTCCTACATCGTCGTCCAAACCGTCGATGTCTTCAGAGTCGAAGGCAAGCACGTCGGTCAAATCATCGACTGTGGCTATGAAGTGGGTGGTGGGTGGGCAACGAATCCCTTCGTCGCCAGCTTCCCACTCAAGCCGGACATAGTTCGGCCAAGAGTCTCCTGACAAAGAGAGAGACTTTAACGAGTTTAGCAGGTCGCCAAAGGGCGGGTGCTGGAAGATATCCGTAGCAGTGAACTCCATTACCGGAGCCCAACCAGATTCGGCAGGCTCGAAGGTGCGCGGACTGGAACCTACATCCGGATACGAGTCCAGGGGTCCGGTGTCACAGGCTTCCTTGGGGGTGAAGTCTGTGTTCGGCTCTACCGCCGATGGGTGTGCAGCCTCCGGGGCGGGGTCCATCCACCCGTCCTTGGGCGACGCAATTTGCCCTGGATTTAGGTCCGGGGCTCCTGCAGGGGCGATATCCCGAGCGTTGTCTGTCGGCAGGTCTAAGCCGTGCTAATCGTGACTGTCCGGCGCTCCTGGCATAGGCCTGAATTCGTTGAAGATCAAGTCTCCGTGGATATCGGCCGTGTAGTTTAGGTTTCCGAACCTGACCTAATGGCCAGGGGCATAGCTGTCGATCTGCTCCAGATGGCCAAGCGAATTGGCCCGCAGTGCGAAGCCGCCGAACATGAAGATCTGCCCAGGGAGAAAGGTCTCACCCTGGACCACATTGTTGTCGATGATCGAAGGAGCCATCGAGCCTTGCAGCGACGGCACAGAGGAACTCTCAATGAAAGCACCAATGTCGGTGTCAAAACCGACGGATCTCGGGTAGGGGGTCCGGATCTGTGCGTCTAAGGCTAATGGTATCAGGAGGTAAGAGACACAATGTTTACCCAGGTTCGGGCCCTCTCGATGGAGGTAAAACCCTACTTCCTTCTTGATTGATATTGGTGATATGAGTGTTACAAGAGTTGATCTACCACGAGATCGTAGAGGCTAAACCCTAGAAGCTAGCCTATGATGATTATGATTATGTCTCTAAGTACTAAACTCTCCGGTTTATATAGACACCGGAGAGGGCTAGGGTTTACATGGAGTCGGTTACAAAGAAGGAAATATAATATCCGAATCACCAAGCTTGTCTTCCACGCAAAGGAGAGTCCCATCCGGACACGGGACGAAGTCTTGAGTCTTGCATCTTCATGGTCCAATAGTCCGGCCAAAGTATATAGTCCGGCTGTCCGGATACCCCCTAATCCAGGACTCCCTCACCCATCAGCATTGAGTTTACTCTCAAAGGCAATACCCTCTTTCCTAGGGTTCCTGTTGAGGATCTGCTTTTTAAGCACATCACAAAGAGCCTGATTCCCTTTGAGGCTTTTGTACATGCCTGTCAGATACAATTCCTTCAACCCTGCATTGTCAGCGATACTTGTGGTATCCTCAGATGAGGAATTTGTGACCAAGAGATAGTTGAAGAATTTGCAGCAATAAAAGCATTTGAACTTCCAGGTGAAGAATTACCAGATTCACGGTCAATGCATTTCAAACATGGTGGAATGAATTCATCCTGAGTGGAATTGATCTGTTGAGCAAGCAATGAATCATTTTCCTTCTGAAGATCTTCATAACTTACCCTTAGCTTCTCAAGATCTTGCTTTCTTTGAAGGAATTCATAAGAAAGCTTCTCATGATCTGCTAAGAGAGTGTTATGATGACTCTAAAGGTTATCAAAACTTAGACTGAAGTCGTTGAACATTATCAGTCAGAGTATGAGTTTGATCCATTTCCTCACCCAACAGGTCATCGCTTTTGTCTAGCAAATTTTGAACCTTTTCAAAAGCCTTTTGTTGTTTAACATCAATCTTAGCAAGTTTGGAATAGCTAGGTTTGAGATTTTCATCAGATTCATCCTCACTTGATTTAGAGGAGGGATATTTGAGTGCCTTTGCACCTTTGGCCATGAGGCATGGTGCCGAAGATGATGATTGAGGTTTGAAAGTTAGAGATCCTGACGAGTTCGATGACCTTCATAGACGCGAGAGATTCGGTCCCAGATAAGCTTTGCATTGCAAAGATGCATAATGCATGTAAATTCATCTCTGGATAGGCAGGAGCAGATGATATCCCTCGCCATAATGTCCAGCCGAGTGTACTTGCGAATATCATAAGCATGCGTCATCTTGCATAGATCGGTAAGGCCAATCTCAATGACGGTCCACAACTCGCTGCTCATCGCCATGAGGCGCTTCCTCATCATGGCATTCTACTTGGGATAATCGTGACCGTCAAAGATGGGGCATGACACTTTCTTCATACCTACAGTCGACATAGCTAAAACTCTAGGTGGTTAAACCAAAATCACACAGAACAAGGGAGTACATTGCTCTGATACCAATTGAAAGTGCGTTATATCGACTAGAGGGGGTGAATAGGCGATTTTTACAAATGCGACATTGAGGAAATTCTAGGTGAGGAGTTTCCTAAGCGACGAACTATAAGCAACGGAATAAGTACTCAGGTGCAAGCATAACATGGCAGTAACACAATCATCATGATGATATGAAATAAGCATAGAGTACATGTAGCGTGTAAACAGGATAAGCAAGTTGAAGATAAGATGACTGAAGAAATAGGATTGAGGAAATTGAGAAAGTCTTCAGTCAAAGTCTTCAAACAGTAACGATCAATTTCATCAACACATGAATGAGGAAATGAAAGGGTTGAGGAATTAGAACCAGTAGCTTGGTGAAGACAGTGATTTGGTAGACCAGTTCCAATTGATGTGACAGTTGTACGTCTGGTTGGAGCGGCTAGGTATTTAAACCCGAGGGCACATAGTCCCGGACACACAGTCCTCGCTGTATTCTTCCTGAGGTAAGGTCACACAAACCTCACCCAATCACTCGTGGTAAGTCTTCAGGTGACTTCCAAACCTTCACAGACTCAGTCACTCGGCGATCCACAATTCCTATTGGATGCTCTAGACCATGATGCCTAACCGTTTGCAGGATGCACAATCCTCAAAGGTAACAAAAGTGTCGGTTCCACACAGAAAAAATCTCTTCAGTGATGCTCAATCACTTTGGGTTTTAAGTGTTTGGGTTTGGTTTTTTCCTCACTGATGATTTTTGCTCAAAGTCCTCGGAGGATGGGATGCTCTCAATGACAAGTGTTAGTTTCTCTCGGAGCAGCCAACCAACTAGTGGTTGAAGGGGTTAGCTATTTATAGCCTAGGAACAGTCCGACATGATAAGACATAAATGCCCTTCAGTGATATGACTGTTAGGTGGATAGGATATTCTGGGATAGCTGGTGCATAACATAGCAATGGTCGGACATCTGAGCTCTCAAATTCCTCAGGGCTATCATGTTCCTCACTTGTAGGCAATCCGCACTCGCGAATTCCTAACTCCTCAGTCAAAACAAATTCCTTAGAGACCGGAAGATCTTCATCTCTGTCACTAAAGAAATTGACTGAACTGTATGAGATTTCCAAAGGCTTCACTCGAAGGATTGGGTAGGTGTAGGATTTGAGATGAGCATCACTTGGAAAGTGTTTCCTTGGTTTTATCCCGACCCCCTTTAACAGTACGGTGTTTCCTATGGCTCAAGAAAGAGAAAATGAAACTACGAAAACAAAAGTCTTCACGCTTCATAATCCTCGCATCAATATCGAAGTCTTCAAGGTCACACTGATTTCCTCAGTTTCAAAGTCTTCAAGAAAACCAAAGTCTTCAACTGAAGACATTCATTTTTAGGGGTTGACTTTCTTCATAAATATCAAACTCCTCATAGACTTATAGAGCATGTGTACACTCACAAACACATTAGTCCCTTAACCTATAAGTCTTCAATACACCAAAATCACTAAGGGGCACTAGATGCACCTACAGTTATCAAGTGACAACACATGTCTATGGTTAGGAAACCTTAACCATCTTTGATTAACGAGCTAGTCTAGTAGAGGCTCACTAGGGACACAATATTTGTTTATGTATCTACACATGTATTTAAGCTTCCAATCAATACAATTCTAGCATGAATAATAAACCTTTATCATGAATATGGAATATAAAATAACAACTTTATTATTGCCTCCAGGGCATATTTCCTTCAATCTCTCACTTGCACTAGAGTCAGTAATCTAGATTACACTGTAATGAATCTAACACCCATGGAGTCTTGGTGTTGATCATGTTTTGCTCGCGTAAGAGGCTTAGTCAACGGGTCTGCTACATTTAGATCCGTATGTATTTTGCAAATCTCCATGTCTCCATCCTTGACCTTTTCACGAATGGAGTTGAACCGTCTCTTGATGTGTTTGGTTCTCTTGTGAAACCTGAGTTCCTTCACGAAGGCAATTGCTCCAGTGTTGTCACAAAAGATTTTCATTGCACCCGATGCACTGGGTATTACACCCAGATCAGATATGAACTCCTTCATCCAGACTCCTTCATGTGCTGCTTCTGAAGCAGCTATGTACTCTGCTTCACACATAGATATGAACTCCTTCATCCAGACTCCTTCATGTGCTGCTTCTGAAGCAGCTATGTACTCTGCTTCATCCAGACACCCATGACGCTCTGCTTGGAACTGCACCAACTGACAGCTCCACCATTCAATATAAATATGTATCCGGTCTGTGACCTAGAGTCATCCAGATCAGTGTCAAAGCTAGCATCGACATAACCATTTAAGCCGAGCTCTTCATCACCTCCATAAATGAGAAACATATCATTGGTCCTTTTCAGGTACTTCAAGATGTTCTTGACCGTTGTCAAGTGATCCACTCCTAGATTACTTTGGTACCTCCCTGCCGAACTTATGGCAAGGCATACATCAGGTCTGGCACACATCATAACATACATGATAGAACCTATGGCTGAGGCATAGGGAATGACTTTCATTTTCTCTCTATCTTCTGCAGTGGTTGGGTTTTGAGTCTGACTCAATTTCACACCTTGGAACACAGGCAAGAACCCTTTCTTTGGCTGATCCATTTTGAACTTCTTGAAAACTTTGTCAAGGTATGTGCTTTCTGAAAGGCCTATCAAGTGTCTCGATATATCCCTATAGATATTGACGCCCAATATATAAGCAAATTCACCGAGGTCTTTCATTGAAAATTCTAATTCAAGTATCCTTTTATGCTATCTAGAAATTCTATAGCATTTCAATCAATAATATGTCATCTACATATAATATCAGAAATGCTACAGAGCTCCCACTCACTTTCTTGTAAATACAAGCTTCACCATAAGTCTGTATAAAACCATATGCTTTGGTCACCTCATCAAAGCGTATATTCCAACTCTGAGATGCTTGCACCAGTCCATAGATGGATCGCTGGAGCTTGCACACTTTGTTAGCACTTTTAGGATCGACAAAACCTTCTAGTTGCATCATATACAACTCTTCTTTAAGAAATCCATCAAGGAATGCAGTTTTGACGTCCATTTGCCAGATTTGATAATTATAAAATGCGGCAAGTGCTAACATGATTCGGACAGACTTAAGCATCGCTACGGGTGAGAAAGTCTCATCGTAGTCAACTCCTTGAACTTGTCGAAAACCTTTTGTGACAAGTCGAGCTTTGTAGACAGTAACATTACCATCAGTGTCAGTCTTCTTCTTGAAGATCCATTTATTTTCAATGGCTTGCCGATCATCGGGCTAGTCCACCAAAGTCCACAATTTGTTCTGATACATGGATCCTATCTCAGATTTCATGGACTCAAGCCATTTATCGGAATCTGGGCTCATCATAGCTTCTTCATAGTTCGTAGGTTCGCCATGGTCTAATAACATAACTTCCAGAACAGGATTACCATACCACTCTTGTGTGGAGCGTGTTTTGGATGACCTACAAGGTCCAGTAGTAACTTGATCTGAAGTTTCATGATCATCATCATTAGCTTCCTCTCTAGTTGGTGTAGGCATCACGAGAACGGTTTTCTCTGATGTGCTACTTTCCAATTCGAGAGAAGGTACAATTACCCCATCAAGTTCTACTTTCCTCCCACTCACTTCTTTCGAGAGAAATTCCTTCTCTAGAAAGGATCCATTCTTAGCAACAAAGATCTTGCCTTCGGATCTGTGGTAGAAGGTGTACCCAATTGTTTCCTTAGGGTATCCTATGAAGACGCACTTCTCCGATTTGGGTTCGAGCTTATTAGGCTATAGCCTTTTGACATAAGTGTCGCATCCCCAAACTTTAAGAAACAACAGCTTAGGTTTCTTGCCAAACCACAGTTCATATGGTGTCGTCTCAACGAATTTAGACAGTGCCCTATTTAATGTGAATGCAGCTATCTCTAATGCATAATCCCAAAACGATAGTGGTAAATTGGTAAGAGACATCATGGAGCGCACCATATCGGTTACGACATTTGGACACACCATTATGTTGTGGTGTTCCAGGTGGCGTGAGTTGTGAAAGTATTCCACATTGTTTTTAATGAAGGCCAAAGTCGTAACTCAAATATTTGCCTCCGCGATCAGATTGTAGAAACTTTATTTTCTTGTTACGATGATTCTCCATTTCACTCTGAAAATCTTTGAACTTTTCAAATGTTTCAGACTTGTGTTTCATCAAGTAGATATACCCATACCTACTCAAATCATCCGTGAAGGTCAGAAAATAACGATACCCACCGCGTGCTTCAACACTCATCGGACCGCATACATCGGTATGTATTATTTCCAGTAAGTCGTTAGCTCGATCCATTGTTCTGGAGAACGGAGTTTTAGTCATCTTTCCCATGAGGCATGGTTTGCAAGTATCAAATGATTCATAATCAAGTGATTCCAAAAGTCCATCTGCGTGGAGTTTCTTCATGTGCTTTACACCAATATGACCTAAACGGCAGTGCCACAAGTATGTTGCACTATCATTATCAACTTTGCATCTTTTGGCATCAATATTATGAATATGTGTATCACTACGATCGAGATTCAACAAGAATAAACCATTCATCAAGGGTGCATGACATTAAAAGATATTACTCATATAAATAGAACAACCATTATTCTCCGATTTAAATGAATAACCGTCTCGCAATAAACAAGATCCAGATATAATGTTCATGCTCAACGCTGGCATCAAATAGCAATTATTGTGGTCTAAAACTAATACTGAAGGTAGATGTAGAGGTAGCATGCCGACGGCTATCACATCGACCTTGGAACCATTCCCGACGCACATCGTCACCTCGTCCTTAGCCAATCTTCGTTTATTCCACAGCTCCTGTTTCGAGTTACAAATATGAGCAACCGAACTAGTATCAAATACCCAGGCGCTACTACGAGCATTACTAAGGTACACATCAATAACATGTATATCAAATATACCTTTGTTCACTTTGGCATCCTTCTTATCCGCCAAGTATTTGGGGCAGTTCTGCTTCCAGTGACCATTCCCTTTGCAGTAAAAGCACTCAGTTCCAGGCTTGGTCCAACTTTGGGCTTCTTCCCGGGAGCGGAAACTTGCTTGCCATTCTTTTTGAAGTTCCCTTTCTTTCTCTTGCCCTTTTTCTTGAAACCAGTGGTCTTGTTAACCATCAATACTTGATGCTCCTTCTTGATTTCCACCTCTGCGGCCTTAAGCATCGTGAAGAGCTCGAGAATCATTTTCGTCATCCCTTGCATATTATAGTTCATCATGAAGCCTTTGTAGCTTGGTGGAAGTGATTGAAGAACTCTGTCAATAACACTATCAACTGGAAGTTTAATTCCTAGTTGAGTTAAGTGGTTCTAATTCCCAAACATTTTGAGTATGTGTTCACTGACAGAACTATTCTCCTCCATCTTGTAGCTATAGAACTTGTTGGAGACTTCATATCTCTCAACCCGGACATTTGCTTGAAATATTAACTTCAACTCTAGGAACATCTCATATGCTCCCTGACGTTCAAAACGTCTTTGAAGTCCCGGTTCGAAGCCGTAAAGCATGGTGCACTGAACTATTGAGTAGTCATCAGATCGAGCCTACCAGACGTTCATAACATCTGCAGTAGCTCCTGCAGCAGGTCTGTCACCTAGCGGTGCATCAAGGACATAATTCTTCTATGCAGCAATGAGGATAATCCTCAAGTTACGGACCTAGTGTGTGTAGTTTCTACCATCATCTTTCAACTTATCTTTCTCTAGGAATGCATTAAAATTCAGGGGAACGGTAGCACGGGCCATTGATCTACAACATAGATATGCAAAACTATTAAGACTAAGTTCATGATAAATTAAGTTCAATTAATCAAATTACTAATGAACTCACACTTAAATAAACATCCCTCAAGTTATATAAGTGATACATGATCAAAATCAACTAACCCATGTCCAATCATCACATGAGATGGGGTAGTCATCAATGGTGAACATCTCTATGTTGATCATATCTACTATATGACTCACGTTCGACCTTTCGGTCTCCAGTGTTCCGAGACCATTTCTGTACATGCTAGGCTCATCAAGTTTAACCCAAGTATTCTACATGTGCAAAATTGTCTTACACCCGTTGTATGTGAGCGTAGAGTCTATCACATCCGATCATCACGAGGTGCTTCGAAACGATGAACTTTGGCAACGGTGCATACTCGGGGAGAACACCTTTATCTTGAAATTTAGTGAAGGGATCATCTTATAATTCTACCATCGTCCTAAGCAAAATAAGATGCATAAAGGATAAACATCACATGCAATCAAAATATGTGACATGGTATGGCCATCATCATCTTGTGCTTTTGATCTCCATCTCCAAAGAATCATCATGATCTCCATCATCACCGCTTCGACACC
The DNA here is from genome assembly GCF_018294505.1 of Triticum aestivum. Lineage (NCBI taxonomy): Eukaryota > Viridiplantae > Streptophyta > Magnoliopsida > Poales > Poaceae > Triticum > Triticum aestivum. The sequence continues at coordinate 454,833,497 of NC_057804.1, forward strand.
TTGATCTCCATCATTGTGTTGTGGTCATCTCACCAACTATTTCTTCTACAACTATTGCTAACGCATAACGATAAAGTAAAGCAATTACATGGGATTTGCATTTCATACAATAATTAAGATACAACCCTAAGGCTCCTGCCGGTTGTCGATATTACAAAACATGATCATCTCATACAACAACGTATATCACATCACGTCTTGACCATAGCACATCACAACATGCCCTGCAAAAACAAGTTAGATGTCCTCTACTTTGTTGTTGCAAGTTTTACGTGGTTGCTATGGGCTTCTAACAAGAATAGTTCTTAACTACACAAAAACCACAACGGTGACTTATCAAGTTTGCTGTTTTAACCTTCTTCAAGGACCGCCCATAGTTAAATTTGATTCAACTAAAGTAGGAGAAACAAACACCCGCTAGCCACCTTTATGCAAAACAAGTTGCATGTCAGTCGATGGAACCGCTCTCATGTGCGTGGACATGTAAGTTTGGTCCGGGCCGCTTCATCCCACAATACCACCGAATCAAAATAAGAAGTTGGTGGTAAGTAGTATGACTATCACCGCCCACAACTCTTTGTGTTCTACTCGTGCATATCATCTACGCATATACCTGGCTCGGATGCCACTGTTGGGGAATGTTGCATGGAAAACAAAAAGATTCTACGTTCACACAAGATCTATCCATGGAGATACATAACAACGAGAGGGGAGAGTGTGTCTACGTACGTTCGAAGACCGTAAGTGGAAGCATTAAGTAACGCAGTTGATGTAGTCGAACTTCTTCACGATCCAACCGATCAAGTACCGAACGTACGACACCTCCGCGTTTAGCACACGTTCAGCTCGGTGACATCCTCGCCTTCTTGATCCAGCAAGACAGGCAAAGTAGTAGATGAGTTCCGGCAGCACGACGGCATGATGACGGTGATGGTGATGCTATCTCCATAGGGCTTCGCCTAAGCACTACGAAAATATGACCGAGGGACGAAACTATGGAGAGGGGCGCCGCACACGGCTAAGATATTGTATTGGTTATGTGTGGCGCCCCCTCCCACATATATATAGGTGGGGGAGAGGGGAGGCAGCCAGGAGGCACCCCAAGTGGGGCCAAATCCCACTTGGGCTCCTGCCCCTAGCCGCACCCCCTTCCATGTTTGTGTACGGGAGGAAGGCAGACGGAGGTGGCGCCCCCCTTTCCTTTCTCTCATGAGGAGGGAAAGGCAGGAGGGGCCAACCCCCCTTTCCTTCCCCTAGGGCCGGCGTCCAGGAAGAGGGCGCGCCAGCCCCCTTGTGGGCTGGTGTGTCCCTTCCCTTGGCCCATTAGGCCCATAGACCTCCCGGGGGTGTCTGTAACCCCTTCTGGTGATCCGATGACTACTCGGTGCACTCCGAAACTCTTCAGTGTCCAAATAGTATCGCCTATATATCAACCTTTACCTCCGGACCATTCTGGAGCTCCTCGTCATGTCTGTGATCTCATTCGGGACTCCAAACAATATTTGGTCACCAAATCATAAAACTCATATAACACTATATCGTCAATGAACGTTAAGCGTGTGGACCCTACAGGTTCGAGAACTATGTATACATGACCGAGACACCTCTCCGGTCGATAACCAATAGTGGTACCTGGATGCCCATATTGGTTCCTACATATTCTACGAAGATCTTTATCGGTCGAACCGTAATGACAACATATGTAATTCCCTTTGTCTGTCGGTATGTTACTTGCCCGAGATTCGATCGTCGGTATCTCCATACGTAGTTCAATCTCGTTACCGGCAAGTCTATTTACTCATTCCATAATACATCATTTCATAACTAACTCCTTAGTCATTTTGCTTTCAAGCTTATTATGATGTGTATTACCGAGAGGGCCCAGAGATACCTCTCCGATACTCAGAGTGACAAATTCCAATCTCGATCCATGCCAACTCAACAGACACCTTCGGAGATACCTATGGAGCATCTTTATGATCACCAAGTTACATTGTGACATTTGGTAGCACACAAGGTATTCCTACGGTATCTGGGAGTTGCATGATCTCATGGTCGAAGGAACATGTATTTGACATTCAAGAAAGCAGTCGCAATAAACTGAACGATCATATGCTAAGCTAACAGATGGGTCTTGTCCATCACATCATTCTCCTAATGATGTGATCCTGTTATCAAGTGACAACACATGTCTATGGTTAGGAAACCTTAACCATCTTTGATTAACGAGCTAGTCTATATAAATAGTAGAGGCTCACTAGGGACACGATATTTGTTTATGTATCCACACATGTATTTAAGTTTCTAGTCAATACAATTCTAGCATGAATAACAAACCTTTATCATGAATAAGGGAATATAAAACAACAACTTTAGTATTGACTCTAGGGCATATTTCCTTCAGTTTCTTGCGTTGAAATTGCTATATACTGGTCAATGTAATATCAAGTGGTTAATATGATGTAGTGCACGTTATTATTTTTTCGGGAATGACAGGATCTACAGAGAAAGAAAAGGAAAAACTATAGACTAAGTGATTACTCGTGAAAGATCTCCTAAAAGCTTTGAGTAAGTTGGTCCAACCAATGATTAAGAAAGCTTACCGATTTTGTTGTCAATAAACTAAGATAAGATGAAACAATCTGAAAAATATATGCTCCCAAAGAAAGAATTTCAGATGTCTAAGCTCCAAGAGTCGGAAACAAGATTGCATAATGGAGTGAGATATGATTACATGGCTGATGTCGAGATGAGCGGCCAGAGCTTGTAGACCTGATGGTGCTTGTGTGGGGGCAGTACGACATCGAGGAGTTCACCGTCACTTTGGAGCTCCGCATCCACCACAACCGGGGATTGAGAAGGTCGAGCCCTTGGGCTGGGAGTGGGACTCGCATCCGGCTGCCTCACACCATCTATCATTCTATCCTAGCATGTGCAACTCGAATCCACTGCCGCTGCTGCAACAACAGTAGTAGCAGGCATAGGAGAAGCCACATATGTTGTCGGCAGATTCCCTGTAGCCCTGCACATCATGCCTCTCTATGGACGCCATGCCAGTGGTGCCTTGTGCTCGTCGGCTTCCTCCCTCGGAGCCCCCACCAGGGCAGGATCCCCGAAGGTGAGCAAGATCACGCCATGTGGAGGCATCCGTGGGGATCCGCGACGGCTGCGGCGGGCGTCCGTCGGCATCCATGAGTGCGGCGGCGGCGACGACCCTGGGGATCCTAGAGAAAATATCAAGACCGGGGGTGGGAGGAGTTATGGAATGTTTTTTTCGTTATTTGTATAAAGAGATAAAACAAGTGGGAGGGGTGGGACGAAAAAACTGGAATAGAAAAACGGTGTACCAGGCTACCACACTGGTGCGCGTCGGTGCTATACAAACGGTTTCTAACCCCTTTCTGCGACAACATTTGGAACCATCGCCAAGTGAGTGTGGGCGATAGGGGGGTCCTTCCCACACGACCTAGAAACCATCGGGGATAGGGAGCCTTGATGCATACAGTTGCCCCTATATAACCGCTTCTGATGTCTCGAACATCCGAAACGCTTCATCCTTGCTACTCGTTTGTGCTTGCGTTGCCATCGCAGTCGGAGTTTTGTGGTTTTACCTAAAACTAGGCAGATTCCTAGCACGAGAGTTTTCTTGGCACGTACCAAACTGGCTCTACGTTTACGATGCCTGGCACATCACAAATAGTTCATGATTATAAATCGTGTACGATAGGTAGAAATTCACACGCATTTAGTTTTCCCGCACCGTATGTGATAGTGTCTGACATCACACACGCTTTGCAAACAACAACTGTGTGCATTGTTACACACATTTCCACTCCGTGAACTGTGTTGGATTATGATGTATATCTCACACGCTATGCTTTATTAACCGTGTATGCCGTAATGACCTGCACACCATAATTTCGCCCTAATTTAATTGTTGTTATTTAAAATTGTACCTAATTTAAACTTGAAAGTAGGCTATAGCTTTATTCATATCCATCAGGTTCAAACAACCAATGCATTATTCAATTCACAGGTACATATGTTTAAGAATTACATAAGCACCAAATAAAGAATGATGAACAAGGGTTCTATACTTGTACTATTACAGATGGTAAAGAAAGAGGCAACAGACATTCTGGTTGCTGAACAAGGTGAAGCGGAATGCCCCTATTGGGCTCTCTTGGATCCAGAAGGCACGCATGACTCTAGTACAACCCCTTGTGATGGCCGGCCGCCAATCATGTAGTTTGAGAGGTAATCATGAGTAAACTCCTTCAGGATCCACTGCAAAGGAAAAAAGATTCAGACATTGTCATCTAACACAACTCATTACGGGCAGTAAAAAGAAGGCTACAGGGTTGTTACTTACCATCCTGCAGTTAACTGCTGTCTTGCATAAAGTGTAAACAAATAGTTCGATTGACATCTTTTGGCCCATTTTAATAACAATCTTTATCAGTTTCCTCACTTGATGTTGGTTCATGAATATCTCATTACCCCATACGCAGAAAGGGTCAAAGTGTGGATCTTTAGCAATGACATGTGTACCTAAAAGCACAAAGTTAATATTAGAAGCTAAACAACAATTGCAAAATGATGACACTCCCTCCATCCCATTATATAAGATTTTATACATGTATATCTAGACATCATCAGAACATTAAGGTAACAGAACATTAAGGTAACACTCTTCCTTATTGCTATGTAGCCTGGGATTGCATATTTAGTCATTCAGTACAATGCATGTTGCTATGTAGCCTCAGATATATTAAATATGGCCCTAGTTAACCTACAGATAAATGGGTTACATATATATTCAATGAAATGTCCGATTCTACGATTAATCCCTTATCAGCCCCCAGGCTATATGGCACTAGCTACCGAGATCCTGAACAGTGAGTACATATAAGCAATGCGATGAAACTAACCTCGATGGAAAACAACACTGTTCTCAATATTGTCCTGTATGAGTACATATAAAGGCATGTTAAGCACAACAGGCTAAACACCAACCAAATATATCCATGGTAGACAACATAATCTACAAATGATAGCTTCACTGTGCAGGCTTAAGCACGCTAGTTAAGCAAAACAAGAAGTGGAAAGGTGTGTTAACTGCATCAAGCATAACATTTATAAACAAGCAAATAGTCATTCAAACTGGTATTGTGCAGGTCTAAAAGTACATTAGTTATTGTTAAAAAAACGAAAAGGCATGTTAACTGCAATATCCTAACAGCAACCAAATATCATAATTCATAGTGGTATTGTTGAATCTGTTATTGATGAAATTGAATTGCAAGGCAAATAGTTGCACATATAGAGCATCACATTGTGAAGAACTGATATAAACAAGGCATAAGGCCATCTCTAGCCGATCCTTTAAAAGTTAAAGGACTAAAACCCTTAATGGATAAACTCCAGCAACTTTTGGCCGATTCTAGACGATCCCCTAAACTTAATGTTGTAAATTTCAATTTGATCAAGTTCAAAGTAGGTTCAACTGAAAGTAGCATGCATTCAAACATAAACATAGATAGTTTTGCATAATTGAACATACAACATAAATTTAAACTAAGCTAAACTACTTTCGGTCGAAGTAGAGGTCGAGCCAATCCTTCCTCGTCAGGTACGGTGTGCCACGAGCTGGGTCTGGGCCGGTGCCGTCATTGGGGTCATTGGGGAAGGCACTCCTCCACTCGCGGACGTCGATCTCCTCATCCTTGCCGCCCACCTCAACGCCCTCCACGCTGCCGTCCTCGCCACCTTCAACCTCATCATCGGAGGAGAGCGCGATAACCTCATCGCCCTCCGTGCCGCCGTCCTTGCCCCCTTCGACCTTGCCATCGGAGGAGAGCGCGATGACCTCGCCGCCCTCCACACTGCCGTCCTCGCCACCTTAGATCTCATCATCGGTGGAGAGCGTGATAACCTCGCCGCCCTCCGTGCCAGCAAAGATCGCCCACTCCACCTCCACGAGCTCCGGGTGCTACCGGTGGAGCTCTTGCATGTAGGCCTCGTCGGCGGCCTCGGCCTCGAGGCGCTCCCACGCCTTGCGGTCCTCCCGCGCCATAGCCGACCTCACCACCCCTGGCTCCGGTGGAACGAGGTGGACCGAACATGTGCCGAAGGGGAAATTAAGCCTAGCCGCCACGCCGTGGTAAAGGACCTGCCAGCGGTCGTACTCCATGGTCACGAGCTTAGCCGTGTGGAAGCTACCGAGCCATCGGCAGGTGTGGGTCTCCCGATCTGTAATCTCGGTGACCCACGTCCCCAACCGTCGCTGCCGGACCTCGAGGTAGGACCTCGTCGGCTGCCGGGTCCGAGGGAGGACGGGGAAGTCCTCGAACCGGTGTAGGGGTGTGGCGCCTGGCGGATCGGGGGACCAGCGGTGGCGGGTCAATAAAGAGCCCGCGGAGGACGACGGGACACCTCGGCGGCCACCTCGCCAGCAACGGGCGAAGAGGCCGTGATAAACCTCTCTTTGGCCATTGGTTCCTCGAGCTCCCCAACACATAGGCAGAGGTTGAGGATGGAGGCGGCGGCGATCTACCAATGTTTACAGGGGTGGTGTGTGTCGGTGAGCGAAGGTTTTGGGGAGTGTGTGCTGTGTGTGGAGGGGGGCGGCGGCGGGGGGGGGGGGGGGGGTTAATGTGGTGTTTGAGGAAATACTACGGCAACTAAAAATTTTACTAGGCAGGAGTAACAAGGCGGGGCTACTGAAAATTTGGATCAAGGGCGAGCAGATATTTTTGAGATTGCGAGGGATGCAGAGGCAGGAGTATTTGGGGAGTGAGCTAGTGTGGTTGACATGCCGACTGTGGACTGTAGTCGATGCACCTTCTCGCCTAAGCCATAGGCATACTATACATCGACGGTGCTCCATGATATTTTGTACCGCCTCTCACACGGTTGGTGATAATAAACTGTGTGGGATCTACTTGATTTTTCATCTTGATTTGAATTACATAATGGGTCACAACAACAATGGACGGTGTTTGAATTGCTAGACCTTTTATCTGCAGTGAACATGCAACTATAGGTGTGTTGTAAAAATGGAATTATTCAGGGTTCGTTTGGAAATTTTATATATTAAATTGGTTTTATAGCCATTTCAGGTGCACAATTCAAAATTAAAGCACATGCTCCAGTCCATAAAAACGGGTTGCAAAATCAGATGTTTGTCCTTGGTTGCAAGCTTAGGTCACATGCAAGAAATGAGAATGAATGTCAAACACCTTGACAGTGTCGCTCAGCCGCTAACATTGAGATACATGCTTTTAAAATTCTAGTAAATCGAAAACTCGTCTGAAATTCATGAAACTTGACATGATATCATGGAACGGCAGTGACATGCCGTGGTAAAAATATTGTCCCATTTTGGGCAGGTGTGGGTATAAGCTTCTTGCAACCCACAACTTCTCTCATAACAAGCCTGATGGTTTCGGTAGGGTACGTGCCACCCTGGGGGACAAACGATATATGTTGCCTCTTCTTACTTTCTAAATTTTTCTCGTGTCAACATAGAACAACACGAGTGATGTGTCATTTTTTGGGATTTTTCAGGTTCGCTTGGACATTTTTATACATTAACTGAGTTTTCTATGCATTCATGTGCATAATTCAAATTTGAACTACATGCACATGCTCCAATGCATATAAAGTGGTTCAAAATTGAAAGGTGTGCCCTTGGTTACATGCTTAAGTCCCATGCAAGAAATGAGAATGAATGTCAAACACCTGGCCACCGTCGCTCGACCGGTAACATTGAGATACGTGGTTTTTAAATTCTAGTAAATCAATAACGCGTCTGAAATTTATGAAACTTGACACGCTAGCATGGAATGGCACCAACATGCAGTGGTAAAAATATTGTCCCATTTTGGGCAGGTTGGGGTATATAAGCTTCTCACAAACTAGAGCTTCTCACAACAAGCCTTGTGGTTACGGTAGGGAACGTTTCACCTTTCTGGACGAAACGATATCCGTTGCCTCTTCTTGATTTCAATTTTTTTTCTAGTGACAACATAGAACAACATGAGTGTTGTGTTAGTTTCAGGATTTTTTTGGGGTTTGTTTGGACATTTTTTTATACAATAATTGAGTTTTCAATGCATGTATGCGCATAATTCAAATTTGACCTACATGCACATGCTCTAATGCATAATAATTGGTTGAAAATTCAAATCCGTGTCCTTGGTTGCATGCTTAGGTACCATGCAAGAAATGGGAATGAATGTCAAACACCCTACCACCGTCACTCTGCTGCAAACATTGAGATACCTGCTTTCTAAATTCTACTAAATCCAAAACTCTTCTGAAATTCATGAAACTTGGCATGCTATCATGGAGCGGCATCAACATGCCATGGTGAAATTTTTGTCCCATTTGGGGTAGGTTTGCGTATAAGCTTCTCACAAACCAGAGCTTCTCACAACAAGAGCCTCATAGTTTTGGTAGGGAACGTGCCACCTTTGGGGACGAAACAATATCCGTTGCCTGTTATTGCTTTCAGTTTTTTCTCTAGTTTCAACATAGAACAACAGGAGTGTTGTGTTAAATTTTGTAATTTTCCGGGGTTCGTTTGGACATTTTTATACATTAATTGAGTTTTCAATGCATTTATGTGCATAATTCAAATTTGAACTACATGCACATGCTCTAATGCATATAGATTGGTTGAAAATTTAAATCCGTGTCCTTGGTTGCATGCTTAGGTCCCATGCAAGAAATGAGAATGAATGTCGAACACCCTGCCACCGTCACTCGGCCGCAAACATTGAGATACCTGCTTTTTAAATTAACCTCATTACCGGCTGTTCGTCAAAGTGATGGACGACGACCTTGCAGGCCCACAGAAAGCGTCACACGCGAGTATCGAGTGTCGTGTAGGACAACCATCGACTGCATGTTGCCAAAACATGTATGAATGAAAGGGTTGTGTAATGTTTTAAATTACGAATTCACGACTCTGATGTGGCACCGGCCTGCCTAATAAAACGGCCAACCCACACGGTGGCTCACAACTCGTAGTGTACTGCAAGCCACCCGCCACCCCCTGACGCACACACCCACACACACCCACACACACACCGCGAATCCACCACAACTATGATGCATGTTAAATTAATTATCCCATGGTGAACATATATATGTTACCAAAGGAGGGACGTTTTAATTTAAAAAAAAAAGAGATCATTAAGACGTTTTAGTACATTAATTGATTGATTTTCTACAGGTATAATGTGCAAAAATCAAATTCGAGCTACATGCACACGTGACAATGCACCTAAATGGATTGCAAAAACATATGTGTCTCACTGGGTGCATGTTTACTCCCTGTGCAACAAATTTCAAACAATGAGAATCTTGATTTTTAAATTCCAGTACATCCAAAACTTATTTGAAGTTCTTGAAACTTATCGTGTTGTCATATGGACACCAATACAAAGTTGCATTGTACTTTTTTGGGTCAAATTTGAGACCAGTTTTGATGTAATATTTACCTAATTTTAAACAGGAGATTATTAATAATTGGGAACCAATATCCCAAACGGATTATTTATTCGAATTGTGAGCATTATACCAACAATGGATACATGCCATGCTTCGGTTAAGCAATAAAATGGCAGCATTAATCATCCAAATAGAAAAACAATATACATTGGATTATATACAAAAAGTCATCAAAACACAACGACAACGAGGATACATGTTGGATTATAGATTATTTCCAACAAAACATTCTAGTAAATACTAAAGTTTTTCTCACACAACAAATAACAAAGCGATGAAATGAACTTCAGCTCAACCAATCCCCGAGGTTGGAGACTCTTGCTTTGAACCATAACTGATTCTCTAGGAAGGGCCTGCTATTGTCAATCTCAAGACCAACGCAGGACTAATCATCCAGGCTGAAGTGGCCTATAGGACGCATATTGTGATAGCGAGGGTAGGGAACCATAGCAGTGTCCATGGTATATATACAATTGCTTCTCATAAACGATAGTAACGTTGTGTCAACAACAGTTGGATCGCCTTTCACCATCATTCGATAGTTTTGTCCACGGAAGAGCGAGTTTTCTCCAAGACTATCAATACCAAACCAGGGAGAAGGGGTTGGCGCTAGCACATGAGTATCCATCCCGAATACCCTACAAGGGATGTTGGAACAGGTCCGAAGAGTGCGACCATGGGAGACAACACCTGCTTCATTAGTAACATCAGCAATGCCCTGTATACATACAAGAAGAGGTGATCCATCGAAATAAGTTGCCAGGCACCACTGAGTATATAGGTCCTGCTCGTCATCATGCTCGTGATCATCACCATCGTCATCTCCCCCTTGGTTATAATTTTTTTCAAGTATAGGTGGTGGAATGTTCACAGGACCTTGGAAACACAAGAAGGTTAATTAGTAAAGGGAAGCTAACCCGCATGCATATGGATGAAACAATTATAATTACGGTGGAAGACAAAACGTACCGAAACCATAAGGATTCCATGCAAAAACAGTGCCACGAGTGGTGGCAGCAAACACGAGACCCTCGTATTGAATTGCATCACAGTACTCATCCATGTACAAAAATTGATTTTCGAGCAATATCCATCGAGGCGTGGAAATAAGGACGGCAACAAGCTTGTCGAAGATGGCAACAACTTCATAGTTCTTGTAATCCCAAGAGCGGTTGGGAACTCGACAAATTGCTATCTTCCATAGACGACAATCACCATGATCGTATTTGAACGTACGTAGATCATCTGTGTGCTCATCCTCAGGGCTGTCTGTGATTTTTGGAAGTGGAACCTGGTGACGAGTGTACACATTCACAAGTTCCCACTCACAATTATACCCAATATAAACAACCCAATCTCCATTTGCGCCTGCCCAAGCCTTACCCTCAAGCGATGGCATCTTAACATCACACGTATCATTATCAAGCGGCATCAACTTGCACAAGGCGAGGCTTCCATCGTCCCCACACCGGTGACCAACGTCACGACGAAGAAGATAGGGGAGATCAAACCACTCCTGAACCCTTGGGTTCTTTGCAATGATGTTATTTGTTGAGTCGAGAATGGACTTGAACGAACCTGCCATGCTAGTCAAGGTGATGACGTCTCACCGATCAATGAGTTCCTCCACCACGTCATCTTTCAGACCGGGGCAAGAATAACGGGGTCGTTTCCGGCCTATTCTCTCCATGGAGAAGACGATCAAACAATGGCAGAAGGAAGGGTGAAGGCAAATGGAGGAAGGAAGAGTGTGCGTTAGCAGTTCCAAATCGAGAGGAAAGGGCGAAGAGGTAGTGGACAATTGCCACAGTACACGAAGAGGCTAGCGGGGAGCGAATGGTTGCCACAGAGAGGTCACACACTGACGACAATGCTGTCCTCTCAAACCTAGTGCCCACACGGGATGGCCTCCATCCCCCACACGATTGAAGCCACTTCGCACCCACATGTTTGGTCTGCCATGCCGCTAAGAGCAAGTACTACAATAGTGGGCTTATAGCCTGCTTACATGGAAATTTTGCTTATGTGGAGGAGAGAGACATGAAGGATTTCTGCAACAAGGACAAGCATGCCTGGCACTCGGCCTGGATGGAGAAACTCGACAAAGCTCACGTCATGTACGCGGCCAAGGAGGCGCACACATGCTATGACATGTACAGGCGTATCGTTGACATGAGGAAGTGCCGCCTTCCCCAAAATGGCCAGGGATCCAGCGTCCTCGGAACAAGAAGTAGATGATTAGATCCTCGTTTCTCCTAGTTTAGTATGCATGTAATTGCTTACTTTGGTGTGTGAAAATGTTATGTGTGTAGTCACTTGTGTAATTGTATGCTTAATTTGGTTATGCAATGCTTAATGTTGATGCTCTGTAGACAGAGCAACTCACATCGCACATGGACTAAATAATGGAACCCGTCGGGGATGATTTCATCCATCACTGACAATTGTATACCAGCAATCGTTTCCTCACAACACACACGGCTTGTTAATAGGAATCGTCTATGTTGTTATCGGTCTTCCCACACATTTCCGATTACAGACTTGTTTGCCACGTATCACACACATCTTGTTAAGTTGAACCGTTTCTGTTCTCTTGGCTCAACGCAAACAGTTCATCCGACTAAACTGTATGCCGTATATCGCACACACCTTCATCTGGCTTCCTGTTTCTGTTGTTCCGCCTCATCACAAAAAGTTCATCTGAGTGAACCGTATGCTCTATGTCGCACACACCTTCATCTGGCAGCCTGTTTCTTTTGTTCCTCCTCGTTGCAAATAGTTAATTGAACTGAACCATATGCCCTGAATCGCACACGCAACAAAAATCGGAACCCTATTTGATGCATCCGTCATCGCAAATGTTTTGCACCTTTTTTGACGGCTTTTCTACACCACTGTTTACGATTATTGCATCACACACACTTTCGTCGAAGGGTCTCTGATCGTAGTGTCACGTTAGCAGCATCCTGCAGTAGTGCCAACTCCTCCATTAGGAGTAGAGATATTGGGTTAGCATGCCCAACAAACTTCTTCCTCCCCTCCGGCGAGTTTCTTCCTCCCCTCCGACTATTTTTTCCATCAATCAAAATCGATTGACCCCAAATTCAAAATCCAGGCGATTGACATGCGGCTACTGTGCAAAAAAATGTTTTCTAAACGAAGCATGGAGTACGAAGACGAGGATAATCTGTCGGTTTTGTCTCAATGTCGGTGTCAAAACCAGCAAATCTTGGGTAGGGGGGCCCAAGATGTATGTCTGAGGATCAATGGTAACAATGGACAAAGGGACACAATGTTTACCCAGGTTCGGGCCCTCTTAAAGGAGGTAAAATCCTACATCCTGCTTGATTGTATTCGATGAGTATAGGGGTTACAAGAGTTGATCTACCTCGAGATCGTAACGGCTAAACCCTAGATTATCTAGCCTATGAATGTTATGATCCCCTCTCTGGTCTAAGACCTTTGGTTTATTTAGACATCGGAGGGGCCTAGGGTTGTACAAAGTCGGTTTACAGGAAAGGAAACAATATATCCGGACACTTAATCTTGTCGTTCACGCATACAGGAGTCCCAACCGGACACGGGAGGTGGCCTTCTTCCTTTATCTCGACAGACCATCAGTCCGACCCATATTGAATAGGCCGGACGCCCGAGGACCCCTTAGTCCAGGACTCCCTCAGTAGCCTCTGAACCAGTCTTCAATGATGATGTGTTCGGCACAAGGATTGTCTTCGGCGTTGCGAGGCGGATTCCTCTCCTTGAACACCATACATCAACTTTCCCTTCATAAAAGAACTATATCCGGTTCTGTATAATTATCACAACCCTTAGCCGCGAAGGTAATATATATATATATATATATATATATATATATATATAATAGGAACAGTGTCTTTACTGACAACTTTTTCCAGCGAGCGTCAGACTTGGCCCTTCAGTATTTTGAATCATTTTCACACTCCTTGTTTCGTGTTTCGAGGTCGAGCCCCCTTGGGCTATTTTGTCAAAACAGAGATCATGCCCACTTATTATGGGATCCTCATCAATGGGATTTTGGTAACTCAACCGACTACAACGCACGCTCTCATTGGGAAGGGGCGAGTTTTAAGGCATAAGGGGGGGGGGTTGGCATTTCTACTGCCTATAAGAGGGCAAAAAGATTCCTCCTTTCTTCCCCACGCCTTCCTTCAACCTTTGCTTCCCAATCTCTCAAGCTCCAGCACCCGAAAAAAGTTCTCGTTTCCCTCACCGCCACCACCTTCTCCAATCATGGCCGGGTCAGGTTCCAAGGGCAAGTGGGCGGCCTCCTCCATCATGGGGAAGGAAGTGAAGGATCTCCAGAGCGCGGGGTACCTGGACGCAGACATTGTGCACAGGCTTCCTGACTAGGGCCAAATCATTCCCACTCTGGCGCCCAACGAAAGGGTTGTCTTCCTCCCCCATTTTCTTACAGGGCTAGGATTTCCACTCCACCCCTTCGTCTGTGGCCTCATGTTCTACTATGGGCTGGATTTCCACGATATAGCCCCGAATTCCTTCCTCCACATCCGAAGGTGGTCGACGGACAGCATGCAGACTATGGCGGGGCCATGATAAGAAAGCTGCCCAAAGCCACATGGCCCAAAGGGGCCTTCATCAAGACCGTCAAGGTCTGGCAGCAGGAATGGTTCTACATCACCGAGCCCCGCCATGCCAACTGGGCGACTGTCGGTGTCAAAATCGGCAGATCTCGGGTAGGGGGTCCCGAACTGTGCGTCTAAGGCTGATGATAACAGGAGGCAGGGGACACGATGTTTTACCGAGGTTCGGGCCCTCTCGATGGAGGTAATACCCTACTTCCTGCTTGATTGATCTTGATGATATGAGTATTACAAGAGTTGATCTACCACGAGATCGTAGAGGCTAAACCCTAGAAGCTAGCCTATGGTATGATTGTTGTTCTCCTACGGACTAAACCCTCCAGTTTATATAGACACTGGAGGGGGCTAGGGTTACATAGAGTCAGTTACAGAGAAGGAGATCTAACATCCGAATCGCCAAGTTTGCCTTCCACACAAAGGAGAGTCCCATCCGGACACGGGACGAAGTCTTCAATCTTGTATCTTCATAGTCTAACAGTCCGGCCAAAGTACATAGTCCGGCTGTCCGGATACCCCCTTATCCAGGACTCCCTCAGTAGCCCCTGAACCAGGCTTCAATGACGATGAGTCCGGCGCGCAGATTGTCTTTGACATTGCAAGGCGGGTTCCATCTCCGAATACTTAAAAGATAAATTCCGAACACAAGGATCATCGTGTCTGGCTCTGCAAGACAAGTTTCACATACCACCGTAGAGAGATAAATATTTCACAAATCTGATCTGCTGACAACTCTTTGTAGCGTGACATCACGCCATGGTCGGATCATTATTTGAACTATTTTTTACAACCAGCCACCGCACACATTGCGATGCGGTTTCCTTGGCACGTCTTGTCAAAGCAGAGATCGTGTCCTCATTATTGTGGGATCCTCATCAATACAAGTATGGGCAATCCCACCATGCCTGTTGGCATGACTCCGTGTTTTTAGGCAAGTCCCGAATGGTTACGCTAGGGACGCTTGATATCCGCCCCCTTTATAGAGGGGTCAAGGCCTATCCCCTTTTTACCACGCTCGTGCCTTTCTGCCTCTCGAGTTCCAACACCCGAAGCTCAAGCTTAGGCACTTTAGATCTTCAATCATGTCTGGATCCAACCTTCAAGGTCGTGGATGGCCTCCTCTGTCACAGAGGAGGACATTGCGAAGCTCAGGGAGGCCAGATATTTGACCGCCGATGTTAAGCACAGGCTTCCCGCCCCTGGGCAGGTCATCCCCACTCCCGAACCCAACGAGAGTGTCGTATTTGTTTCTCACTTCCTCCGAGGCTTAGGCCTTACTCTTGATCCCTTCGTGAGAGGGCTCATGTTCTATTACGGGCTAGATTTTCATGATCTAGCCCCGGATTCCATCCTCCACATCTCGTCGTTTATCGTCGTGTGTGAAGCCTTCCTCCACATCACCCCACACTTCGGCCTGTGGCTCAAGACCTTCAATGTGAAGCCGAAGGTGATTGAGGGACAACACGTGGAATGCGGAGGCGCCGCAATAAGCAGAAACGCCGATGTTCCATGGCCAGAAGGTTCCTTCCCGGAGGTGTCTGATCTGTGACGACGGAGGTGGTTTTACATCACAGCTCCCCGAGGCACAACGTGGGTGGCTGCCCCTGCCTTCCGTCCGGGCCGTCCGCCTCAACTGGCGTCGTGGGCCAATGTGGGACTAGACTGGGGGCCTACTAATGACATACCGACATTGCAGAGCCGTATTCGGGAGCTTCTTGAGAGGGATATCGACTTTGTCAAAATCATTCAGGTAATGCTAGTTCATCGGATCCTGTCGTGCAAACGTCGGCCTCTCCGGATGTGGGAGTTCAATCCGGAAGGTCCGCGAACCATTCAGCACTTCTTTGGCATGACGCTCGAAGGGATGTATAAGTTATTCTTTGGACCACAAGTAAGGTGTCCGGACACCACCGAGGATGTGGGCCTGAGCTGCAACCGCCCCGATACCCAAGTAAGTAACCCTGTAACTGAACACTTTGCTTATGTTTAATACAACATTATTCTGAAAACTTGTCCGGCCAGGATTGGCTCAGCAAGGCGGAGAGGATCAGGTGTCTGGCCCCACTTCCCGAAGGCTCACCTAGCCCTGTAATAGCGAGAATGCTCAGGCACACATTATGCAAAGTGTCCTCGGGGAAAGGGGAAGAGAAGAATAGCGAAGCCGAACTCCACACATTGCACATCCAAACAGGGGGAATTACTATCTCCATGAAGGAGGATAATCGGGGAGGTTTTTCCAAGGTTTCCTCCCCCCGCGGGAAGAAAAGGGCTGCCTCCGAAGACTTGGAGACGGAGGTGCCTAAGCAAGGTGAGGGAGTCCTGGATTAGGGGGTGTCCGGATGGCCAGACTAAGACCTTTGGCCGGACTCCCGGACTATGAAGATACAAGATTGAAGACTCCGTCCCGTGTCCGGATGGGACTTTCCTTGGCGTGGAAGGCAAGCTTGGCGATACGATATGAAGATCTCCTCCCATTGTAACCGACTCTGTGTAACCCTAGCCCTCTCCAGTGTCTATATAAACTGGAGAGTTTTAGTCCGTAGGACAAACAACAATCATACCATAGGTTAGCTTCTAGGGTTTAGCCACTCCGATCTCGTGGTAGATCTACTCTTGTACTACCCATATCATCAATATTAATCAAGCAGGAGTAGGGTTTTACCTCCATCGAGAGGGCCCAAACCTGGGTACAAACATCGTGTCCCTTGTCTCCTGTTACCATCCACCTAGACGCACAGTTCGGGACCCCCTACCCGAGATCCGCCGGTTTTGACACCGACATTGGTGCTTTCATTGAGAGTTCCTCTGTGTCGTCGCCTTTAGGCCCGATGGCTTCTTCGCTCGTCAATCGCAATGCGGTCCGGGATGAGATCTTTCTCCCCGGACAGATCTTCGTATTCGGCGGCTTCGCACTGCGGGCTGACTCGTTCGGCCATCTGGAGCAGATCGAAAGCTACGCCCCTAGCCATCAGGACAGGTTTGAAAGCTTAAACTACACGGCCGACATCCGCGGGGACTTGATCTTCGACGGATTTGGGCCACGACCGGGCGCGCCGCACTGTCTCGATGGGCATGATCTAGCTCTGCCGCCGGACAGCGACCAGAGCGCCGCTCAGGTGTTCACTCCGACCATTAGTTCGGAGCCAACTGCGCTAGCCAGGGACGGGCGGTTGGACGCCGCCCCAGGAGCCGCAATCTCTGCGGCGATAGAGCCGAATACCAGCCAAGTCCTTTGCAAGGCCGGTAACTCCAAGGTGTCGAACTCCGTTCCGGACTCTGAATGTTCTGCACCCCTTTCGATCGAATCCAATCGGGCTCCGATCACGGAGTTCACCGCCGCAGACGTCTTTCAGCACTTGCCCCTTGGCGATACCCTAAATTCGTTAAAGTTCCTCTCTTTGTCGAAAGAACCCCGGCCGGACTATGGTCGGGGCAGTTGGGATGCGGAAGACGAAGTTCGAAACCCACCCACCACCCACTTGATAGCCACTGTCAAAGATATAACCGACATGCTCGATTTCGACTCCGAAGATATCGACGGTATGGACGCCGATAAAGGAGACGATCAAGAACCAGCACCTATAGGGCTCTGGAAAACCACCTCATCATACGATGTATGCATGGTGGACACATACAACAGAAACGACAATGAGGACCAAAAGGATGCGGCCAGGGATCGCTCCCCGGAAAAACAATCAAAGCGGCAGCGTAAGCGCAAGGCCAAGCCCCACCTCGACAAAGACCCAGCCATAGAGCAGGGTGACTCAACAGACGATGAACATGCCGTCGAGCATCCGTCCAAGCAGGGCGGACAATCCGAACAACCAATCCTCGGGAAAGATAATAGCCCGGACGACCTCACACCAGACAAATTGCTGGAACATCAGAACCTCCACCAAAGGCTCGTCGCCACTGCACGTAGCCTGAGAAAGCAGAAGCGGAGGCTCAAGACGGCGGAAGATGCACTTAGGATTAGATGGGGCAAAGTACTCAATACTGCACACAAGTACGGCAGTAGTCGCCACACAAAGAGCTATCCAAAGTGGAAACTACTACCGGAATTTGACGAAGTGGCCATAAAGCCCCCACAGTCAAAAAATAAGGAAGCCACAAGGTCGGATAGACGACCCTACGATCAATCTCACGCATCAAAGGACGCCGCACTCAATACGGCGCGCGATCCGTCCAAGAATTCGCATCAGAAAACTGGCCCAACCAGATCCATCTATAGGCCAAGAAAGCAAGCTCCAATGAGTGATGCAACGCAAAAAATACCCGAACATCGCGGCACGCCTAAATACAGGGGCGCCGCACACCCCCTATGTTTTACCGATGAGGTGCTGGATCATGAATTCCCAGCCGGATTCAAGCTAGTGAACATAGAAGCATACGACGGAACAACAGACCCTAGAGTCTGGATTGAGGACTACATCCTCCACATACACATGGCCAGAGGAGACGACCTCCACGCCATAATATACTTACCCCTTAAGCTCAAAGGGCCAGCCCGGCATTGGCTCAAAAGCCTTCCCGAAAAAACCATGGGAAGTTGGGAAGTGCTTGAGGATGCTTTCAGGGCAAATTTTCAAGGGACCTATGTCCGGCCCCCGGATGCAGATGATCTGAGTCATATAACTCAGCAGCCCGGAGAGTCAGCCCGGAAGCTCTAGAACAGATTCCTTATCAAAAAGAATCAGATAGTCGATTATCCGGACACAGAGGCCCTAACAGCTTTCAAGCATAGCGTCCGAGACGAATGGCTCGCCAGACACCTCGGCCAAGAAAAGCCGCGAACAATGGCCGCGTTAACAAGCCTCATGACCCGCTTCTGTGCAGGAGAGGATAGCTAGTTGGCAAGAAGTAGCACCAGCGACCCGAATACGTCCGAACCCAGAGATGGGAACGGGAAGCCGCGCCGTAACAAAGAACCGCGCCGGATAAAGGACAACAGCCCGATGAGCACGGCAGTAAACGCTGGATTCAAAAGCTCTCGGCAAAATCAGAAAAAGCTGCCCCCCAAAGACGATAGGGACGAGCTATCCAACCTCAACAAAATTTTGGACAAAATATGTCAAATCCACAGCATTCCGGGGAGACCTGCAAACCATATCCATAGAGATTGTTGGGTCTTTAAGCAGTCTGGCAAGCTCAACGCCGAATACAAGGGGCTCAACACACCAAGCAAAGATGACGATGCACCCCACGAGCAGAACACCGGAGAACAAAAGAAGTTCCCACAAGAAGTCAAGACAGTAAATCTACTTCATGTGATGAAAGGGAAGAGCAGAACGGCACCTAGAACGACACGCGCCGAACAGCCAGCCCCGGAGGAGCAACCCCACTGGTTGTTACAACCAATCACCTTCGATCATCAGGATTACTCTAGAGGAGACCAGAACGCAGGCTGGACTGCCTTGGTCTTAAATCCTATCATTAACGGACTCCAATTTACAAACGCCCTTATGGACAGCGGCAGCGACTTGAACCTGTTATATCAGGACACAGTCCGCAAACTCGGGGTAAACCCAGCCGTAATCCACCTCGGCAACACCTCCTTTCAAGGAGTAACGCCAGGTTCGGATACCCCAAGTATGGGTTCCCTTACGTTAGAAGTCACGTTCGGATCACCCGACAAGTTCCGAAGCGAAAAGCTAACATTCCACATCGCCCCATTCGTAAGTCGCTATCAAGCGCTACTGGGACGAGAGGTTTTCACCCGATTTAACGCAATGCCGCACTATGCATCCCTTACACTTAAAATGCCCGGTCCAAAGGGCATCATTTCATTACAAGGGAACATAAATTGACCCCCAAAGTACGGGCAAGGGTGCGGCTGCCTAGACAGCCGCCCACATATCCAGCCCTACTATCCCGGACACGGCTCGACGAGTCCGGCGTCAACATGCTTAAATAGCCGCATACCCTCGTGCAAGGGGCTCCGTGTGCTCACGCCCGGAGACAATACGGCCCAACTCTTGCTCCAACTATATTTTGTTTATTCCGATATAGATTTCTCGCACGCTTATTTTTTTACTAAGTTCCTCTCTTTCGCAGACGAACATCGTGCTACGCCCGTCCAGGATACGGCACAACAGAGACACAGGCGCAGACGTGCAGCAGGGACCCGTTCCAAGGATTCTTTTCAGATTAAGACCCTGCGTAAACCTTTTTTACTGTCTCTTGTTGATAACATCCCCCGGTTTTCTCTATAGCCGAGGAGGAGGCTGGCGTCTTGGCATGTGGCCACGCCAGAATTTTTGCACATACCTGGACACTAGGGGCTTTTTTACCAAGGGCTCTATTTCGGCCCGTCTCATAAAGACCGAATACCTTAGGGAGTGTTCGGCGTCGCGAGTTTGGCCCTATATGCATCAGCTCCGAATCATGTCTTTGGTCAAATGTTGGGTTTGCCCGGCTCCTGTGTTTTGCTGCCTTACGTTCCGTTATATCGGCTAACGCGGCACCAGGAGAACTACTGCGATTGTGCCCCGGTTCGGCCGGGTGAGCACCTCAGTAGAGAAAGCCGAAAACTGACTGTCATGATATAGCGAGAGACTGGTCAACCACTCGATGACTTTCGGAATCTTTAGGATTCCCCCGCATTAACGAAGGGCCGCTTCCCGGTCAGGCACACTCGCGCCCCGAATTCGGGCGAGCGCGGTGCCCCTAGGGGCTATTCAGTAGTCCCACTGTCAAACTCCTATGGCTAAGTGAAAGTGATAAAGCATTATAGTCCGGTTGCCTAGTTCGCCGCGCCACCACCTCCTTTGTAGGACCAAGACGTTGGATTAAGTGTGAAAAGGCGCCTTTTTGCGAACACCCCCGCATTCTATGCGTGGGGGCTGAAGCCAACGACTGCCATCTTTCAGGTTATATACAAATATATACATTAAACGGCCGCACAGGAGGCATCATGATTCTTGCAAGCACAAGTATAAAAAAGCTTTTTTCATAAAAACACAATTCGTCTTACAAATAGTATAAGCTATTCGAACACAACATCCTTCGAGCACTGCGACTCTATTATACGAGCGCCAGGAAGAACTTCCTCAAAATAGTGCTTGGCAGGTACTCGGCTTTCGTCCGAATCCTGGGACGCAACAATACTGGCCTTCATATCTGCCCAGTATGTTTTGACACGGGCAAGAGCCATCTGTGCGCCCTCTATGCACGCCGACCTCTTCATTGCATCAGCATGCGGCACCGAACCAAGGAACTGCTGCACCAAGCCAAAATAACTCTTCGGCTCCGGCTTCTCCGGCCACAGACGACTCGCAACATACTTCATGGCGAGTCCGGATAATCTGTTCAGCTCCGCCCAGGCGGCTAAACGGTCGGACACTGATAGTGGGCGTTCTGGATTGTGGTACTGCGACCAAAAAAGCTCCTCCAATTCATGGTCACCTCGGCTGCGGAAGTGTTCGGTCGCGTCCGCCGCACTTGCGGCCAAATCCAGATAAGCGTTTTCCGAACTCCACTGCCGGTCTAATGGAGCATACTTGGGGTCTCCGAACTTCATCCGCAGCATATAAGGCTTTCCAGCCGTGATATCTCCGGCCTGACGCAGCTCCTCCTTCATCGCTCTCATGGCAGAGCGAGTATCCTTGGCTTCGGCAGTGATCTTTTCAAGATCCTTCTGAGCCACCCTATCTTCTTGTTCAAGAAATCTACAGCGGTCGGTAGCATCCTTCAATTTTATGGCCATCTCGGCCATTTCCTTCTTGCTCTGGCAGTGAGCAGCCTGTTCGGCTTTTAGCTCTTCAGCCGCTTTAACGGCAGCCGCATCACTCTTCCTTGCTTGCTCCTTTGCTCGGGCAAGTTCCGCCCGAAGGTTCTCCACGGCAGCAACACCATCTACATACAACATATATAAGGCCCGAGCATCAAGCTCCTATTACTGGGTGTCTTTTGAACATACCTTGAGCCTCGTCTAGCCGCTTATGTACAAGCGCGATGTCGGCATCTGCTACGTCAAGTTGCCGCTTTAGTTCGGCAGATTCATCAGTCCGGCTAGCCACCGAACGCCTCGCCACCTTCATGGAATAGGCGACACATTATACCTGGGGTTATGATCCTCTGTGCGCTGTCACTCATGACGACACACAGAGTCTCAGGGGCTACTATTCATACATGGCACATTTAATATGCGGCTCTACCAAAAGGTACACCTTTTTACATACCTCAAAGCCTGTTAGTAAACTCCTGGCAGCCTCGCACAATCCGCTTTCCGCGGATGAAATCCTTCCAATCACCGTATCCATCAACATACGGTGTTCTTCTGAGATGGACGCCCTACTAAGCAGATCCTTCAGCCCCTCCGCCGGCGCGCAAGAGGGTGCCGGACTAGTCTGACGACCTTTTCCAGGGTCCGGACTTGAAAAAACCCTCCGGGACGATACCTCGGGGTCGCCAGCCTCGTGAGACGGTGGAACAAGGGGAGGCGTTTCGCTCTCTATCATCTCTGGACGAAGATCCCCTGAAGATGAGCTCTGCTGAGAAGGATTGAGATCCGAACTGCAAGATAATGTTTCGGTTATTGTCCTCAGGAATAAAACATGAATGTGATTCATTATGGAACCCCTCCCTTCACTTACGCCTCGGGGGAGAGCGGGTCCCCTTTAGGGGGCGATTCGGCTGGGGCGTTCTCCGGTGCCGAACCCTCTGACGAAGATTTCTTCCCCCGTTTTGAGGTTATCACCTCCGGGTCTTCAGAGGCAGTCCTTTTCTTTCCCTGGTCGGGAGAATTTTCGATTCTTCCCTTCCTAACGGCCTCCTTCATGGAGGCGGTAGCTCCTTGGTTCCCCCCTCCGCCTTCCGCCAACGGCGCGGCCTCCAGCATCTTGGTTAGCATGGGATTCGGCACGGTCTCGGGCAGGGGGGCTGGACACCTGATAAGCTTCGCCTTCGCTATCCACTCCTGTTCAAAGGGCAACTCTGCTAAAGGGTAGATTTGATAAAAATATTGATGGTGTGTTCAAATACGGGGCTACTTACTTTAGCATCCGGGCGGTTGCAGCTCAGACCTGCGTCCTCGGACAAATCCGGACACCTTGCTTGTGATCCGAAGAACAATTTGTACATCTCCATGGGTGTCATTCCCATGAAATGTTGTAGGACTCATGGTCCCTCTGGATTGAACTCCCACAGGCGGAGAGGTCGACGTTTGCAGGGCAGTGTGCGGCGAATCACCATGACTTGCGCCACTACGGTCAAATCAATATCTCTTTCTAGAAGATCTCGAATACGGCCCTGCAGCAGGGGCACGTCTTTTGGCGGCCCCCAGATAAGTCCTTCATTAACCCATGATGCTGGCCATGGTGGGGGACCCGAGCGAAAAGTCGGCGGTGCCACCCATGTGGTGCCCCTAGGGGCTGTGATGTAAAACCAGTCCCGTTGCCATAAGTCGAGCTCCTCTTGAAAAGAGCCTTCGGGCCATGGAGCGTCGTCCATCTTGCTTATTATAGCCCCTCCGCACTCAGCGTGCTGCCCCTCGATCAGTTTTGGTTCCACTTTGAAAGTCTTTAGCCACAATCCGAAGTGAGGGGTGATATGGAGGAAGGCCTCGCACACGACAATGAATGATGAGATCTGGAGAATGGACTCTGGAGCTAGGTCGTGGAACTCCAGCCCGTAGTAAAACATAAGCCCCTCACAAAGGGATCGGTCGGGAAGCCTAGTCCCCGAAGGAAGTGAGATGCGAACACCATGCTTTCGCCAGGCTGGGGAGCGGGAACAGCTTGCCCTTGAGTAGGCAGTCTATGCGAGATTTCGCCGGTTAGATACCTGGCATCTCTTAGCTTTCGCACATCTTCTTTCGTAATGGAGGAAGGCATCCACCGGCCTTGAGGGTCGGAGCCGGACATCTTCGAAGGTCTGAAGCGTCTAAAACTAGAGCTTTGGGTGTTGGAACTCGAAGCGAGGGGCGGATTTGATTGGTTTAAGAACAAGGGAGCCGGGCCTTGGTTCCTTTATAAAGGAGGTGCATACCAAGAGCCCTCCCCGTAACCGTTTGAGACTCGCTTTTAATTAGGGAGTCATACCTAAGTCACGGTTCGGTTACCCACGCCCGTATTGATGAGAATCCCGGAATAAGGGGACACGATCTCTGCTTTGACAAGACGTGACAAGGAAACCGCCTTGCTAAACGCGCTGAGGTGGAACAATAAAATGAATAAAAGCCTGGCCGTGGCATGATGTCACGCCGCGGAATACGTCAGCAGATCCGATTGATACAAATATTATTCTCTCTACGATGGAATGTGGAACTTATTTTGCAGAGTCGGACACTACCCTGGTGTTCAACATCTTCTATGAAATATTCGGAGGAGGAACCCGCCTTGCAATGCCGAAGACAACTTGCGCGCCGGACTCATCGTCATTGAAGCCTGGTTCAGGGGCTACTGAGGGAGTCCTGGATTAGGGGGTGTCCGGATGGCCGGACTAGGACCTTTGGCCGGACTCCCGGACTATGAAGATACAAGATTGGAGACTCTGTCCCGTGTCCGGATGGGACTTTCCTTGGCGTGGAAGGCAAGCTTGGCGATATGATATGAAGATCTCCTCCCATTGTAACCGACTCTGTGTAGCCCTAGCCCTCTCCGGTGTCTATATAAACCGGAGAGTTTTAGTCTGTAGGACAAACAACAATCATACCATAGGCTAGCTTCTAGGGTATAGCCACTCCGATCTCGTGGTAGATCTACTCTTGTACTACCCATATCATCAATATTAATCAAGCAGGAGTAGGGTTTTACCTCCATCGAGAGGGCCCGAACCTGGGTAAAAACATCGTGTCCCTTGTCTCCTGTTACCATCCACCTAGACGCACAGTTCGGGACCCCCTACCCGAGATCCGCCGGTTTTGACACCGACACAAGGGAAGAGAGCTTCACCAGGGGGCTCTGCCCCGAAGGGTGTCCTCACTGCACTGTGCCCGCAAATGGGCCAGCCCTCCACCGAGCTGTAAGTTAATAAACAAGAAGCTATTGCTTTTTCCTCTGAGAACAATAACCAGGATATATTTTTTTTGCAGTCCAGCTAGTAGCTCATCTCAACAGGGTTCGTCTTTGGGGGATCTTCTTCCGGAGATGACGGAGAGTGAAACCCCATCTGCCTCTCCGCCCCATGGGGCAGGCGACCCGGAGGTGTCGTCACGGAGGAGTCCAGATCCGCTGAGGCCGGAAGTTAACACTTCGGTCGCCCCTAGCCCGGCGCGCTCGGCTACCATGGAGGGCAATGAGAAGGGTCCGGGATAGTCCGGTGCCCGGCCGAACATACTGACGTGCCTCCTAGAGCAAGCCGCTCTCTCGGAGGAGCACCGTGCGCTAATGGGTATGGTGTTGGAGAAGATTTCATCCGCAACTAGCGGGTTAAATGAAGCTTTTGGAAGCTTGCTCAAAGGCTCTGAGGTACGCGATGAAATACACAATTTTTGGTTGTACCGCACGCGCTAGGTGTGCTCCGTATAGATAGTAGCCCTTGAGACTCTGGTTGCTAGCCTTAGGCGGCAAACGGAGGATCACACTCTCAGGTAATGATCATACTGCATTCATGCTCAGGTTGCCAAGGGTCCGGCGGTAGACCGGACCTCTGCATTCACCGAACTGAGGCGACAGATTGATGTGGTGGATGCCGACATCACGCTTGTAAACAAGCGGCTTGACAAGTCATAGAGTATGCGCTCGTGTTTTCCTCATTTGTTTTTAAGAAATGTTAAGAGGATTGTAATATTGATATGATGTGGCTGCAGACGGAGCTGCTGCCATGGAGGCCCTGAGGGTGAAGCTTGCACAAGCCAAGGAACAAGTCCGGGCTAGCAATGCGGCTGCCCTGAAGGCAGTCGAAGACTTGAGAGCCAAACAGTCTGCTCATCACCGAAGCGAAGAATAGATAGCCGAGATGGCTGTGGAGCTGAGGGACGCTGCTGACTGGTATGAGCTTCTCGAGAAGGAGAATCAGGCAAAGGCGGCTGACCTGAAGAAGGCCCAGGATGTGGCTAAGGAGACGCGCTCTGAAATTAGAGACGCGCGGGAGGAACTTCGACAAGCCGGAGAAATCGCGGATGGAAGCCCATATTTGTTGCGGATGAAGTTCTTAGATCCAAAGTATGCTCCTTTGGATCGGCTTTGGAGCGCTGCAGATGAGTATGCGGACTTGGCGAAAAGTACGGCCGGTGCGACCAAGTTATTCAAGGATCATAAAGATAATAAAATAGAAAGGTTGTTCTGGTCGCAATTTAGCGCTCCAATGCGCTCATTGCCATTGAGTGAGAGGATGGCCGCTATAGCCGAGCTCCATAGGATGTCCGGTCTTGCAATGAGGTCTGTAATAGACCATCCATGGCCGAAGGGACTGAGGCCGGACAATTACTTTGGTTTAGTGCAACAATTATTTGGCGTCGGATCGCGAATCGATGCCATGAAAAGGTCGGCGTGCATAGAGGGTGTGCGAACGGCCCTTGCCCGTGTTAAGACATATTGGGCAGATATGGGGGCCACCAGCATTGCAACCCAGAGTCCGGCAGGAAGCCATGACCCAGCTGAGCACTACTTTGAGCAGGTCATTGAAGGTGCCCGTATAATAGAGGCTCAATGCTCGAAGAATGTCATGTTCGAGTGACAAGTCGATTAATTGTAAACAATTATGTGTTAAATATAGAGGCTGTGTTTATACTTTTGCCTAAAAGTGTTATAATGCCTCCTGCGCAACCGTTTATGTATGTATATAACTTGAAAGTTAGCAGTCGTTGGCTTTAGCCCCCACACATATAATGCGGGGGTGTTCGAAAAAATATGCGTAATCACACTTGATCCAACGTCTTGGTCCATTAAGGAGGTGATCGCATGTCGAACCAGGCAACCGGACTATATAGCTGTAACACTTTCACTTAGCCATAGGAGTTTAATGGTGGGGCCACTATGTAGCCCCTAGTACTTCCGCGTGCATCCTGATAGGGGCGCGTATGTATGTGACTGGGAAATGGTCATTCGTTAATGCGGAGGAATCCTATAGATTCTGCTGAGTCCTCGAGTGGTTGACCAGTCTCTCGCTGTATCATGACAGTCAGTTTTCGGCTTTCTCTACTGAGGTGCTCATCCGGAATAACTAGGGCACAATCGCAGTACTTCTCCTTTGGCCGCCTTAGCCGATAGAACGTAACGTAAGGCAGCAAACCTAGGAGCCGGGCAAACCCAACATTTGACCAAAGACATGATTTGGACCTGATGCATATAAGGCCAAAATCGCGACGCCGAACACTCCCGAAGGTATTCGAACTTTATAACATATACTGGGCTGAGCAGCGCCCTTGATTATGAACCCTGTATTTCCAGGCACGCTCATTGATCTGTCATGGCGAAATGCCTATAATGCCAGTATCCGCTATGGGTGTATTGAATACCCACGGGATGTCAAGCAACAAAAGACAGTAAAGAAGGTTTACACAGGGGCTTAATCTAAAGAGAAACCTTTGAGCGGGGCCCTGCTGCACGTCTGCACCTTTGTCTCCATTGTGCCGTATCCTGGAAGGGTGTCGCATGAATAGTGTCTGTAAAAACGAAAACTCATGTAAAAGAGTAAGCGTGCGGGAAGTTTGGTTATTCTCAATGGATGTTAGAAATATGAGATATTGGCCTGTTAGTAAGGCAAGCCGAATTGTGGGCTTTACTACATGTTTGCAGCCCCTGGCACCATTTATGGGGATATATGTATGGCACCCAGCTCAGTTTATCCGGGCTGTTGCTAACGGTGGTGCTCTGGACTCGTCTAACCGAGTCCGTGGTCTTAACGACCGATCATGCGTTCTGATGGGAGAGGCCGCTTAGTGTCCGGCTGCGAGAGCCACCGCATACTGCTCTGTGTTTCCGCTAACAGTTATGACGCCACGTGGACCGGGCATCTTAAGTTTAAGGCAGGCGTAGTTCGATACTGCCTTAAAGCAAGCGAAGGCCGTTCTTCCGAGTAATGCATGATAACCGCTGCTGAAGGGCGTGATGTCGAAGAGTAGTTCCTCGCTTCTGAAGTTGTCGGGAGAACGGAATGTCACCTCTAATACGAGGGAGCCCCAGCAGCGGGCCTCAATGCCTAGTATCACTCCTTTAAAGGTGGTGTTACTTTGGCTTATTCTGGATGGGTCTATCCCCATTTTGTGGACGGTGTCCTGATATATCAGATTAAGACTACTACCGCCATCCATTAGGACTCGAGTGAGATGGTATCCGTCAATTATTGGGTCGAGCACCAAGGCAGCCGATCCTCCATGCCGGATACTGGCAGGGTGGTCCCTGTGATCAAAGGTGATCGGGCAGGCCAACCAGGTGTTGAATTTGGCGGCGATGGACTCTATGTGAGTTGCGTGGACCATGTTTACTGTTTTGACTTCTGGTGGGAATTTTTTCTGTCCCCCAGTGTTCGGCTGGCGAGGCTCATCCTCATCTTCACTTGGCGTTTCCCTTCCCTTGTGTTCGGCGTTTAACTTGCCGACCTGCTTGAAGACCCAACATTCTCTGTGAGTATGATTTGCAAGTTTTTCAGGGGTGCCATGGATTTGGCACAATCTGTCCAGGACTTTATTTAGGCCGGACGGTCCTTCTTTGCTGCCCTTAAATGGCTTCTTTCTTTGACCGGGTCGAGAGCCCCTGAATCTGGCGTTGACCGCTATGTTGTCCGGACTTCCTTCATTATTTCAACGCTTGTTCTTATTGCATCATGGCTTCCCGTTGCCATCTCGAATTTCGGATGTGCCTGGGTCACTGGTGCCTATACGGGCCAACCAGCTATCTTCGCCCGCACAAAAGCGGGTCATAAGGCTTGCTAAGCCCGCCATCATCCTTGGCTTTTCTTGGCCGAGGTGTCTGGCCAACCACTCGTCCTGGATACTATGCTTAAAGGCCGCTAGGGCTTCGGCATTCGGACAGTCGACAATTTGATTCTTCTTAGTGAGAAATCTGTTCCAAAGCTTGCGGGCTGACTCTTCGGGTCGATGTATTATGTGACTTAAATCGTCTGCGTCTGGAGGTCGGAGATAGGTCCCTTGAAAATTGGCCCTAAAAGCATCCTCAAGTTCCTCCCTGCTTCCGGTTGAATTTTCTGGGAGGCTTTTCAACCAGTGTCGAGCTGGCCCTTTCAACTTGAGGGGAAGGTATTTGATGGCGTGTAGGTCATCCCCACGAGCCATGTGGATGTGGAGGATAAAATCTTCAATCCAGACACGAGGGTCTGTCATTCCGTCATATGCCTCTATGTTCACGGGTTTGAATCCCTGTGGAAATTCGTGATCCAGCACCTCATCGGTGAAGCACAGAGGGTGCACAGCCCCTTTGTATCTGGACATGTTATGGCATGCTATCGGCTGTTGTTGCGTCCGGTGTTGATTCCAAACTGGTATTCGTTCAGTGTGATTGTTTTGGTGAACATAATCCCGCATCAGAGCATGTCCTCTGGATCCGTAGATGGACCTGACCGCATCAGCCTTTTTGTCCAGGAGCTCACGTAAATCGTGTGCGACATCAGTGGTTGCTCTATCGCGGCCATGAAGTGGTTGGTCCGGCCGAATGGCCGTATTGATCTTTGGCAGAATGGGCTCTGCAGCCTCATCGTCGAATTCAGGCAGCAGCTTACGTTTTGGGTAGCTCTTTGTGTGGCGATTGTCGCCACATTTTCCTTCAGTGTCTAGCACCTTATTCCATCTGCGGTTGAGCGTATCCTGCGCGGCTTTAAGCCTTTGCTTTTGCTTCTTTAGGCTCCTTGCCGTGGCCATAAGCCTTCTGCGGAGGTTATCTTGTTCCAAACATTTTTCCGGGATGATGAATGCATCGTCAACTGGAATGTCCTCCTCTCCGGGGGCAGTTTGATGAGTTTGGCCCTCAGGATCGCTGTGGTCGGGCGTCTGTTCAGCATGGCCTGGCTCTTCTTGCTCCATCGCTGGGTTCATATTGTTGCCATTGGAGTCAACCAGAGTGTCAGTTTTCCTTGCGCCGTTATCGCTATTTTTACTGTGAGTAGACTTAGAGCGGCACCTGCGCCGTCGTTTTGGCTTTTGTCCGGTGGGTTTATCCTCCGTTGTGTCCTTTTTGTCACTATTGTCCTCCTTAGGAGTGTCCACCATGTAGATGTCATATGATGAAGTGGCGGTCCAGCGCCCCGTGGGCGGTGGTTCCAGATCGTCCCCTGCATCGACGTCCATACCGTCGATGTCGTCGGAGTCGAAATCAAGCATGTCTGCTAGGTCATCGATAGCGGCTATGAAGTGGGTGGTGGGTGGGAGGCGATTTTCTTCGTCGTCTGTATCCCACTCGGGCCGGACATAGTTCATCCAGGAATCTCCTGACAGAGAGAGAGACCTTAATGAATTTAGCACATCGCCAAAGGGGGAGTGCTAAAAGATATCCGCGGCGGTGAACTCCATTACTGGATCCCAATTGGACTCGATGGGCCCGGGCGCGCGTGATTCAGAACCCTCATCCGGACACAGGTCCGGGGGTCCGGTGACGCAGATTCCCTTAATGGCGGAGTGTGTGTTCGGCTCTACTGCCGAAGAGTATGCGGCCTCCGTGGCGGGGTCCATCCACCCATCCTCGGACGACGCGATCTGCCCCAGATTTAGGTCCGGAGCAGCTGCAGGGGTGATATCCCGAATATTGTCCGACAACTGATTTAAGGCGTGCTCGTCGCGACTGTTCGGCGCTCCTGATATGGGCCCGAATCCGTCGAAGATCAAGTCTCCACGGACATCGGCCGTGTAATTCAAGTTGCCGAACCTGACCTGGTGGCCAGGAGTGTAGCTGTCGATCTGCTCCAAATGGCCACCGAGTTGGCCCACAGTGCGAAGCCGCCGAACACGAAGATCTGTCCGGGTAGAAAAGTCTCGCCCTGGACTGCGTTGTTGAAGGTTGAGGAAGCCATCGAACCTTACAACAACGACACAGAGGAACTCTCAATGAAAGCACCAATGTCGGTGTCAAAACCGGCGGATCTCGGGTAGGTGGTCCCGAACTGTGCGTCTAAGGCTAATGGTAACAGCAGGCAGGGGAGACGATGTTTTATCCAGGTTCGGGCCCTCTCAATGGAGGTAA
This sequence comes from Triticum aestivum, assembly GCF_018294505.1. Lineage (NCBI taxonomy): Eukaryota > Viridiplantae > Streptophyta > Magnoliopsida > Poales > Poaceae > Triticum > Triticum aestivum. Next base: position 454,864,725 of record NC_057804.1, read on the forward strand.
TACCCTACTTCCTGCTTGATTGATCTAGATGATATGAGTATTACAAGAGTTGATCTACCACGAGATCGTAGAGGCTAAACCCTAGAAGCTAGCCTATGGTATGATTGTTGTTCTCCTACGGACTAAACCCTCCGGTTTATATAGACACCAGAGGGGGCTAGGGTTACACAGAGTCGGTTACAGAGAAGGAGATCTAACATCCGAATTGCCAAGCTTGCCTTCCACGCAAAGGAGAGTCCCATCCGGACACGGGACGAAGTCTTCAATCTTGTATCTTCATAGTCCAACAGTCTGACCAAAGTACATAGTCTGGCTGTCCGGATACCCCCTTATCTAGGACACCCTCAGTGGCTATTCCGGAGCCCCTGTGAGGCTCACTTCATGGACCACTAAGGGCCTCAACTGGGGGTCCCAGACGGAGGTGCAGATGCTGCAGAAGCGCATCACCAACATGCTGGGGAAAAATGTTGGTCTCACCAATGTGGTGTAGATCATGATCTTCTGCCGCATCCTCCCTTGCTAGCGCCGGGCCTCCCACATGTGGGAGTTCAATCTGGAGGAGCCGCAGACCTTGAAGCGCTTCTTCAGCACTATGCACAAAGGAATATGGAAACTGCTCTTCAAGGCCCAGAAGAGCTGGCCCATGGAGATCGAAGATGTCAGGCTCGACATCGAGAATCCGGCCACTCCAGTAAGTATTACCCTTTCCGAAGATGTGTCGAGACAATATTTTTTAATCAACAAGAATCTTATCAACCAACTTCTTCACAGGGCTGGACAGTAAAGGCGGAGTAGATCAAAAGTCCGGCTCCGCTGCCCGAAGACACAGCCACTCCCTAGCTGACAGAGGTGCTGGTCTCGGCGCCCTATCAGGCGTCGGAGAAGAAGGGCAAGGAGCCCATGTGTGGCCCCCGCCGCAGAGGCCCTTCGGACGCTGTGTCCAGAGAGACCGAGAGCATCTCCTCTCATGAGGGAGACGAGGACGAAGAGGAGGGGGGAGGTGGAAAGTGACTCCCCCCTCAAGTGGAGGAGGAAGATGATACATCTCCAACGTATCTACTTTTCCAAACACTTTTGCCCTTGTTTTGGACTCCAACTTGCATGATTTGAATGGAACTAACCCAGACTGACGTTGTTTTCAACAAAACTGCCATGATGTTATTTTTGTGCAGAAATAGAAGTTCTCGGAATGACCTGAAAATCCACGGAGACACGTTTTGGAATTAATAAAAAATATTGGTGAAAGAATCAGCATCAGGGGGCCCACACCCTGTCCATGAGGGTGCAGGGCGCACCCCCCATCGGGGCACGCCCCTTGCCTCGTGGCCCCCCTGGGACTCCACCGACCTCAATTCCAACTCCATATATTCACTTTTGGGGAGAAAAAATCAAGGAGAAAGATTCATCACGTTTTACGATACGGAGCCGCCGCCAAGCCCTAATCTTCCCCGGGAGGGCTGAACTGGAGTCTTTTCGGGGCTCCGGAGAGGGGGATTTGTCGTCATCGTCATCATCAACCATCCTCCATCACCAATTTCATCATGCTCACCGCCGTGCGTGAGTAATCCCATCACCAATTTCATGATGCTCACCACCATGCGTGAGTAATCCCATGATAGGCTCGCTAGATGGTGATGGGTTGGATGAGATTTACCATGTAATCGAGTTAGTTTAGTTAGGGTTTGATCCCTAGTATCCATTATGTTCTAAGATTGATGTTGCTATGACTTTCCCATGCTTAATGCTTGTCACTAGGGCCCGAGTGCCATGATTTCATATCTGAACCTATTATGTTTTCATGAATATATGTGAGTTCTTGATCCTACCTTGCAAGTCAATAGTCACCTACTATGTGTTATGATCCGGCAACCCCGAAGTGACAATAATCGGGACCACTCTCGGTGATGACCGTAGTTTGAGGAGTTCATGTATTCACTAAGTGCTAATGCTTTGGTCCAGTACTCTATTAAAAGGAGGCCTTAATATCCCTTAGTTTCCAATAGGACCTCGCTGCCATGGGAGGGTAGGACAAAAGATGTCATGCAAGTTCTTTTCCATAAGCATGTATGACTATATTCGGAATACATGCCTACATTACATTGATGAACTGGAGCTAGTTCTATCTCACCCTATGTTATAACTGTTGCATGAGGAATCGCATCCGACATAATTATCCATCATTGATCCATTGCCTACGAGCTTTTCACATATTGATCTTTGCTTAGTTATTTCTCCGTTGCCACTATTACGATTAGTACAAAACCGCTACTGTTACTTTTGCCACCATTACTGTTACTTCTATACTACTTTGCTACTAAATACTTTGCTGCAGATATTAAGTCTTTTAGGTGTGGTTGAATTTACAACTCAGCTGCTAATACTTGAGAATATTCTTTGGCTCCCCTTGTGTCGAATCAATAAATTTGGGTTGAATACTCTACCCTCGAAAACTGTTGCGATCCCCTATACTTTTGTGTTATCAAGACTATTTTCTGGTGCCATTGCCGGGGAGCATAGCTCTATTCTTTGACTCACTTGGGATTTATATCTGTTGATCACTATGAGGAACTTGAAAGATGAAAGAACTAAGATTTTTCCCTCAACTACGAGGGGAGGTAAGGAACTGCCATCTAGCTCTGCACTTGATTCACCTTCTGTTTTGAGTAAACTTGTGACACCTGCACCTGCTATTGTTTTGGATATGTCACATGTTATTGATGATGCCACTTCTGCTATGCATGATGCTTATGATGATACTACTTCTATGCTTGATAATACTGTGCCATTAGGTGAATTTCTTGATGAACAACTTGCTAGGGTTAGAGAGAATGAAATTATTGAAACTGATAATATTGATGAAAGTGATGATGAAGATTCTCCCCCTAGATATGGATTGCGAGATGTACCTGAGGGTTATGTTATGGATGAAGAAACTGCTAGAGATCTTTTTGCTTGTAAAGATAGATATGATCTTAAGAAATTGTTAGCTAAGCTGAAAGAAAAGTCTTTGAATGCTAGAATGAAATATGATCCTCTTTTGCTACTTCATCTATCTGTATTTCTGATAAGGATTATGATTTCTCTGTCGATCCTGAGTTAATTACTTTGGTTGAATCCGATCCTTTTTATGGCTATGAATCTGAAACTGTTGTGGCACATCTTACTAAATTGAATGATATAGCCACCCTATTTACTCATGAGGAAAAAATTTGTTACTACTATATCATTAAGTTATTTCCGTTCTCATTAAAGGGTGATGCTAAAATATGGTTTAATTCTCTTGCTCCTGGTTGTGTGCGTAGTCCCCAGGATATGATTTATGACTTCTCTGCTAAATATTTCCCCGCTCATAAGAAACAATCTGCCTTAAGGGAAATATATAATTTTGTGCAAATTGAATAAGAGAGTCTCCCACAAGCTTGGGGGAGGCTTCTCCAATTATTTAATGCTTTGCCTGATCATCCTCTCAAGAAAAATGAAATACTTGATATCTTTTATAATGGACTAACCTATGCTTCCAGAGACCACCTGGATAGTTGTGCTGGTTGTGTTTTCAGGGAAAGAACTGTTGAGCAAGCTGAATTGCTATTAAATAATATATTGAGCAATGATAATGATTGGACACTTCTTAAACCAACTCCTAAGCCAACTTCGAAGAAAAGGGGTATTCTATTTCTCAGTCCTGAAGATATGCAAGAGGCAAAGAAATCTATGAAGGAAAAAGGTATTAAAGCTGAAGATGTTAAGAATTTACCACCCATTGAACAAATACATGGTCTTGATAACCCGACACAAGTAGTAAAGGTAAATTCTCTCTATAGATTTGATGAAGGTGATATTCCTTGTTATAAGTCTGCTAGCTAATGCTGCTTGGATGAGTTCGATAATTTTATTGTTAAATAAGAAAACTTCAATGCTTATGTTGGTAGACAATTGAAACGTAATGCTTATATGGTTGAACACTTGCGTGATTATATGTCTTGAGTTAAAGGTGACTTAAGCTTATTAGTAAACATGCATCTATGGTTACCAATCAAGTAGAACAAGTACTTAAGGCACACGATGATTTGCTCAATGAATTAAATAATAAGAAAAATGATAATGATGTTAGAGTTATGAGTAGAGGTGGTAGAATGACCCAGGAACCTTTGTATCCTGGGGGCCACCCTAAGAGAGTTGATCAAGACTCTTAGAGAACTAATGTTGATGCACCTAGTCCTTCTAAGAAGAAGAAAAAGAAAAATGATAGGACTTTGCATGCTTCTAGTGAACCTGTTCTAGACACACCTGAGAATCCTAATGATATTTCTATTTCTAATGCTGAAACTCAATCTGGTAATGAACATTTACCCAGTGATAATGTTAATGATGATGTTCATGTTGATGCTCAACCTAGCAATAACAATGATGTAGAAATTGAACCTGCTGTTGATCTTGATAACCCACAATCAAAGAATCAACATTATGATAAGCGAGACTTTGTTTCTAGGAAGCACGGTAAAGAAAGAGAACCATGGGTTCAGAAACCCATGCTTTTCCTCCTAAACCATCCAAGAAAAATGATGATGAGGATTTTGAGCGCTTTGCTGAAATGATTAGACCCATCTTTTTGCGTATGCGTTTGACTGATATGCTTAAAATGAATCCTTATGCTAAGTATAAGAAAGATATTATTACAAATAAAAGAAAGATATCGGAAGCCAAAATTTCCACCATGCTTGCCAATTATACTTTTAAAGGTGGAATACCAAAGAAACTAGGAGATCCAGGAGTGCCAACTATACCATGCTCCATTAAAAGAAACTATGTTAAAACTGCTTTATGTGATCTTGGAGCCGGTTTTAGTGTTATGCCTCTCTCTTTATATAGTAGACTTGATTTGAATAAGTTGACACCTACTGAAATTTCTTTGCAAATGGCCAATAAATCAACCGCTATACCCATCGATATTTGTGAGGATGTGCCTGTTGTGGTTGCAAACATTACTATTTTAACGGACTTTGTTATTCTTGATATTCTCGAGGATGACAGTATGTCGATTATCCTTGGTAGACCCTTTTTGAATACTGCAGGGGTTGTTATTGATTGCAATAAAGGCAATGTCACTTTTCATGTCAATGGAAATGAGCATACGTACACTTTCCGAGGAAACAACCTAAAGTTCATAGTATAAATTCTATTGGAAAATTTTAACGATTACTATTGGAGGTTTTGAATTCCCTCTTCCTACTGTCAAGAATAAATACGATATTCTTATTGTTGGGGACATGCATATCCCCGTTGAGGTAACCTAGTGTTATTTGAAAATACTCTGGTTTCATGTTATTCGGAAGAAGTTTGTTAACAAGACTTGATCAACCTTGTTAATGGATTCCTTTTGATGAACATGAGATGGATGAAGTTAGAAAGCACAACTCTCTGTACCCTCCTTTTACTTTCTGCTATTTAGATTAAAGAAAGCAAAATAGTATTTTCTGTCTATTTTCTGAATTATCCATGCAATAAAAAATACCCCGAAAATAAAAGTACTCCAAATGTCCTGAAAATGAAGTATGACTTTTTGTAGAATATTTAAGAATTTCTGGCACTGAGAACACACCAGGGGGACCCACCATTTGGCCACGAGGGCATAGGGCACGGCCCCTGCCTCATGGGCCCCATGTGGACCCCCTCCACTTATTCGCACACCCACTCACTTCGTCTTCCTCCAGAAAAATCCTACCATAGCTCAAACCCGTGTTCTAGCTCATCTTGTTGCCATTTTCGATCTACTTGCTCAAAGCTCCATTTACAAAACTATTTTGGGGGATTGTTCTTCGGTATGTGACTCCTCCAATGGTCCAATTAGTTTTTGTTCTAGTGCTTTATTTATTAAAAAAATTGCTGTTGAGGTGACCCTGTTCTTGAGCTTGCATGACAAATTTATATGGTCCAAAGTAGTTTTAATGCATGATATAGCCTCTAGGCACTTGTGGGAGTAGTTGCTATCAATCTTGTTTTGAGTTTGGTTCACTTTTATTTTGAGTCTAAAAATTTCATAAATTTTTAGAGAAGAAAATGATGAAGAGATTGTTTGAGGGGCTCTCGAGCCGAGCTCAAAGTAAAGAAAGAGAATGAAAAAGCCCAAATACAATTTCTCGCACCGCGGAGGTCCGGCCGTGTGAATGGCCTTGTGATGCTTTTGAAGGAGAGAATTTATGAGGACTTTTATTACTTGATGAGAATGCAGGCCATCACCGACTTCTCCACGACAACGTCATCAGTATCTCCTACTCACTAATATTTGTGCAAAATTTTCACTTTCCATGCTAAGAAATCACCTCCTTGTAGAATTTCATTTATATATGAGTTTAAGGAGATGTCACTTATGATTTTGTGAGGTTTGCAAATTACCTTTGAGGGCACTATCGAGGAACCACATCCTAGCGATGTGGATGGATTTATTGATAGAATTGTTGTAGGAGAAACAAGGAAAGTTTCATATGCAAGAACTAGTATACATTTTCCCGTTCTATGTTACTTTGCGATATTTGCTAGTATATGCTTAATTGGTCACGGGAACAGTGGAAACTTTAGTGCTCCTGGCCTTGTTATTTTGCACCATGCTTTGTTTCATGATACAACCTTCAGTTTAGGCGCTATTGTTGCTAAACGGTTAAGTCTGAACCGTACAAAGAGCCCCATCTTCAGTGGTATCTTTGATTCATGCCTTGCTAAACACTTTGAGATACCTATTAGGCATCATGAGAAGGAGGAAAATTTGCTGCCCACTATTTTTTCTAGATTATAAGAGTATGGTATCACATGACTTTATTGTTAAAAATAAGAAGAAGATGCTTAAGGATAACTTGATGTTTGATAAAAATCACTATGAGACTATTACCTTGCCTGCACCCTCCTTGTTTAACATACATTCAGGCACATACCTCATCTTGCCCGAGGCCATTTCTGCATACTGGAATCTGACACAAGTTCCAGAGCCAGAGCCTGAGCCACCACTTGACCCCTATCGACAGTTTGTTTATCACTGGGATCCGCAGGAGATCGCTAACTAGTGGCACCCTGAGGACCCTCCTCAGTACACCGGAGAGAGTAGCTTCGATCCATGGGCATCGACCAACTTAGGCCAAAAGCCTAAGCTTGGGAGGGGGTACATATTTTTCACCGACATTACATTCATGTTCACACACTCATTCTAGTTGTCGGTGCTCATACTTTTTCATTGTACTATCCATGCTAGTTTATTTTCTTTTCTTGCTTTCTTCTTGTGTGTTTGAAAAACCTTAAGAAAAACCAAAAAACTAGTTGTAGCCTTTAGCTAGTTTACTTTCCATGTTTGTAGTAGTAATTAAAAGAAAACCCAAAAAGATTTCTCGTTCTTATTTTGCTTGTTGGGAGCTTTCCCGTGTAAATAGTTTTATTTCTTTTCTTTTCTTTGGGGGTCGAGAGGACAAGACCACGATGAAAATGTTGAGTGGCTCTCATATGCATTATTTTTGATTTAACCAAGAGCCCATATTACCTTGTCTTCTCCTTTGTATTAAATGCTTGCATATTCCAGCTTAGTCCAATGCACGTGCACTATTATTATTATTATTATTATTATTATTATTATTATTATTATTATTATTATTCACACTGTTCGGTTGTGCAAGTGAAAGGCAATAATGATGATATATGATGCACTGATTGAGATGAGAGAAGCTGGTATGAACTCGACCTATCTTGTTTTTGTAAATATGATTAGTCCATCGTTCCTGATTCAGCCTATTATGGATGAAACATGTTTGCAATGACAATTAGAGATTATAGTTGCTCATGCCATGCTTAATTAGCTAGGAGTTTGTTGGTGTACTAAAGTAGGGCACTCCTTTGTACCCCTTATTTGTACACGGGCAGTCAGAGCCGCGCCCACGGCCACACTTAAGCAGGGCAGAGACATGAAATCAAAGCCGCAAGATGGTCAGCGCAACACCAAGGCAGGGACGCAAAGAGCAAGAGGGCAAGTTAGACTCCCCCGGCAAGACCCTTGCAGGGGCAGCTTACCCGACGCCAGCGGAGCGTGCCACCCTTGAGCCCCAGTTTTTCCAACACCATCAACCACGTTGGGACCAAGGCTCGAGAGGCGCCACCATGATGGCATGCAGATCTTTGCGAAGACAAGGAACACCCATAATTAGAAGGGGATTAGAAGACGACGAACCTCTGCGAGATCCTTGCCGAGGAAACCCACAAGACCCCCGGCAAGATCCTTGCCGGGGACGACCGCAACACCACGACAAGACCCTTGCCGGGGCCCCGCCAAGGCCCTTGCCGAGGACATCCGTGGGGCCACGACCAGGCCCGCACCCGCCAAGTTTTTACCACCGCTCCCATGCAGCTACCAGCCCACCAGCTAGGCAGGCACCTGCGTGTCGACATGAGGTTTCCAGGCCAACTCAGCGCATGCCTACGTGGTGGCATGTAAATCTTCATGAAAGCGCCACCACCGTGCCACCTCAGCAGTCTACCAGCGTACATGGCGCTGGCTGCCTTGCTGGCCTGGGCGCGTGTCGAAGCAGGGCAAGGCGGCGGTAAAGCAAGGGGACACATCAGAGGCGCATTAAATGCGTCTTGTCCTATAATGGCTAAGCGATAAGCTTGGCCACAGTGCACCAATGCCACCTCCTATGTGCCACTATGGCAACCCCCTTGACTATAAAAGGAGGCCCAAAGCATCCAGGAGAAGGATTCGGACCCTTGGGCAAGTTACTCTCATTGTAGCTAGCTCAAGAACTCCAAGAACACAGATATACACACTAAAGCAGGACTTGGGTATTACGCATCCTTGCGGCCCCAACCTGGGTAAACGACCTGAGTGTTTGTGTTGACTATTGATCCCGCTCTCCTCACGATTCAGCGCCCCGCAACCGTAGTAGGTGTTCTTGTGATCCCATAGGTGTCGTTTTCCACTGACATCTTCGGCGCGCCAGGTAGGGGATCGCGGCAGTTGTGAGAATCTGGTTTAGCAGCTAGTTGAACAGTTCCTCATCGCCATGGCTTCCAAGGAAGAAGGCGACCAAGCGAGCAGCTCCGTCAGCAAGTGCAGCAAGCGTTCACTCGACGATAAGAAAGCTAAGTCGTGCAAAACTTTGAGTAGTTCCCTTTTATATAAGGTTATTTTCCTCGGAGATCTTTCCTTTGTATAAGAAACCTGCACACAGTGGGGCCCTTCCATTATTGGCAACGCCCTTGGTCTGGTTCGATTCCCCTCAACAGATCGAGCGGCTGCGTCGAGAACGGCAGGGTGGCCTTCCACTGTTGGCAATGCTCTCGTTTCTGTCTCGAGTCCGCTCGATAGTTCGAGCGGCCGCGCTGAGAACGGCAAGGTGGTTCGCACGGCAGCAAGCACACCCTGCCGGCCGCTAAAGGATCCGTCCTTCAAAGCGTTGCGGTTTGGGTTCACGCGCCAGCAAGCCTGCCCAATTGGCGTAGGGTGGACATACAAGGAAGGGTTGAGCAGGGGAATAACGTACATCGATTAAAGTATTGCAGGGTTATATTACATCAATTGTTGTTGTGGCTCTAACTAAAGGTATGAATTGTCTTGGTAGTGAACCCACAACGGCAACAAGAAACGCGGTGCCTAATCCCGGCCCTGGCCCTCAACCCTCTGAATTCCGCCAACGCGGCTAATGATGGGCTCAATGCGCTCCTTGAGCACCGAGTGGTCTACATAGCCCGGCAAGCTATCCAGTGCGGCGTTGAAGTCAAGTTCGGGGTTCCAGTATGCCAGCTTGGTGAGGACCTTGGTCATAGCGCCCCGACAAAGTGTCCGGGCCTCACTGGCTAGGGAGCTTGCCTGGTTGGAGTCGAATCGTTCCAAGGCTCCAAGAACATCCTCGAAGAACAAGGTCAGCTTGGCGTTGGGGCTCGTGCTTAGTTCCTGGGCATACCTCACTTCCGGCATCCCCATGTCAGCCAACTGCTTGGTGATCCTGTTGGCGACATCGGTGAGGCGGCTGATCCAGAGGTCCTCGCCCTTCACGGAATCTGCATGGTTGGCGGCGTTATTCTTTCACAACTACCTCTCCTCCGCCAGGCTCTTGGTCAAGGCTCCCTCCTAGGCTTTGGCCTCTGTGAGCGTCTTCTCAAGACCCTCCAGCTTCAGCTTCAGGTCCTTGATTGAGTCGTTGGTGCGGGAGAGCTGCTCGGCCTTGGCGAGGTTTTCGTCCTGCGCCACCGTCAAGGCGCAGCTGGCTGTGTCTCTCTCCCTCACCAGCTGGTCGGCCCTGGCCTTCAGGCCGTCCTGCTCTGCCTCCAGCTCCTTCACCTTGTTGCCGTGGGCTAGAGCTTGGGCATCGATCGCTTCCTTGTGCCTATGCTCCAACTCAGGGTCGTGCTGCGGCAAGCTTCTTGACCTCCTCGTCCTTGCCGCGGAGTGCGGCGGCAAGCGTCGCCTCACGGGCGACGAGGTCCTCCTCATGGGAGCCCAGCTCAGCCTGGCGCTGGGACTGGATGGCCTTGGCCTTGGAGGCCTCCTCCCTCCCCTCCTCCCGGGTCTTCTTGATGTCTGCCTGCTTCAGGAGAAGCTCCAGCTCGCGCTACGCCAGCTGGCCTTGGGCAGCCTTCAGCTCCTCATGGGCCTGGTGGAACCAGGCCTACGCCTCGGCGACGCGCTTCCCGACGTCCGCCTCCGCCTGGCCCGCCACAGACTTCGCCTTATCCAGGCGGGCACGGTGGAGCGCCTGCAGCTTCCAGAAGTTGGAGCCCATGGCCCGAAGAAGCTGCTCCTCCTGGGTGCCACCGCCACCGGCGCTCGGTTCCTCGACGATCTTGAGCCCAGCAGCGGCGAGCACTTCATCATAGAATACCTCCTCCTCGGCCGGCGCCCTGGTGCTCGCCGTCCCTAGGAGATGGACGAACAAGTCGTCGCCCACCTTCAGGTATTTTCTTGAGTCAGAGGCAGCGGACAAGGAGGGTTGGTCGTCAACGACCTCATCCTCGGCAGCGGCCTTGATGGCCTCCTCCTCGGTAGCTCCCTTGCCGGCCTCCTCCTTGGTCGCGCCCTTGCCGGCCTTCTCGGAGGCACCCTCACCGGTCTCTCCGGCAAGCCCCTTGGCAGCATCCTCGGCCGCGGTCTCGGCAGCCTCCTTGGCGGCGACTTTGTCAGCCTCGGCCACGGCATCCGCGGCGACCTCCTTGATGATGGTTTCGGGATCCTCCTGGTCTGCCGGGGGGGATCTGGATGCCGAAAAAGGGAGTGAGCCAGGGCCAAAATAAAACAAAAGAAGAAGAGAAGAAGAGCAAGGGAAAACAGATGACTCACCCGTGCCGGCTGAGAAGAAGTGGTCCCCTCCTCGCCAACATCTGTTGTCGGGACGGGGGCGCGAGCGCCCAAGTCCACCTCCTCCTCCTCCATGCGTGTGGGCTCGACGTCTGGCGCCCTTGCCGGGGATGCCCCTCGGGGCAGTGTGGTCAATGAGGGCGGCGTGGTGGGGGTGGCCCTTGGTGGCTCCTCCTGCTGCTGCCCTCCACCTGCAGGCACGACAAGGTCGGTACCAAGAAATCATGCCCTAGCGCACGTTGATAAGAGGTAGGTGGTGAACACACGTTGGGGGCTGAGCTGGGGGCTGCGCCGCGACTGCTGTCCGGGTTGCTCTCCACCACCAGCGACGCCGTTGATGTATTCGCCGGGGGCCGCCTGCCCGCCGAGGCCTTGGCTCTCTTCGCTGCTTGCTGGGCCAGCGTCTCCATTTCCCTGCGAAGACAAAGACAAATCAAGGGAGGCGGCATGGTTGAGAGGGCGGAAACAGCGAGGGGTAGAATGCTTACTCGTCCTCCACCTCCTCTTCTGCTGCCTCCCTCTTCCCCCTTGGGCCGAGCGACGAAAATTCAAAGGCTACATCCATGCCGGCATTGGCGGGAGGAGGGGAAGGTGATGGAGTCCGGTAGCATTTGGATGAAGAAGAGGCGGTCGTCTTCGTCTTCGCCACCATGGCCTTCTTCTTCGCCATCGCGGCCTCCTTCTTTGCTGCTGCGTCCCTCATCACGCACGCGATCTCCCCCTGACCCCCTTGCCACGGCTCGGCCATGTCAGACCGATGCGTCGTTTCTTCATAGCCGAGGGGTCACCGGACTCGGCCTCCTCCTCAGATGATTCTTCACCCACGCCCCCGGCAGGGGGGACCTCGGTGCTGGCGCCGCCCGCCTCCCTGGCGGACTTCACCCACTCGGCGAGCTCCTTCTCTTCGGCGGCCATGGTGACCTTGTTTTTCATGCCGCCGGCGTCGCCAGCCATCCTGGCGAGCTCCGCCTGCTCCGCTCTGGCGGCGATGTAGTTCAGCTCCTCCTGGGTGGTGTCCTGGATGATCACCGGCTCGTCATGATCAAGTTCTTCTACCAAGTTGGCGAAGAACTCCTCCACCTCGCGTGCCGGGGGCTCGACCCAAGCTGGGTCGAGAACATGCGCATTGAAGACCGGCATCATGGCGAGGATTTTGGCCTGCCAGGAGTTGTTGCTCAGTGGGACCACTCCCGGCGGAAGCCCGAACAAGGGACCCTTGATGACCTTACCGGACTTCGCCGCCTTGCTAGTTCTCTCCACCTTGCTGTCGGCGAATACGTCGACCTGGAAGAGCCTCTGGCAATACTAGGAGTGCCCCCAGCACCGTGAGGTTGTTCTGCAGGCCGGTGTGGAGCCTCATGATGTCGGCCGCGTTCCTGAAATCCCAGGCCGGCCTCCCCTTGTTGTGCAGCGAAGCGATTCGGTGACGGATGAAATCCGCCGCAATCATCTCAAGGGTGAGCCGGCCTCGGTAAGGCGGCGAATCCTGGTGGTGGCGATCGAAAACTTCTTATCATTGGGGTCGAGCTCGCTCCAGTCTGCGCCCCGGAGCAGCGGCTCCCGACGGACACCCCGGCAGAACTCCGATGGGTTCTCCTCCATGATCCAGCACCATCGGCCCGGCCACTCCTCCCACCTCTCCTTCGTGGCACCCTATAGGTAGGCGCCTTTCTCCTAGGCCCTCGGGATCTAGGCGACGGTTCCAGAAAGGGCACCCCCGGGTTGGACACGGGGGGAGAAGTAGTGGCGGAAAAGCACCGTGCTGGGCACCACCCCGGTGAAGCCCTCGCAGAGGTGGGCGAAGCACGCCAAGCACGCCACAGTGTTCGACGTGAGGTCCAACAGATGGAAGCCAAAAGTGCGCGTGATGTCGTTGAAGAAGTCGGAAAAAGGGGGGCAGAGCCTGCAGAAGAAGAAGTTAACGAAGAACGGGTACCGTTTTGAGCCGCCTTTGTTGCAATCCGTGGGGAGGGCGCGCGTGGCGGGGTGCGCCGTCATCATCGCCCCCCACAAAGGCTTGAAGTAGTCCTTGAGCTCGAGACACTCAAGAAAACGACACCTATGGGATCACAAGAACCCCTACTACGATTACGGGGCGCTGGGTCGTGAGGAGAGCAGGATCAGCAGTCAGCACAAACACTCAGGTCGTTTACCCAGGTTCAGGCCGCAAGGATGCGTAATACCCTAGTCCTGCTTTAGTGTGTATATCTGTGTTCTTGGAGTTCTTGAGCTAGCTACAACAAGCGTAACTTGCCCCAGGGTCCGAATCCTTCTCATGGATGCCTTGGGCCTCCTTTTATAGTCAAGGGGATTGCCACAGTGGCACACAGGATACGACACCAAGGAATTGTTGCACTAAACAAAAATAACTGTCCGGCTTAGGCCCCTTCGGCAATAGATGGTCTACTACAGACCGCATTGCAAGACCGGACAGCCTGTGGAGCTCGGCCACAGCAGCCATCCTCTCACTCAAAGGAAATGTGCGCATTGGAGCGCTGAACTGCCACCAGAACAACTTTTCCACTTCATCATCTTTTTGATCCTCGAAAAACTTGGCTGCATTAGCCGTACTCTTCGCCAAATCCGCATAGGCGTCTGCAGGACTCCAGTGTCGATCCAGAGGAGCGTACTTTGGATCTAAAAACTTCATCCGCAACAAATAAGGGTTTCCAGCCGCAATTTCCCTAGCCTGTCGAAGCTCCTCCCATGCATCCCTAATCTCGAAACGCGTCTCCTTGGCTGCATCAAGAGCCTTTTTCAGGTCAGCCGCATTAGCCTTATTATCTTTTTCAAGGAGCTCATACCGGTTGGCGGAATTTTTCAGCTCCACAGCCATCTCGACTATCTTTTCTTCACTCCGGCGACAAGCAGCCTGTTCGACTCTCAACTCTTCGGCCGCCTTTAGGGCAGCCGCATTGCTAGCACGGACTTGTTCCTTGGACAGGACAAGTTCCGCCCTCAGGGCTTCCACGGCAGCATCACCGTCTGCAGTCCAAACATATAACAGTAGCATTATGCTCCTCACAGTTTTTCCTACAAAAAATAATAAGGAAAGCAGAGCACATACCTTGTGACTCGTTAAGCCGCTCGTTCACCAGTGTGATATCAGCATCAATAGCTCCAATCTGCCTTCTCAGTTCGGCAACTTCAACGGACCGGCCGGCTGTCGGATCCTTAGACACCTGTGCATAAATACAGCACGATCATTACTTACACAATATGATCCTCCGTTTTCCGCCTAGGGCGGACAACCAGAGTCTCAGGGGCTACTATCCATATGGAGCACACCTCACGTGTGTGTCATAGCCAACAATTATGTATTTTTCATTACATACCTCAAAGCCTCTGAGCAGGCTCGTAAAGGCTTCATTCAACCCATTTGTGGCGGATGAAATCTTCTCGAGCACCATGCTCATTAATGAACGGTGCTCCTCCGAGAGATCAGCTCGCTCTAGAAGGCCCGTCAGTGTGTCCGGCCGGATGCCGAATTGTGCCGGACCCTTCTTATCGCCCCCCGTGGGAGCTGAACGCTCCGAGCTCAGGGCGGCCGAAGTATTAGCTTCTGGCTTTGGCAGATCTGGACTCCTCCATGACGACACCTTGGGGTCGCCCGCCTCATGAGGCGGAGAGGTTGGTGGGGTCTCACTCTCCATCATCTCCGGAAGGAGAACCCCCGAAGACGAACTCTGTCGAGAAGGAGCTGCTAGCCAGACTGCAAAGAATAGATCTTGGAGAAGGAAGTAGTACCTTCGTATTTACGATTAAACTTACAGCTCGGCTGAGGGCTGGCCCATTGGCGGGCATGGTGTGGTGAGGACACCCTTCGGGGCAGGGCCCCCTGGTGAAGCTTTCTTCCCTTGTCTGGCACCTCCGTCTCCAAGTCTTCGGAGGCGACCCTTTTCTTCCCGCGAGGGGAGGAGGCCTTAGATTCCCCTCCCCGACTATCCTCCTTTGGGGAGGTAGCAATACCCCTGGTTTGGATGCGCGATGTGTGAAGTTATGCTTCTCTATTCTTCCCTTCGTCTTTCCATGAGGGCACTTTACTTAGCACACGACCAAGCATCTTGGCTATAGCGGGACTTGGCGAGCCTTCGGGAAGTGGCGCCGGACACCTGATTCTCTCCGCCTTACTGAGCCATTCCTGGCCACGGAGGATTTTCAGAATAAGGACTATGACAAAAATAGATGAAGTGTTCGGTTTCTGGGTTAATTACTTGGGTATCTGGGCGATTGCAGCTCAGGCCCGCATCCTTGGTGGTATCCGGACACTTTACTTTTGGTCCAAAGAATAATTTACACATCCCTTCGAGCGTCAGGCCGAAGAAGTGCAGAATAGTCCGCGGACCCTCCGGATTGAACTCCCACATCCGGAGAGGCCGACGTTTGCACGGCAACATCCGTTGGATTAGCATTACCTGAATTATGCTGACGAGGCTAATGTCCCTCTCAAGAAGCTCCCGGATACGGCTCTGCAATGTTGGTACATCACTACCAGATCCCCAATCCCGTCCTATATTGGTCCATGACGCCAGTTGAGAAGGAGGGCCCGAACGGAAGTCAGGGGCAGCCACCCACTTTGTGCCTTTGGGAGCCGTGACGTAAAACCACCTCCGTACCATAGATCGGACACCTCTAGGAAGGAGCCCTCTGGCCATGGGGCGCCGGCATTCCTGCTTATCATAGCACCTCCGCACTCCGCGTGTCACCCCCCAGTCATCTTCGGCTTCACATTGAAGGTCTTGAGCCATAAGCCGAAGTGTGGAGTGACATGGAGAAAAGCTTCGCACACAACGATGAACGACAAGATATGGAGGATAGCGTCCGGAGCTAGATAGTGAAATCTAACCCGTAATAGAACATGAGCCCTCTCACAAAGGGATCAAGGGTGAACCCCAAGCCGCGGAGGAAGTGAGAAACAAATACGATGCTCTCATTGGGCTCTGGAGTAGGGATGACCTGCCCTGGAGCAGGAAGCCTGTGCTTAATGTCGGCGGTCAGATATCCGACCTCCCTAAGCTTTGCAATGTCCTCCTTTGTGACCGAGGAGGCCACCCACCGGCCTTGAAGGTTGGATCCGGACATGGTGGAGGATCCGAGGTGCTTGAGCTTGGGTTTCGGGTGTTAGAACTCGAGATGCGAAAAGGCGCAAGGGTGGTGGAAAAGAGGGATAGGCCTCGGCCCCTCTATAAAGGGGGTGAATATCAAGCGTCCTCAGCGTAACCGCTCGGGACTTGCCTAAAAACATGGAGTCATACCAACAGGCGTCATGGGGTTGCACGCTCCCGTATTGATGGAAAATCCCGCGATAAGGGGAAGCACGATCTCTGCTTTGGCAGGATGTGCCAATAAAACCGCCTCGCAACGCGTATTGAGGCAGGCCAAGAAAAACTGGCTCGTGTTGGACCAGACCATGGCGTAAGAGCACAACGTACAAAAATTGCCAGCAGATCAGATTTATGAAGTGCAATGCTCTCTACAAAGGTGTGCAAAAATTATCTCGCAAAACCAGACACAATCATCGATCTACTTTGGAGTATTCGGAGATGGAACCCGCCTTGCAATGCCGAAGACAAAACTGCGCACCAGACTCATCGTCATTGAAGCCTGGTTCAGGGGCTACTATGGGAGTCCTGGATTAGGGGGTATCCGGACAGCCGGACTATATACTTTGACCAGACTATTGGACCGTGAAGATACAAGACTCAAGACTTCGTCCCATGTCCGGATGGGACTCTCCTTTCCGTGGAAGACAAGCTTGGCGATCCGGATATTATATTTCCTTCTTTGTAACCAACTGCATGTAAACCCTAGCCCCCTCCGGTATCTATATAAACCAGAGGGTTTAGTCCTTAGGGACAGATTCATAATCATCATAGGCTAGCTTCTAGGGTTTAGCCTCTATGATCTCATGGTAGACCAACTCTTGTAACACTCATATCATCAATATCAATCAAGCAGGAAGTAGGGTTTTACCTCCATCGAGAGGGCCCGAACCTGGGTAAAACATCATGTCCCTTGCCTCCTGTTACCATTAGCCTTAGACGCACAGATCGGGACCCCCTACCCGAGATCTGCCGGTTTTGACACCGACAGTGTGTGAGGTGAGTGTGCGAGAACCACATAACTAGGGAGATAGAAGTTTGGGGGCGACGTTTTGTGTGTATGGGAAAGATACACTCTACATAGTGCATGTGCTTGGGAAAGAGAGATGCTGGGAGACCTAGAGAGTGGGGGAAGAGATGTGTGCATGCCCGAGAGACAAAGTGATAGAGACCTATATTGGGGGTCCAGACTTTAGAAGAGAGAGGGGTGTTAATGTGCTCGTGTGTTGGTGTTTGGGGGAGAGAATGACTTCTGTGTGTGGGGGCGATGAGGGGGGGGGGTTGGCTTTAGATAAAGAGTGATGTGTCTATATTTGAGGGACTTTAGTGTAATTGAGATATACATGGTCAATAGTGTGTGCACTCATGGTTGATCAATTTGTTTCACAGTTTGGACTATGGGATAACAATACTTTTGAACATGCGTGATATACCTTGATGTACCAAAATTACAAACCTAAGATTGGAATTTTGGAACTTCACTCCATCATTAGCTTTTGTAATTCATTTAAATGGAGGTACATTTTTTAAGCCAGGATTTCGTGATTTCAAATTCATATATCAAACCTAGAGATATACACATACGGGCATGCTGAAACTTTATAATTATCCACTTTATTCATACACATACACATTTTTGCTTTTGTCATCATATTTAGGATAAACACATTTGGAATTTCATTTGAATTGGACAGTATGATGGTATTTGCTTATAGTAGCTCAATGATCCATATTTGAATTGAATGGACAATCTAAGTTTCGATTTGGAGACATTGATTTTCAAAACTTGCATTTTTTGCGTGCAAAACAAAAAAATTCTCAGCCATGATATCATAGTCGCCGTACAAGAGAAGAATATAATTTCAGGCGGCAAAAGCTTTCAAACTTCTCGCTCACATCGAAATATCTTGCGCCCGAAAGTTTAGCCCTGCGATATTCTTGTTTTACCCCTGCCACATGAACGACAAAGGGCTGCTTTGGTAACTCCATTGTTTCCCCCTCTTTGCCCACAACATTCTTCCCTAGAGCCCCTCCCCTTCCCCTCCCCGACCCCCCAACCTCACACCCTGCCAGATCTACCTTCCGCACCTTGGAACCCCCAACTGCCAACTCACCACTTCACCGGAGCCGCTTCAGCGACTGGCTTGTCCACCGCTCTAGATCTCCTTGACCGCCATCATGGTCCATCACACAGGATCTGCTTAACTGGCGCCCTCGTCCACCATAGTGTAGGCCCTTCACTGACTCCCTCGTCCGCCCCTTCGCTGCCCCTTCATACAAGCCCTCGTCCGCCACAATAGATCCGCCTCACCGAAAGCATTGTACAACGCGCCCGCCGAAGCCTTCGTCCACTGCACCGGACCCGCGCCATATTCGACTCCACCGACCCTGCTTTACCGACACCACAGCCTCATCAGGTTATTTTGATTTGTACTCCTTCGGTTTTTCTCTTTATCGTGCAACTGTTCACTTACCACAGATGAGCTTTCTTGTATGTCGACAGGCACCGCAACCATAGCACCGGAGCCGCTTTAGCGATGGCGACAACCGGCCCAAACTCAACCGCAAGACGAGCACCATCGACGATCCTTAGCTATCAATTATGACAACGATACCCATACGCCTCCAAGAATCAGGTACTATTATCCAACGACCGGCGCCTACATTCACTTTCTTAGCATAAGCACCACACCTTGGAATTTCTTCAGGGCATCATTTAGTTTTTCATGAGACGCGTTATTCTGCTTGCACATGTAGGGCCATACTTCTAGCAGTGAACATGTTACATGTGCTAAATCACATACCAGTGCACATATAGTTAATATGCTTTAGTTTTGTCCTAAGTATTATTGTACTTCCTAGATATCACTACCTACTATTTTACTTCTTGAATGTTATATTTATGATAGTGGTGTTGTTCTGATGCCACCTGTTGATTCCATCAGACTGCTTAATGTTCTCTATGCTTAATTACACATCAGCAAACTAGCATGTGGTTCCACTGCTTTTTGTTTGTTTTACCCTACATTTTCTGATGCTAGCTATTACATCACTGCTCCGAGCCTCTGTTCATTACTTGTTTGTGTGTTCTTCATCTTCCCATGTTGCATGACTAATTTGATGTTTTTATTAATTATGGAGCTGCCAACCCCATCAAGCAAAATATTTGTTCTTTTGGGGCTGACACCTCGAACAAGCATAAAAATAGAGGGAAGCAGATATATTGTCGTGTATGCACACACACCCTTTTTTCATTGGTTTAGATGAACCATTGATGATCAATTCGGACCAGTGCATGCGATTAAAATTAATTTTACCTAAATAGAGGGTGCAGAATAAACTACACCAACTAGATTAGCAACCACGGGATGCTAACGATATCTTCAAAGAACATTGCAACAACAGCGAGGCTTCACAACAACATATGGTAAGCCATTTTGTTTTAGT
The DNA here is from genome assembly GCF_018294505.1 of Triticum aestivum. Classification (NCBI taxonomy): domain Eukaryota; kingdom Viridiplantae; phylum Streptophyta; class Magnoliopsida; order Poales; family Poaceae; genus Triticum; species Triticum aestivum. The sequence continues at coordinate 454,884,600 of NC_057804.1, forward strand.
ATAGGTGAAATGTAATGCGAGTGGGCTGCTTTCTTGGCTTGTGCCCTCAACCTGTAATCCTACAGAATTACAAATAGTCCAGTTGTCTGCTTTGCTTTGCTTGATTCAAATGCTTGTTTGTTGTTACGCTATACCTAAGGCTGCCAATATGTCAGTAGTGCCTGCTGTAATATCGTAAAGAAATGCATGCTTAGTACATTTGAGTCCTTAACTTTTCCTCTGAACTTCATCACAAGACTGTCTTCATAGTTTACATGAGGCCACACTGTTAAGTGCTTTCTTAGATTATTTCAACTTCTTAGATGCCTTGGCAACTTAAATATAGCGGTGGTACACTCCCTTTCAACTAGGGATGTCAACTGGGTCCTGTTTAATCCCGATTAAAGTCCACTAGTGGTATGATAGTTCAAAAGAGTTTTTGTTTTTTGAGGAAAATGAACTAGGGAGCTAGCAAAAACTAACTAGATGGGACTGGCGGATGACGTTTATTTGCCACTTACATCCCTAGTTTCATCTTACCATTTTAATTTCTTTTCGGATGATGCTACTTCGAACCATTTAAATATAGCTTGCCATGCTCGGCAATAATTCGTATGTCGTTTACCATGTAAGCTTACTACCAGGATCATGCGATAATTATCTCTTACTTATGTCCAGCGGAAACCTTTCAGGATGCCGTTCACACTAGGACACAATGTACAACCCCAGAATCTATTTATGGAAGCAGTGTGCCATCCATGTTACCAGATGGTAGCAGTTCAGAGGCAACACCGCCGGAGTGCAGTCTAAGCACATATATTATAGTTCTTGAGGCTCTACTAGAGGCAGAAAGAGATGGTGTGGCTGCCACGAATGAGGTAATCTTTATCTTGAGGATGGAAATTATGGAATTAGCGGCACGCATTATGCAAGCAACCCAAGAATTGGAGGAAGTAAGAATGTTGCATTTGAAGACGGAGGAGGTCCTACTGTTTCTGCTATCTGAAGCCCAGGGTAATCCCGGTTCTTCTTTAGATACCAGCTGAAATTGTCATTAGATTATTGTACTTGCATGTTGTGTCATGTCTCTGAATGGATTATGTTGTAAGACCCCCTATGTTGTCCATGTGTTGTAATGATCCGATTTTTTTAGGCGAGGTAATCCTTAGTACTTGTATGATTGACATAAGGTGAACTCTTTTTCGTGTGAGCATATTGTATTGGATGAATAACTGTTTGACTCAAAGTGTATCCAACCTACTGAATTCGAAGATCACGGCTAAGGGAGTCCTGGATTAGGGGGTGTCCGAATAGCCGAACTATCATCATTGGCCGGACTCCTGGACTATGAAGATACAAGATTGAAGACTTCGTCCCGTGTCCAGATGGGACTTTCCTTGGCGTGGAAGGCAAGCTTGGCGATACGGATATGTAGATCTCCTACCATTGTAACCGACTCTGTGTAACCCTAACCCTCTCCGGTGTCTATATAAACCGGAGGGTTTTAGTCCGTAGGACGAACAACAATCATACCATAGGCTAGCTTTTAGGGTTTAGCCTCCTTGATCTCGTGGTAGATCTACTCTTGTACTACTCATATCATCAATATTAATCAAGCAGGAGTAGGGTTTTACCTCCATCGAGAGGGCCCAAACCTGGGTAAAAACATCGTGTCCCTTGTCTCCTATTACCATCCGCCTAGACGCACAGTTCGGGAACCCCTACCCGAGATCCGCCGGTTTTGACACCGACATTGGTGCTTTCATTGAGAGTTCCTCTGTGTCGTCACCTTTAGGCCCGATGGCTCCTTCGATCATCAAGTACGACGCGGTCCAGGGTGAGACTTTTGTCCCCGGACAGATCTTCGTATTCGGCGGCTTTGCACTGCAGGCCAATTCACTTGGCCATCTGGAGCAGATCGAAAGCTATGCCCCTGGCCATCAGGTCAGATTTGGGAGTTTGAACTACACGGCTGATATCCGTGGAGACTTGATCTTCGATGGATTCGAGCCACTGCCAAGCGCACCGCACTGTCTCGATGGGTATGATCTAGCTCTGCCGCCGAACAGTGCCCTGGAGGCCGCACCAGCGTCCGCTCCGACCCTTATCTCGGAGCCGACTTCACCGATCGAGGATGAGTGGCTGGACACCGCCTCGGGGGCTACGATCTCTACGGCAATTGAGCCGAGCACCATCCATGTCCTTTGCAAAGCCCGTGACTCCGAGGTGCCGGACTCCTCTCCGGACTCCGAACCTCCCGCGCCCCTGCCAATCAAATCCGATTGGGCGCCGGTTATGGAGTTCACTGCCGCGGACATCTTTCAGCACTCGCCCTTTGGCGACATCCTGAATTCACTAAAGTCTCTCTCTTTATCAGGAGAGCCCTGGCCGGACTATGGTCAGGAAGGTTGGGATGCGGACGACGAAGAAATTCAACACCCACCCACCACCCACTTCATAGCCACTGTCGAAAGTTTAAACGACGTGCTTAATTTCGACTCCGAAGACATCGACAGTATGGACGACGATGTAGGAGATAACCACGAACCAGCACCTACAGGGTACTGGACAGCCACCCCATCTCACGATGTATACATGGTGGATACACCTAAAGGAAGTGACGACGAGGAACAACGGGACGCTACGAAGGATAAATCCCTCGAAAAGCAATCAAGACGGCGACGAAAGCGCCACACAAAGTCCCGCCTCGACAAAGACGGCGGCCATACAGACCCAGCCATAGAGCAGGTTGAACCGGTGGACGACGAACATGCCATTGAACAACTGTCTGAAAAGGACAACTTGGATAAACAACCCGTCCCCGGCGAAGATAACAGTATGGACGATCTCACACCGGACAAGTTGTTGGAGCAGAAGAACCTCCACAAAAGGCTCGTCGCCACTGCGCGTAGCCTGAAAAAGCAGAAGCGGAAGCTCAAAACAGCGGAAGATGCACTCAGAATCAGATGGAGCAAAGTACTCAACACCGCAGACAAATACGGCGACAGTCGCCAAACAAAGAGCTACCCGAAGCACAAACTACTGCCCGAATTCGATGAGGAGGCCTTAGAGCCCCCACAATCAAAGAACAAAGAGGCCGCCTGGTCGGATAGACGACCACATGACAAGCATAGAGCGGCAAGCGGCGACGCACACAAGCCGACACGCGATCCGCATAAGGATTCGCATCAAAAGGATGGCCCAGTTAGGTCCATCTACGGGGCAAGAAGCAAGCTCTTCTAAGCAATGCAACACGCCAAATATTCGGACATCACGGCACACCCAAATATAGGGGAGCCGCACACCCCCTATGTTTCACCGATGAGGTGCTGGATCACGAATTCCCAGCGGGATTTAAACCCGTAAACATAGAGGCATACGACAGAACGACAGACCCGGGAGTCTGAATAGAGGATTACATCCTCCACATACACATGGCTAGAGGAGATGATCTCCACGCCATAAAATACTTACCCCTCAAGCTCAAAGGGCCAGCACGGCACTGGCTTAAAAGCCTCCCTGAAAATACCATTGGAAGTTGGGAAGAGCTCGAGGATGCTTTTCGGGCAAATTTTCAAGGGACTTATGTCCGCCCTCCGGATGCAGACGATTTAAGTCACATAACTCAATATCTCGGAGAGTCAGCTCGCAAATTCTGGAACATGTTCCTCACCAAAAAGAACCAAATAGTCGACTGTCCGGACGCCGAAGCCTTAGCAGCTTTCAAACACAACGTCCGAGACGAATGGCTCGCCAGGCACCTTGGCCAGGAAAAGCCAAGAACAATGGCCGCACTAACAAGCCTCATGACCCGCTTTTGCGCGGGAGAGGATAGTTGGCTGGCAAGATGTAGTACCAGTGACCCAAGTACATCCGAAGTCAGAGATGGAAACAGGAAACCACGATGCAGCAAGGACCAGTGCTGGACAAGGGGCAACAGCCCGAAGAGCACGACAGTCAACGCCGGATTCAAAAGCTCTCGGCAGAATTATAAAAAACTGCCCCTCAAGGATAACAACCACGAGCTATCCAACTTAAACAAAATCTTGGACAAAATATGCCAAATCCACAGTACCCCCGGGAAGCCTGCAAACCATACCCACAGAGATTGTTGGGTCTTCAAGCAGTCCGGCAAACTCAATGCCGAACGCAAGGGGCTCGACACACCAAGCGAAGGCGATGACGAACCCCACAAGCAGAGCACCGGAAAACAAAAGAATTTCCCACAAGAAGTCAAAACAGTAAACTCACTTCAAGTGACAAAAGGGAAAATTAGAACGGCACCCATAGAAATACGTTCCGCATGGCCTATCCCAGCGGAGTCCCGACATTGGTTGTCAAAACCAATCACCTTTGATTATCAGGATTACTCTGGACGTATACGGAATGCAGGATGGACTGCCCTGATATTAGATCCTATAATCGACGGACTCCAATTCACAGAAGTCCTAATGGACGGCGGTAGTGATTTAAACCTGTTATATCAGGACACTATCCGCAAAATGGGGATAGACCCAACCAAGATTCGCCACAGCAACACCTCCTTCAAGGGGGTAATGCCAGGCCTATATGCCCATTGCATGGGCTCCCTACTGCTAGAAGTTGTGTTCGGCTCATCCGACAACTTCCGCCGCGAAAAGTTAACCTTCCATATCGCCCCATTCAAAAGTAGTTATCAAGCACTATTGGGACGTGAAGCTTTCGCCCGCTTTAACACAATACCGCACTATGCATCTCTTACACTTAAAATGCCCAGTCCACGCGGCATCATCTCATTAAAGGGAAATATCAAGTGTTACTCGAGCACGGAAGAACGTAAGACTGCCTGGACAGTCACACACTAATCCGGCACCTGAACAGGTCATTCGGACCCTGGACACGGCTAGATGAGTCCGGCGTAAACATATGAAGGCCTACTAGCCGCACACCCCCGTACAAGGGGCTGCATGCATGTACAACAAGAGATAATAAAGCTCAAATTTATTCGCTTCTCGAATCATACTCCTTTTATTTAATATAAAGTACATTTTTCGCACGATCTTTCTAAGTTCTTCTCTTTTACAGATGAACATCGTGCTACACTCGTCCAGCATACGGCACAACGGAGACACAGGCGCAGATGTGCAGTAGGGACCCGTTGCAAGGATTCTTTTCAGATTAAGACCCTGCGTAAACCTTTTTTACTGTCTCTTGTTGATACACCTCCCCCGGTTTCTTGCTATAACCAAGGAGGAGGCTGGCGTTTTGGCATCGGCCGCGTCAGAATTTTTGCGCGTACCTGGACACCAGGGGCTTAGGGCATTGTTCTGCCCGTTTTCATAAAGACCGAATACCTTAGGGAGTGTTCGGCGTCTCGAGTTAGGCCTTATATGCATCAGCTCCGAATCATGTCTTTGGTCAAATGTTGGGTTTGCCCGGCTCCTGTGTTTTGCTGCCTTACGTTCCGCTCTATCGGCTAACGCGACACCAGGAGAACTACTGCGATTGTGCCGCGGTTCGGCCTAGCGAGCACCTCAGTAGAGAAAGCCGAAAACTGACTGTCATGATATAGCATGAGACTGGTCAACCACTCGATGACCCACAGGAATGTTTAGAATTCCTCCGCATTAATGAAGGACCGTTTCCCGGTTAGGCACATACGCGCCCCGAATTCGGGAGAGCGCGGTGCCCCTAGGGGCTATGTAGTAGCCCCACCATCGAACTCCTATGGCTAAGTAAAAGTGATAAAGCATTATAGTCCGGTTGCCTAGTTTGCTATGCTATCACCTCCTTCACAGGACCAAGACGTTGGATTAAGTGTGAAAATGCGCCTTTTTTGCAAACACCCCCGCACTATGTGTGTGGGGGCTAAAGCCAAGGACTGCCATCTTTCAGGTTATATACGAATATACATTAACGGCCGCACAGGAGGTATTTTAATACTTGAACGCACAAGTATAAAAATCCCTTATATTATATTGAAACATTGTTTCACAAATCATGTCATTTGAACATAATATCCTTCGAGCACTTCATCTCTATCAAACGAGCGCCCTGCAGGACTTCCTCAAAGTAGTGCTCGGCAGGTACTCGACTTCTGTCCGAATCCTGGGATGCAACGTCGGTGGCTTTCATCTCCGCCCAGTATGTCTTGACACGGGCAAGAGCCATCCGCGCACCCTCTATGCATGCTGACCGCTTCATTGCACTAATATGCGGCACCGCACCAAGGAACTGCTGCACCAAGCCAAAATAACTCTTCGGCTCGGGCCTCTTCGGCCACAAATGAGTCATGACATCCTTCATGGCAAGTCCGGACAACCTATTCAGCTCAGCCATTCGGCCAAACGATCGGTCAATGGAAGCGGACGCTCTGGACTATGGAACTGCAACCAAAAAAGCTCTTCCATTCCGTGATCCTTTTGTCCTCGGAAGTGTTTGACCGCGTCTGCGGCACTCGCCACCAAGTCCAGATAAGCATCCTCCACACCCACAGCTGGCCCAACTGAGCATACTTAGGATCCGTGAATTTCCTCCGCAGCAGAAAAGGCTTTCCAGCTACAATATCTTCGGCCTGACGTAGCTCCTCTTTCATAGCTCTCATCGCAGAGCGATCATGCTTGGCCTTAGTAGCGGCCTTTTTCAGGTCCTCTTTTTCCGCTCGCCCTTCTTTTTCAAGAAGCTCGCAACGGTTGGTAGCATTCTTCAACTTTATGGCCATCTCGGCCATTTCTTTCTTGCTTCGGCAGTGAGCAGCCTGTTCGGCTCTCAGCTCTTCGGTCGCTTTTAAGGCAGCCGCATCACTTTTTCGGGCTTGCTCCTTGGCTCGGGCGAGTTCCGCCCGAAGGTTCTCCATGGCAGCGGCACCATCTGCGTCAAGCATACATGTTGTAAGGCTCAGACATTAAGCTACCTTACCGGGGTGTCCGCGGAGAAACTGCATACCTTGTGACTTGTCAAGCCGCTTATTGACAAGCGCGATGTCAGAATCTGCCACGTCAAGTTGCCGCTTTAGTTCGGCAAATTCATCAGTCCGGCTAGCCACCGGACGCTTCGCCACCTACATAGGAAGAGCGCATTTATACTTGGGATTATGAGCCTCGGCGCACTGTCATTTTTGACAACGCACCGAGTCTCAGGGGCTACTATCAATACAGGGCGCATTCTATATGCAAAACTGTCAGAAGGTACATCATTTTGCGTACCTCAAAACCCGTCAGTAAACTTATGATGGCATCATGCAATCCGCTTTCAGCGGATGAAATCCTTTCAATCATCGTACCCATTAGCGCACGGTGATCTTCCGAGATAGATGCTTGCCCAAGCAGATCTTTCAGCTCCTCCGACCGTACACCAGTCGGTGCCGGACTCGTCCGATGGCCTTTTTCGAAGGCCGGACATGGAGGGCTTTGAGGGGACATACGACTGCCTTCGGGCCCCACTGGATTCGAAGAAACCCTTCGCGACGACACCTCAGGGTCGTCCGCCTCACATGACGGTACGGCAGGCGGAGGCATTTCACTCTCCATCATCTCCGGATCAAGATCCCCTGAAGACGAGCTCTGTTGAGAAGGGTTGAGATCCGAACTACAAGGAAAAATTTTGGTTATCTTCAGAAATAAAACAAGGATATCTCTCATTTTAAGAAAATGCCCCCCTTTATGTACGGCTCGCTGGAGGGCTGATCTCCTAGGGGAAATAGTGCGGCTGGGGCATCTCCCGGCGCAGGACCCTCTGGCGAGGATTTCTTCCCCCGCTTCGAGGCCTTGGTCTCCGAGTCTTCAGAAGCGGTCCTCTTCTCCCCTTGGAGGGAGGGATTCTCAATCCCTTCTTTCTTGATAAACTCCTTCGCGGAGGCAGTAGCTCCCTTGTTCCCCCCTTCGCCTTCTTCAAAAGGCGCAGCCTCTAGCATCCTGGTTAACACAGGATCCGGCGTGGTCTCAGGGAGGGGGGCCGGACACCGAATTAGTTTTGCTTTCGCTATCCACTCCTGTTCAAGGGACAACTCTTTTAAAGGCAAGTATATGATAGATATACGGATAGCATGTCCGGGTACAGGACTACTTACTTGAGTATCCGGGTGATTGCAGCTCAGACCTGCGTCCTCGGTCAAGTCCGGACACATTGCTCGTGATCCGAAGAACAGTTGGTACATCTCCACGGGCGTTACGCCCATAAAATGTTGGAGAGCTCGTGATCCCTCTGGATTGAACTCCCACAGGCGGAGGGGGCGACGTTTGCAGGGCAGGGTGCGACGAATCAGCATGACCTGCGCTACTACGACCAGATTGATCTCTCTCTCTAGGAGGTCTCGAATACGGCCCTGCAACAAGGGCACGTCCTTGGACGGCCCCAGTCGAGCCCTTTATTGACCCATGATGCCAGCCGCGGTGGAGGACCCGAGCGAAAAGCAAGTGGCACCACCCATTTGGTGCCCCTGGGAGCGGTGATATAAAACCACTCTTGTTGCCACAGACTGAGCTCCTCTTGAAAAGAGCCCTCGGGCCATGGAGCATCAACATTCTTGCTTATAACAGCCCCTCCGCACTCTGCCTGCTGCCCCTTGATCATTTTCGGTTCCACTTTGAAGGTTTTGAGCCACAACCCGAAGTGAGGGGTAATGCGGAGGAAGGCTTCACATACGACCATGAACGATGAGATGTGGAGGATGGACTCCGGATCCAAGTCATGAAATTCCAGCCCATAATAAAACATGAGCCCCCTCACGAAGGGGTCCGTCGGGAAGCCTAACCCCCGAAGGAAGTGAGACACGAACACCACGCTCTCACCAGGCTTGGGAGTGGGAATAACCTGCCCTTGGGCACGCAGCCTGTGCGAAATTTTGCCGGTTAGGTACCGGGCGTCTCTCAGCTTTAGCATGTCTTCTTCCGTGACGGAGGAAGGCATCCACCGGCCTCGCAGGTCGGAGCCGGACATCCTCGGAGGTCCGAAGCGCCTGAATCTAGAGCTTTGGGTGTTGGAACTCGAGGCGAGGGGCGGATTCGATTGAGATTGAAAGAAAGGAGCGGGCCTTCTTCTCATTATAAAGAGTTTGAATACCAAGAGCCCTCCCCGTGACCGTTTGGGACTTGCCTTCGATAGAGGAGGCGCGCCAACGGGCACGACTGGGTTACCCACGCCCGTATTGATGAGAATCCCGGAATAAGGGGACACGATCTCTGCTTTGACAAGACGTGCCAGGGAAACCGCCTCGCTAAACACGCCGAGGTGGGATAGTAAAAAAGATTCCAATAAAGGCTTGGCTGTGGTGTGACATCACACCGCAGGATACGTCAGCAGATTGAATTTGTGCAAAGATTATTCTCTCTATGGTGGTATGTGGAACTTATTTTGCAGAGCCGGACACTATCCTTGTGTTCAAAATCTTCTATGAAGTATTCGGAGGAGGAACCCGCCTTGCAATGCCGAAGACAATATGCGTGCCGGACTCGTTGTCATCGAAGCCTGGTTCAGGGGCTACTAAGGGAGTCCTGGATTAGGGGGTGTCCGGATAGCCGAACTATCACCGTTGGCCGGACTCCTGGACTATGAAGATACAAGATTGAAGACTTCGTCCCGTGTCCGGATGGGACTTTCCTTGGCGTGGAAGGCAAGCTTGGCGATACGGATATGTAGATCTCCTACCATTGTAACCGACTCTGTGTAACCCTAACTCTCTCCGGTGTCTATATGAACCGGAGGGTTTTAGTCCGTAGGACGAACAACAATCATACCATAGGCTAGCTTCTAGGGTTTAGCCTCCTTGATCTCGTGGTAGATCTACTCTTGTACTACTCATATCATCAATATTAATCAAGCAGGAGTAGGGTTTTACCTCCATCGAGAGGGCCCGAACCTGGGTAAAAACATCGTGTCCCTTGTCTCCTGTTACCATCCGCCTAGACGCACAGTTCGGGAACCCCTACCCGAGATCCGCCGGTTTTGTCACCGACAACGGCATTTCTTAATCATAATCATATATAAAGGTGGAATAAATATTTGTTGTGGTTTTGAAGAAATAAATAACAAAACGTAGAATTATCTGTGGATATTCGTAATTGAATACAAATTGTATTTGAATTTAGTTTGCCAGGGCCCAGGGCAAACGTGAATGCTAATTCTCCCAAGTTTTGAACGAAGCGGCTAAACACCCACTATAATTTGTGGGCTGCCTGAAGCAAGTGTTTGCGAGATGGAAATTACTGTCTACCCCTGACACTTGACATCCTTATCGACCGGATTTACACTGTTGTCGGTAGACTAGTAACCTCAATCAGACGTGGCACAACAGCCTCTGAGCCCATTCAAACACGGTGGGCGCCAAACATGGGTGGCAAAACACATTTGATTCAAGCTCGTCCGAAAGACATGTGTCTCTCCCTCCATTTCCCCATTCATACACGGTGGGCGGCAAAACAAACTCTCCTCGTACGAAATCGATGTAGGCTAATATTTTAAATAGGGGCAGATGTGTAACTTCCCTCAGACGTGACACAACCACCCTACCTTTCAGCCCCGTTCATACACCGTGGGCGCCAACTATGGGCGGCAAAACACCCTCTCCTCGCCCAAAATAGTTACCGGCAAATATTTGGGAGATGCGAGATTACCGTCCTATCCCCAACCGACGTGATGTCCGAAATTTTAAATGGGGGATAAGTTCGTAACTGTCTCACATTTCAGAGAAGTGCGTCCCAAAGTTTGAGATCCCCCTCCCCTCCATTTCCCCATTCATACACCATCGGCGCCACGACAACCTCCCCACTGCGGCCAGCCTCCTCCGTCCGCCACCCCATCCTCCACCTTGCCGGAGTTGTTAACCCTACCTCGTCGTCCACTTCAAGAGATGGACGTCTCTCATCCACGATGCTGGACCAGGATCCTTTCGTCGCCTCCTCTCACTTCATCGGCACCGTCATCCACCTTGCTGTTGCCGCTCCTATGACCACCTCGTCCACGGTAACAGGATTTATTCCCTGACCCGGCCGTCTACCGTCTAAAGTCTTCTTCCCCGCGGCCGACAGCCATCGCACCCGCAGCACCCTCAACGTATCAGCAGAGGCCTACACGGTGTCGTAAGAGAGGTGGTACTCTTCCATATGTGCTTAAGTTATAGGTCTCACCCAGAAAATAGATCGTAATTTGTTTATTGTACTTTTCTTGTCCGTACCAAATCGTAGTGGCTAGTTGAAAGCAAACATTAGTTGTGAAGTAGCTTTCTCTGGTTTGCACCTTTAGATCCGCCATGGCACGAGCACTATACTCGTAAAGCTTATGGTTTCCCCCTTTTATATTCAATACCATCATCATAGGTGCTTCATGTCGTGCTAGCACTGCTCCTCAAGGCCTCAACCCAAAGCTTACATGTTGAAATACGAATCTGATATGATGCTCATATCACAAAAATAGAGAACGTTTAATTGTTCACCTAATGTTCGTATATTCGTTTCGAAAAGCATGTGCGCCACCCACTGGTCCAACTAGTTCCACTTTCCTGATTTTTCTCTTGATGCTTAGGGTTCTCCCCTTTTATCTACTCTACTATGATCTGTGTAGGTGCGTTTTGTCGTACTAGCATTACTCCACCCTTCAAGCTAAACAACACAACACTCAAAATTCGAAAGCTTAGTTGTTCTAATATGATTGTGATATGATACCGATATTAGTTAACAGACACATTTAATTGGTGTAGGATCGAAAGTATGTCTAGAGGGGAGGGATTAGACTACTTGACCAAATAAAATCTAGCCTTTTCCCAATTTTAGTTCTTGGCAGACTTTAGCAACTTAGCATAAGTCAAGCAATCAAGCTACACATGCAATTCTAAGAGTATAGCAGTGGAATGTAAAACAATTGAATATGAAGGTAAAGGGAGGAGTTTGAGGAGGCAAACGCAATATTGTCACGGATATTTTTTATCCGTGGTTCCGATAGGTGGTACTATCGTACATCCACATTGATGGAGACTTCAACCCACGAAGGGTAACGATTGCGTGAGTCCACAGAGGGCTCCACCCATGAAGGGTCAATGAAGAAGCAACCTTGTCTATCCCACCATGGCCGTCGCCCACGAAGGACTTGCCTCACTAGGGTAGATCTTCACGAAGTAGGCAATCTCCTTGCCCTTACAAACTCCTTGGTTCAACTCCACAATCTTGATGGAGGCTCCCAAGTGACACCTAGCCAATCTAGGAGACACCACTCTCCAAGAAGTAACAAATGGTGTGTTGATGATGAACTCCTTGCTCTTGTGCTTCAAATGATAGTCTCCCCAACACTCAACTCTCTCTCACAGGATTTGGATTTGGTGGAAATAAGATTTGAGTGGAAAGCAACTTGGGGAAGGCTAGAGATCAAGATTTATGTGGTAGGAATGAAATATCTTGATCTCAACACAAGTGTAGGTGGTTCTCTCTCAGAAAATGTATGCTGGAAGTGTAGGCATGTTCTGATGGCTCTCTCCATGAATGAAGAGTGGGTGGAGGGGTATATATAGCCTCCACACAAAATCTAACCCTTACACACAACTTACCAAACTTGGTTGGACCGAATCGTGAAACTCAGTCAGACCGATTTAGTTCATAATGTGACCATTAGGCATTTCGGTGGGACCGACATGTCAACTCGGTGGAACCGATATGGTTAGGGTTAGGGCATAACGTAATCTCCGTGAGACCGATTACACAAACTCGGTGAGACCGATTTTGGTAATAGACAAACAGAGAGTTGGCCAGGCAAACTCGGTGGGACCGATTCGCTCATCTCGATTGGACTGAAACGTTATGAAAGGGAAATAGAGAGTTTGCATTGGAATATCGATCGGACCGATCGCTCATCTCGGTTTGACCGAAATGTTACGAAGGGAAACGGAGATATTACAATCCCATCTCGGTGAGACCGAGATCCCTATCGGTGAGACCGAAAAGACTAGGGTTTCTGGCAATGGCTATGTCAACTGAACTCGGTGGCACCAGATAGAAAGTTTCGGTGGGGCCGAGTTTGACTTTTGGTTTGGGACATATGTGGATGTGAGAAAGTAGTTGAGGGTTTTTGGAGCATATCACTAAGCACTTTGAGCAAGAAACTCATTAAGCAACACCTCACCCCCTCTTGATAGTATTGGCTCTTCCTATGGACTCAATGTGATCTTGGATCACTAAAATGAAAAATGTAGACTCTTGTGCTTTGAGCTTGAGCCAATCCTTTTGTCCTTAGCATTTTGAGGGGTCCACGATTCTCATCCATGCCATGCCAAACATTGAGCTTTCCTGAAATATTTATCTTGAAATAGCATTAGCTCAATGAGCTATATGTTGTTAGGAATTACCAAAACCACCTAGGGATAGTTGCACTTTCAATCTCCCCCTTTTTTGGTAATTGATGACAACATATAGATCAAAGCTTCGAAAAATGAGCATAAGATTGAAAACCTTCGTCACTTTGAGAAGTATGTGATAAGCAAGAGCTCCCCCTGGATTTGTGCATTATTTAAAATTGGCTTTGGACTGCAAATGCACAATGTGTTAGGATCATGGGTTACTCTTTCATGTCACATACATCTTGGTGGAGCACCCAAAATGATAATAATCGAACACATGCACCCATCACCAAGCAAAGTGAATGATCATATAAGGATATAAGAAATAATATCATCCAACAAGCATTAAGGGTAGCATATGATCAAACAAACAAACAAGTAGCTCACAAGCACGCAATCAAGAAGTTCAACCAAAAACAAGAGAGATAAAAAGCAACACTCTTTCTCGAAGCCTATGATCTATACATTTTCTCCCCCTTTGGCAACAAGTTACCAAAAAGTTCAAAAGATGCCTAGTGCTAAACGACTCTCAGGCTTGGTCTTCATGAGGTGGCATAGAAATGACTCCAAGGACGAAAGCGTCTGTAGATGTAGCTGGAGCTGGTGGAGTGGCTGTTGGAGCTGGTGGTACTGAAGCTATGGCTGCTGGTGCAGATGAAGTAGCTCTAGTATCTGGAACAGGCACTGCAACAGATCTCTGTCCTTTGGGCACTCTAGCAAAAGTGTCTGTAGTAGACTTGCCCTTCTTCTCCTCCACTTCCTCCTGAAGTAGCTCAACTGCAGTTTGGATCTTAGTTACCTTGACATCAAGAGCATAAAATTTCTGCTCAATGATCCTCTCCAAGCTCTACTGGTTTTGAGTCAGGGTGGCCAAGCCCTTCTCAATCCTCAAGGTGGAGGCAATCAAATATCCAAGCTGATTTTGCTTGCTCTTAAGGAATACTTGACATGCCTCTTCAGCAGTTGGCATCTTTGCAGCTTTCTCTGCCCTTGCCTTCTCTCTCTTCTCATGTGCTTGAGCTGATGATGGTTCATTCTCATTCATAACAATAGTGTTGTCTTCAAATTCAGGGTAGATGGGCAGGTGCTCCTTATCCAATAGATATTTGCCTGTGCCCATTTTGGAGTTGATGAGCTCCTGAATTTGTGGGGCATACCCACAAGATCTCTTCTGATCAGCTTTTGTTCTTTTGATTGTTTCCACAATCAGACTCATGACTTTAAACTTTTGAGGCACATCAAACAAATGTAGCAAATTGATAGCATGTCCTCTGATCATCTTGTCATCACCTAACTTGGGTAGCAATGTGTGCCTTAGGATCTAGTTGATGGTAGGCAAACTAGACAACAAGAAATGGACAGATCCAAACTTATGAGTCTCTAAAGCATCATCTAGGATCTCTTTGTACATGTGTGCCATAGTGTTATGGTATTTCTTCTTTTCAGCATAAACATCCAAGTCATCTTCAGTTTCTTCTGGAACATTGATCAACTGAGCCCATTCTTCCACAGAGGATTGGTACCTAGTACCTTCTGACATCCAGATGATCTTCCCATCTGGGTAGAAGTGGGAAGTGGAGTGAAACTGCATGATCAGCTCATCATTCCACTTGGTGAGCTTCTGGGCAACAAATGCATCAACTCCACATGCTTTGAAGCTGCCATATACTCCTGGATAGTGATCTTCATTCTCCTTGATGTACTCCCAGTTGACCCATCTCATGTCACAAACAATAGGCTTCTTGTCAAGAAAAATTGTCTCATAAAAGTCTTGTTGTTCCTTAGTGTGAAACCTGTAGTCAACAACAGTTCTTCTCCTGACAACATATGGATTAGACTGTCTCCATAATATCAGTCCTGAATCCTTTCTGATTTTCATGTTCTCTGCAATAGGATGTGCATCATTGTGATTAGGTATCATGGGTTTCAGTTTTCTCAACACAAGTGAATAATCTTCTTCTGCAGCTTCAGGCACTGGGGCCTTGTTCTTCTCCTCAGCAGGTATACTTCTGGTGTTCCTCTTGGGTTTAGGCTTTTGAGCTGGTGCAGCAGCCTTGGGAGCAGCTTTGGGCTTAGATGGAGCAACCCCTGATCTAGTTGCATCTCCCATGAGCTTATGGGCTTTGGGTGCTGGAGCAGCATCCTCTTCCTCTTCATCATCCTCATCAGAATATCTCCTCATGGAGAGCTTGCCAAGAACTTTAGCAGTAGTTGTTCTTGCCCTCTTCTTTTTCTTGTCTTCACCAGCTTCTTCTTCTTCGGATTCAATGGTGAACTTCATAGTTTCACCTATGGCAACCTTCCTGGGTTTGGATGTAGGCACTCTCCTGGTAGGTGCCTTCTTGTTCATGCCTGACCTTGTGGTAGTAGCACTGCCATACTCCTTCTTCATCACTTTCTTCCTTGAAGTGGCCTCATCCTCAACAGCAACATAATCCTCATCTTCTGAATCTGAGGTTTTCTTCTTCCTTGTCCTGGTAGCTCCCTTTGGCAAGTTGCTGGGTGTGCTCCTGCTACCCTCATCATAGCTGCTTGAGGGACTAGTGCCCTCACTCAACTGAGCTTGCTCTTCAGACTTGTACTGGCTATCACTTTGATCAGACATTTCTGCAAACTCACTGACAGCAGACCATGTGAACATATATAGATGAGGTAGAGTAGATGAGCATCACAAAGTACAGAGGTTTTGCAAAACAATTGAGTGAAAATTTTAGTCTTAGTTCTCCACAGAAAGCATTTCGGAGCTACCGATTTGTAAACTCGGTGATACCGAAGCAGCTTTTGGAACCTAAACTAGTGAACTCGGTCAGACCGAGTCACAGCTCGGTGGCAGCGAGACTGCTAGGGTTTCACAAAGAATCGAACTCGGTCACACCAATTTGCAATTCTCGGTCAGACCAAAAATCACATGTGCAATGGCCTAAGCCGAATCGGTGAGACTGATTTCAACAACTCGGTCGGTCCGAGATGAGTTCGGTGGAAACCTAACCTAAATTTTTGAATCAAATCTAATCTACAGGATGTTTTGGCTGGACAGGATGATTTCATACGAGGCAAGAATCATGGCAAAGCAATGTGCTATGAATCAGAGTTAATGAATAGCACAAAGTGTCAAGTTCATACCCTATCTCGGCGGTGAACTTGCTATGGCGGCAATAGCGGGGCAGAATGTCATTGACGGCGGCGGAGACCAGCGGTGGAAGGTCGCTAGCGGCAAGAAGACAATCCGGAGACTCGAAGAGGTAGAGCAGGTTACACGCGGGTGAAGAGTTTCGGAAAAATTCCAAATTTTGACCTGACAGTATATATAACCTGACCCTGTCAGTGTGACCGAGTGAAACAACTCGGTGCCACCAAGATGCAAAACTGCAAGCAGTTACTGCAACTCGATGTGACCGAAAGTTTCTAATCGGTTGCACCGAGATTGAAAACCTAGATCAACTTAGTGATCTCGGTATGACCGAAAAGGGTGAATCGGTCAGACCGAAATGCACAAAGAGGTTTTGGAAGTTTAAGTCTATGACGAATCGGGGACTCCGAGTGCTCCTCACATAGAGTGGTTCGAATCTGACTTGATCAAACTTTGTGATGTAGCATGAATAGAGTTTGAGACAAGAAAAGCATAGATAGCTAGAGAAGGTTCTTAGGCATTCTTCTCCATCCACTTGGCAAAAGGAAAGAAACAAAACAATCAAAACAACAAGTGGATGTCCTCGAATGAGTAAAATATGCAACCAACATGCTCACACAATAAAATGGCAAATGAAATATGTGGCAAAGCATGCACAAACAATTCTAGCATCTATCAAGCAATTGGCGATGACTAGGTCATCTATATATGAGTATATTGACTTAGGAGTCAAATGAGAACATTTGATCATAGGTCATACTCATCGTTTAAGCATAAGTGGGGTTACCACTTTTACATAAAGCATTGTTGTGTTCACACCATTATAGTTGCTTTAGCTCAATTCTTAGAGTAAAGCTCCCCCTAGATGTGAGATCTCCCCTAAGAGGGATGAACTAACCTTGGGTTTTGTCGATGATGACTTCATGTAGGTGTTGAAGATGTGGATGCTCAATGTTGATGTAGATCATTCGGAGCAATCCATTGGAGTGAGTTGCACTTTCAATACCTACACGGGTTAGTCCCACAAGGAACAAACAAGGATATCCATAGACAAAGAGTGATGCACACACAAGATGATGTCCATGAAAGCATTAGGTTACCTTGTCCCTTGTCTTACCAACAATAGGGTTTGTGACTCCTTGAACTAGTGAAATATGTGGAAGTTGATTGCACTTGTCCTTGCCAAAATGATGTGAGTGAAGTATGTTGGCAGAGTCACCCTCAAGAACTCTCTAGTTCTTCTTCTTTGGGATCCACATCATCTTGATGGGAATCCTTAGAGTTGTAGTTGTACTTGATGAAGTAGAACTTGATGTAGTCTTGGGAACCCACTTGACCAAGGCCTTAGGAGCTTCTTCAAATGCATCAATCTCCTCTTAAAGCTTGTCCTTGCCTTTTTGCTTGTGGTCTTGTGGTGGAAGATCATCTTGAGCTTGTGTTCCTTTGAAAGAAGTAGGATTGTACTTCTCTTGTTGAGGAACAAACTTCGTCTTGGGGTATTGATCTTCTTACCACTCAACTACATTGGCATTGAACTTTCGTTCAAAACCAACACCTTGATTCCTCCGGTGCCTTCCTTGCTTGCGTACAATCTCCTCGAATTGCTTACTTCCGGCAAGGCTCTTGTAAACACCTTTCTCTATAATTCCCTTCAATAAGCTATTTTCTTGCTCAAGTGTATCTTGGCTAAGAGAATCATTAGTGGAATCAAGATAACTACCAGAAGCAACAACATTGGATTTAGCATGATTATTGTTACTACTAGAAGAAGAATCTTTCTTGTTCTTGTTACTAGACTTGACTTGGGGCATGTAAGTAGATAAGAGTAAACACTTGGCAATGTAAGAAGAACTTTTCTTGCGAAGATCATCATTGATTGCCTTTAAAAACTCATGATCTTGCTCAAGGTTGAGCTTTTCAAAGCGTAACTTCTCATGAGTCTTTAAAAGTTCTCGATGATCTTCCAAGATAGTTTCATGAGCTAACTTAAGAGTGTTTAGTTATTTAGTTAGGCGCTCAATCTTCTCCTTATCATTGTCATTCGTTTTATCTTGATTAGCATGATTAATTGATATTTCATCATAGTATTCATCACTAGAGTTGTCAACAAGTAAATCACCATGACCTAACAAGTCATCTTCATCACTATTGAAATCAACATACTCGGTGTGTGATACCTTTAGGCCTTTAGCCATGAAGCATCTTCCAATTCCTTTATTTTGTGAGTCAAATATGTCGTAGGAATTGGTTGACACAAGTGCTAGACCGGCAACACCTTCATCTTGAGTATATTCGGAGTCGGAGTGATAGCTTCTCTCGGAGTGATTGTCAGAGTCGGAGCTGGATACCTATTCACCAACATGAGATTGCTGTCTTCGTTTTGTGTAGCTCCTTGATGACTTATCCTTTCTTTCTGAATCCTTGCTTCTCCGTGATGTTCTTCCTTCATAACGATCATCTCTACTCCTTCTTTCTCTTGATGGTGATTCTTCTCTTCTACTCCTTCTTTTTGGAGAATCTTCTCTTCTTTTTTAGGGAGTCGTACACTCATTGGAATAGTGTTCGGGTCTTCCTCAATTGTAGAAATTATGCTCACGACTAGAAGATCTTTTTTCATTGTAGGACCTTGACTTGGAACTTCTTTCCTTGCTTCTACTCTTGTAGAACTTGTTGAAGTTCTTCACCATTAGGCTCAATTCTTCATTGAAGGTTTGTTTCTCACTTGATGATGTGGGAGCTTCACATGAGGCTTTGTAAGCACCACTTGACTTGTTGTGGAGCTTTCCCTTATCCTTGAGTGACATCTCATGAGCAACAATTCTTCCAATGACTTCTGTTGGCTTGAGATCTTTGTAATTGGGCATCATTTGGATCAATGTGCACATGGTATCATATTTTCCATCCAAGGCTCTTAGGATCTTCTTGATGATGAATTTGTCGGTCATCTCTTCACTTCCTAAGCCGACAATCTCATTTGTGATGAGAGCAAGCCTAGAGTACATTTTAGCGACGCCTTCACCATCCTTCATTTTGAACTTGTCAAGTTGACTTTGAAGCACATCCAATTTGGATTCCTTGACAGAGTCGGCACCCTCGTGCATGTCAATCAAAGTATCCCAAATTTCCTTTGCTTTCTCAAGACGACTGATTTTGTTGAATTCTTCGGGGCACAATCCGTTGAAGAGAATATCACAAGCTTGAGCATTGTATTGCAGCATCTTCAACTCTTCCGCGGTAGCTTCACGGTTTGGTTCTCTCCCATCAAAGAATTCACCTTGCAAGCCAATACACACAATAGCCCAAACGGCGGGGTTATGTCCAAGAATATGCATTTTCATCTTATACTTCCAACTAGCAAAATTTGTACCATCAAAGTAAGGACCTCTACGATGGTAATTTCCCTCGCTAGACGCCATACTCTCCAAGGTTGTGAAACCAAGGCTATGACCACCAAAAGCTATGGAAATCAAAGCAAATGGACACCAAAGCTATGATACCACTTGTAGGATCAAAAGTATGTCTAGAGGGGGGGGGGCTAGACTACTTGACCAAATAAAAATCTAGCCTTTTCCCAATTTCAGTTCTTGGCAGATTTTAGCAACTTAGCATAAGTCAAGCAATCAACCTACGCATGCAATTCTAAGAGTATAGCCACGGAATGTAAAACAATTGCATATGAAGGTAAAGGGAGGAGTTTGAGGAGGCAAATGCAATGTTGACACGGAGATTTTTTATCCGTGGTTCCGATAGGTGGTGCTATCGTACATCCATGTCGATGGAGACTTCAACCCACGAAGGGTAACGGTTGCGCGAGTCCATGGAGGGCTCCACCCACGAAGGGTCCACGAAGAAGCGACCTTGTCTATCCCACCATGGCCGTCGCCCATGAAGGACTTGCCTCACTAGGGTAGATCTTCACGAAGTAGGTGATCTCCTTGCCCTTACAAACTCCTTGGTTCAACTCCACAATCTTGACGGAGGCTCTCAAGTGAGACCTAGCCAATCTAGGAGACACCACTCTCCAAGAAGTAACAAATGGTGTGTTGATGATGAACTCCTTGCTCTTGTGCTTCAAATGATAGTCTCCCCAACACTCAACTCTCTCTCACAGGATTTGGATTTGGTGGAAAGAAGATTTGAGTGGAAAGCAACTTGGAGAAGGCTAGAGATCAAGATTTATGTGGTAGGAATGGAATATCTTGACCTCAACACAAGTGTAGGTGGTTCTCTCTCAGAAAATGTATGTTGGAAGTGTAGGCATGTTCTGATGGCTCTCTCCACGAATGAAGAGTGGGTGGAGGGGTATATATAGCCTCCACACAAAATCTAACCGTTACACACAACTTACCAAACTCGGTGGGACCGAATCGTGAAACTCGGTCAGACCGATTTATTTCATAATGTAACCATTAGGCATTTTGGTGGGACCAACATGTCAACTCGGTGGAATCGATATGGTTAGGGTTAGGGCATAACATAATCTCCGTGAGACCGATTACACAAACTCGGTGAGACCGATTTTGGTAATAGACAAATAGAGAGTTGGTCAGGCAAACTCGGTGGGACCGATTCGCTCATCTTAGTTGGACCGAAACGTTACGAATGGGAAACAGAGAGTTTGCATTGCAATCTCGGTGGGACCGATCGCTCATCTCGTCTTGACCGAAACGTTACGAAGGGAAATAGAGGGATTACAATCCCATCTCGGTGAGACCGAGATCCCTATCGGTGAGACCGAAAAGACTAGGGTTTCTGGCAATGGCTATGTCAACTGAACTCGGTGGCGCCGGATAGAAAGTTTCGGTGGGGCCGAGTTTGACTTTTGGTTTGGGACATATGTGGATGTGAGAAAGTAGTTGAGGGTTTTTGGAGCATATCACTAAGCACTTTGAGCAAGAAACTCATTAAGCAACACCTCACCCCTCTTGATAGTATTGGCTTTTCCTATGGACTCAATGTGATATTGGATCACTAAAATGAAAAATATAGAGTCTTGTGCTTTGAGCTTGAGCCAATCCTTTTGTCCTTAGCATTTTGAGGGGTCCATGATTCTCATCCATGCCATGCCAAACACTGAGCTTTCCTGAAATATTTATCTTGAAATAGCATTAGCTCAATGAGCTATATGTTGTTAGGAATTACCAAAACCACCTAGGAATAGTTGCACTTTCAATTGGTTAGCTAATGGTCCCACTTGAGTTTCCAAATGCATGTCGCGACATATAGAGAGACAACAGAATTGCATTTTTTGTCACTTGTTGACTGTACTTTCTTGTCCATACCAAATCTTAGTTGTTATTTCAAAGCAAACATCGGTTGCTAACTACCCTTTGCACGGCTTGCAGCTTCAGATCTGCCATCCCACTACCACGGTCAACACTGTACTCATCATGCTTATGGTTTCCCCATTTTATGATGACCATGATCAGCCTACGTGGTTCGTGTCATAATAGCACTGCTCTACCCATCGAGCTAAACAAGCTTAGTTGTACAAATTCATATCTGATATTATGCTGATATTAGTAAAACTGAGAGATGTTTAATTGGTCAGCTAAATGTTCCTACTTTAGTTTTGAAATGCATGTGAGCCACATATGAAAAGACCGGAAATAATAGTATTTCTCTGTGCGTTCTGGTTCATCATGGGTGGCCAACCGACATTGTATTGTAAGACTTGTAATATCTTCAATCTGCTTGCTCTTCTGCTCTTCTTTAAGATGATCCTCTTCTCTTGCGGTGGACTAGTCAGGTCGAGTTGTTCTCCCTTAGTATATTTTGAATCCGTCAGGTCAGGTCGACTTGTTTTTCTTTACTATATGTTGAAGCTGTCATCTGCGAAGTGTCATCACTTCTGGAGCTCTCATATTTTGAGTAGTAGGCCACATTATATTAATGCACACACCAAATTACAGCATGCATGGCATCTCTTAAAAGAATTGCAGAGATAGCACAAAGGGGTTTATAGGGAGACAGTATTGGATTAGAATCACTTCTGCATTACAAAGATAATCTCACTTGTTTTTATGTTTTCATGCATGCCAGATATTGAACATTATCAAAATGAATATGAGAATGGGTGCATGAGAGGAATATTGTGGAACAATCCACTCGCTAACAAACATGGCATGGTGGAGGATGGCCTATCTTATTCACCCATCAAGGTGCTTGCTCTAACTTGGCAAGGTTGTATTGGTCGCACATATTTTGCATCTGACCTCTTGCATTACTTCTACTTTGTTACACCATCTGCTTAGTTTAAGCATCATATATGAGTATATGCCATACCTATCCATTTTCTGTACCTACTCCATGTGTCGTCATACTATGTTTTTTCAGTCAAATATTGTTCTTTCGTAATAGTTGTCCAAAAGGAAGAGGGCGAGTGTAGATCCTCAAGGAGTACAAACTAGGTATTTAGAAAAGGTAGTGATGCATGTTAAATCAGATAGATCAGCAGCCACAGAAAACACAGGTCCAACTGTACCACACTTTATCCCTACTCCAGTTGCCAAACCCCTATTAGAACTGCTGAGAGCCCAACGTCAGGTAATGTCTATGATATCAATTCAAAATTTTAACTCCTAAATTTCTGCACGTGCCTTACCTTCTCTTTTGTATGAAAACTAATTTCAGATGAATCTCCTTGCTCAAAGGATCATACGATCTCACAACAATATTGGGCTCTGCATTGCTCTTGTCAGTACCTCTCTCCCTTTTGCCTTGTAACATTGTACTTAATTAATTGCTATTTGATTATGTATCATCAGTATGCACCTGAGCTTCATTATCCTCTGTTTCTTCCAATATTATTTGATATATATTTACTCTTTGCAAAATGTAGAATAATGGCAACGCTTATAAAGAATTTTCTTTGGGGAATTTATTGAATTATCCTTCCATCAACATGGAGAAGGGCTTTGTCCAGCCCATGTTAACATGTAGTCTAAGTTCATCCTTCTCAAGCCTTCAACTTTGTTCTAGTATAGATTTGGATAGGCATCATTTCCTCCACTGTTGTTTGCTTTGCTGTTTACATCTGATTGGATGTTTGCAACAACTACCAGTTTCAAATTGTAGTTGTAAAAACATGTTCCTTACGCAAAACAAATCCATTTATTTGCTTATATAATTGTGAAACCTATTGCATGTCTCCTTGTTTCTCTTTCAGAGTCGTATCTCTTATGCCAAGCAGAACTTTAGGGAAGATAGTGAGCTAAACCATCTTGAGGACAACGAGATGACCCCAAGGTCCTGTCTTGATGAAGAAGTGAGTTGAAGCTACACACCAACAGGTGTGAGACAACCTCTATGCAGTCTCCGCCTCAATCGGTTCGACTTCTTCAGTCTCAACTTAAAGCGGAAAGGCTTGCTTCAGCTCAGCTCCGACTTGAAGTCAAAGATGTAATGAAGATGTCAGAGGACTGCCTTGCGCACCATCATGCCATACAACTATGGGTGATGCATCTATCATTGATACAACTAAGGTCTAATCATCTTGTTCGGTTGTTTGGGGGGCCTGACCTAACCAGGCCTAGTGTCTTCTGAAGTGCTCTCAGTTTTGTATATCCTTTTTTCGGCGTGTTTATTTGCACTGGTGGCAAACTTTGATGCCCAGTGGATGTAATATGTGTAATAGCCGTGATAGCCTAGCATAAGTTTGCTGCTTATTTATTTCCTTGTTGTCTTGTTTATTTGTTTGCTTGTAGTCAGTGCAGTTCTTTTTCCGTGGTTTGCTAGTGGCCACAATAACTTATTTTTTTAAACTAGTCCACAATAACCATGGGCTACATATTTACTGTAGTGACACTGGGCCTCCTACGGGCTATAGAAACAATGAGCCTTCTATGGGTCGTAGAAACAATGGGCCTTCTACGGGCCGTATGATCGATTGGCCAAACATGGGCCAATAACAGACTGCATTACGGTCGTAAACGGGCTAGAGTTGGAATCGTCCGTTCGTGGGCCGACCATAACGGGCCATCGTTAATAGGCCGTATTTGGTGATGCTATGAAAACGGCCCAACGTATTAACGGGCCACTAACAGGCCGACTGTAACCACGGCCTGAATTTGGCCCACAAGCAGAAAATGGCAATAACGGGTCGTAAGTAACAGAATGCTGGAAATGAGCCCAAGAATAAATGGGCCCTGAGAAGACTGAAAGATAACATGGCCTGCAAATGGCCCAATGGATTAATGGGCCTTTAATGGGTATAAAGTGATACATTGTTCATTATGGGCCAGTTTCACCACGGGTCGTTAATGGGCCAAGAGTTACAAAGGGCCTCATATGGGCCGAAAGACGTCATGGGCCATACATGGGCCGGAACTTAAAATGGGTTGGAATCATATTGGACGGCCCAGATGACACTACTGGGCCTAATTCGGATAGGTCGTAACGGGCCTTGGGTTAGCGAGCTGTAAATGGGCTATATGCGAACATGTCGTTAACATGCTTTCCGTGGGTCGGCCCGCCACCTTTTGACCAAGTCAAACAGGCCAGCCTTTTCACAGGAATGGGCCTCTATTGGGCCGTGCCACGTGTCGACGTATCATAGGCGCCTTCGGTCCAATGAGTGGATGACATCTGTTCCCACGGTGAGCCGACACGTGTTTCCTCCAGCCAACGCTGATTTTACATGTGGAAAATCCCCATTGGTCGGGGCTGTTAGCGGGTTATCGGATCCAAAACCAGACCCAATAGCTTAACGGCGTTCCATTACGGTGGATGCCACGTGTCGGTCACCCATGACGAAAGCACTTCCGTGACGCACGATTTATCGTCATGGAAGTGGACACTTCCGTGATGATAATTTTGGTAATGTCATGGAACACTTCTACGACAACACATGTATGGCTATCTTGATTCTGTCATAAAATCGTCATGGATGTACATGCATGACAAAAAACGCGACCTACTATGACAAACACGTATCATCACGAAAGTGTATTTTTTTCTGTAGTGAGGGGAACTCGACAGAGAATTTGTTCTGGTCACAGTTTCTGGCGCCGGAGCACCCGACGCTATTGAACAACCAGATGAAGCAACTGTTGGAGCTGCATAGGATGGTCGGCTTGACCATGAAGGACATCATAGTCTGGCTTTGGCCAGCCGAACCCATTCCAGGCAGCTACTTTGGGTTGGTGAAGCGACTCGTCGATGCGCTGCCCCGAGTTGACGCTGTGAAGCGTTCGGTCTATATAGAGGGTGCCCGGATGGCCTTTGCTCGCATCAAGATGCAATGGGCGAAGATGAAGGCCACCAAAGTAGCGACCGCAGGTCCGCCCGAGGGCAAGGATCATCGGAGGGTGGAGAGATACTTTGCAGAGGTCCTAGAAGGGGCCCGAATAGTAGAAGGTCAGTGTTTGAAGGATATTGTGTTTGATTAAATGTAATCGGGTGGCCGAAACCATGTTATGAACCCGCGCTATGATTACACCTTTTGTGTTAATTTTATCCTTCGATGCGGCCGTTTATTATTTGTGTTTCTGAAGGTTGCCAGTCGTCGGCTTCTGCCCACATGTAAATATTACAAGGGTGTTCGTAAATGCATGGACGCACTTTATCCAACGTCTTGGTCCGTAGAGGAGGCGTCCGTGAGGTGAACTAGGCAATCAGACTATTCAGCTTTATTACCTTCACATTGCCATAGGAGTCCATTAGAGGGGTTAAGTATTAACCCCGGTTGCATCGAGTGGCAATCTGGATTACGGTGCCTTTGCAACACGGTCGGTCGAGTCCTAGCCCCTCGTGTAACACGGCAAGAATCGCTAGCGATCTGTAGTATAATACTAAGTCACCGGATTGCTGACCAGCTCTCGCTTATCATGACGGTCAGTTTTCGGCTTTCTCTACTGAGGTACTTGACCGTACGAGCCAGAAATACAATCACATTAGTTCTCCCTTTACTACCTTAGCCGAACTAGCGGAACGTATAGTGGTAAGCACAGGAGTCGGGCAACCCAACTATAGACCAAAGACATGATTCAGAACGATGCATATAATGCAATATCCGGGACGGCGAAGAGTTCCCTATAGGTGTTCGGACTTTAGTATGTGCAA
The DNA here is from genome assembly GCF_018294505.1 of Triticum aestivum. Classification (NCBI taxonomy): domain Eukaryota; kingdom Viridiplantae; phylum Streptophyta; class Magnoliopsida; order Poales; family Poaceae; genus Triticum; species Triticum aestivum. The sequence goes on from NC_057804.1 coordinate 454,911,068, forward strand.
GGCCGAATATAGCCCCCGAAATTAAGACCGGGCTGAAGCACATACGTCAATCACAAGTAAGTAGGGAAAACATCAAGTACTGAACAACAGATGGTGATCATTTGCTTCCTTTATATCCTTACAGAGACATGTTTAGACATATAATGTTATGAATAATGAGGTCATGTTACATGCCAAAAAAATACATAAGGGAAAGGTTTACACAGGGCCTAAAAGTAGTGGTTTGAAGATCCCTATGATACCCTATCGCACGTCTGTGCCATTTCTCCTTAGTAGTGAGCCCTTCAAGAGGAAATGTAGGATGGTTGTCTGTAAAGAAGAGGGGCCGAATAGGGAGTCCTCATGCAACCATACAGTTTTCAGGTTTTCGAAAGAACCCGCAGTGAAAGAGGAATGGAAAAAAGGGTATGTGAGGTCTGAATAGGGTCAAGCCGTACCATAAACCTTTCTTGTAGTGTGCCTCCGGTGTTGCCCAACGCGCGGTACATATATCGCGGCCTTATAGGGTAGTCAACGGAGGCAAAATTGCTACTCGAGGTCCAGGTCCGCCAAACTATCTGTATGATGTGCGGACCATACTTTTTTAACAATGTCATTGGTCTTGATGGTGGATGATTTGTTTGGTTTGATGAGGTCACCGTGTACCTCGGCTACTAGGGCGGCGGTGTGCTCCTCAGTTCGAAGGGAGCGCTCCATGTTTCCATTCACTATAATGATGCCCCGCAGTCCAGGCATTTTAAGCTTCAAATAAGCATAATGCGGGACCGCATTAAAACGGGCGAAAGCAGTTCGTCCGAGCAGTGCGTGATAGCCGCTGCAGAAAGGGACGATATCAAAGATCAGTTCTTCACTACGGAAGTTGTCAGGAGAGCCGAATACCACTTCCAGTGTTAATGATCCCGTGCAACGGGCCTACACGCCGGGTATCACTCCTTTAAAGGTAGTGTTGCTTAGCTTGATTCTTGATGGGTCGATGCCCATTTTGCGGACAGTATCTTGATAGATTAAGTTAAGACTACTACCGCCGTCCATAAGGACTCTAGTGATATGATATCCGTCGATGATGGGATCGAGTACCAGGGCGGCTGAACCCCTGTGATGGATACTGGTTGGGTGATCCCTGCGATCAAAGGTGATTAGACATGCTAATAATGGATTGAACTTTGGGACAACAGGCTCTACTGCGTAGACGTCCCTTAGCGTGTGCTTGCGCTCCCTTTTGGGTATGTGAGTGACATAGATCATGTTCACTATTTTTTACTTCAGGGGGATATTGCTTCTAACCCCCGGTGTTCGGCTGACGGGGCTCGTCGTCGTCCTTGCTTGGAGGAACCTACCTGGTATTTAACTTACCGGCCTGTTTAAAACCCAACAATTTTTATTGGTGTGATTAGCAGGCTTGTCAGGGGTACCATGAATCTGACAGGGCCTCTTGAGGATTTTGTCCAAGTTGGATGGACCTTCCTTGTTGCCTTTGAAAGGTTTCTTCCGCTGACCGGATTTAGAGCCACTGAATCCGGCATTGACTGCCATGTGTTTGGTGTCGTCGTTGTTATTCCAGTGTTTGTTTTTGTTGAGGTGTGGCCTTCCATTGTCGTCCCTGGCCTCAGAGGTGCCGGGGTCGCTGGAACTGTTGCTTCTACGAGCTAGCCAGCTATCTTCACCTGCACAAAAGCAGGTCATAAGTGTTGTCAGGGGATTCCATGGTTTTTGGCTTTTCCTGCCCGAGGTGTCGGGTGAGCCATTCATCATGGACGCTGTGCCTAAAGGCCGCTAGGGCTTCGACGTCTGGACAGTCCATGATTTGGTTCTTTTTAATGAGGAACCGATTCCAAATATTGCAGGCTGACTCTCTGGGTTGCTGGATTATGTGACTGAGGTCATCGGCGTCTAGAGGCCGGACATGGGTGCCCTGAAAGTTGTCTAGGAAAGCATCTTCTAAATCTTCCCAGCTCCCTATGGAGCTCTCTGGGAGGTTGTTCAACCAATGCCGTGCTGGTCCCTTCAATTTCAAGGGGAGATATTTAATGGCATGGAGGTCATCTCCGCGAGCCATTTGTATGTGGAGAAGAAAATCCTCAATCTAGACGGCAGGGTCTATTGTTCCATCATATTGTTCGATGTTTATGGGTTTAAACCCTTCCAGAAATTGGTGTTGCATTACTTCATCAGTGAAGCACATAGGGTGTGCGACACCTCTATACCTGGTTGCATCGTGACACAGTTCAGATGACATATGCATTCGGTGCTGGCCTCAAACTTGATGATGTTGATCATGCCAGGTTTGGTGGATGTCATCCTATGCCGAGCACGTCCTCTGCATCCATAGATCGATCTGGTATGACCGGCTTTATCGGCCAGGTCCTGACGTAAGTCATAGGTGTATTTCTGCGTTGCAGTCTCCTTGCCTCTATGGCGAGGTGGTGCTGGCTGGTGTTCGGCCTGATAGGTCATTCTGTCTCGTCCATGTGGTGGTCGGTCTGGCTAATCAACATAGTTGTACTTTGACGGAATTGGCTCGAGGGCTTCATCATAGAATTGTGGTAGTAGCCTGCGCTTAGGGTAACTCTTTACTGGTCGCTCAAGTCCGTACTCTTCGGCGACTAGGACCTTAGTCCATCTATCATTGAGCGTGTCCTGTTCAGCCTGAAGCTGCTGCTATTTATTTTTCAGGCTCCACGCAGTGGAGATGAGTTGTTGCTTGAAGCATTCTTGTTCAAGGGGTCCCTCTGGGACGATGAAATCTTCGACACTGAGGCTCACATCCTCTTTGGAGATAGGTAAGTAATTGATCTCCTCCGAGTCCTCTTGATCAGCATGCTCAGGGTTGTACTAACCCTCCTCCCTCTCGTCTTGTTCGGACGTGGGCTCGACGGGGTGGTGCTACGTCTTGAGCTTGTGTTGGTTTTCCTTGAAGAGGAAAGGGTGATGCAGCAATGGTAGTGTAAGTATTTCCCTCAGTTTTTGAGAACCAAGGTATCAATCCAGTAGGAGGCTCCTCGAAAGTCCCACGCACCTACACAAACAAACAAAGAACTCGCAACCAACGCAATAAAGGGGTTGTCAATCCCTTCACGGCCACTTGCGAAAGTGAGATCTGATAGAGATAGTATGATAAGATAAAAATATATTTTTGGTATTTTATAATATAGATTGGAAAAGTAAAGATGCAAAAAGTAGATTGAAAGCTTATATGATAAAAGATAGACCCGGGGGCCATAGGTTTCACTCAAGATATCATAAGTATTACGGTGGGTGAACAAATTACTGTCGAGCAATTGATAGAAAAGCAAATAATTATGAGATTATCTAGGTATGATCATGTATATAGGCATCACGTCCGTGACAAGTAGACCGACTCCTGCCTGCATCTACTACTATTACTCCACACATCGACTGCTATCCAGCATGCATCTAGAGTATTAAGTTCATAAGAACAGAGTAACACATTAAGAAAGATGACATGATGTAGAGGGATAAACTCATGCAATATGATATAAACCCCATCTTGTTATCCTTGATGGCAACAATACAATACGTGCCTTGCAACCCCTATTGTCACTGGGTAAGGACACCACAAGATTGAACCCAAAGCTAAGCACTTCCCCCATTGCAAGAAAGATCAATCTAGTAGGCCAAACGAAAAAATGATAATTCGAAGAGACTTGCAAAGATAACTCAATCATACATAAAAGAATTCAAAGGAGATTCAAATATTTCTCATATATAAACATGATCATAAACCCACAATTCCTCGGATCTCGACAAACACACCGCAAAAAGAGTTACATCGAATAGATCTCCACAAGAGAGGGGGAGAACATGGTATTGAGACCCAAAAAGAGAGAAGAAGCCATCTAGCTAATAACTATGGACCCGAAGGTCTGTGGTAAACTACTCACAACTCATCAGAGGGGCTATGGTGTTGATGTAGAAGCCCTTCATGCTCGATTCCCCCTTCGGCGGAGCGCCGGCGAAGGCTCCAAGATGGGATCTCGCGGATACATAAGGTTACGATGGTGGACATTGTTTTTTGTTGGCTCCCTAGATGTTTTCGGGGTACATGGGTATATATAGGAGGAAGAAGTAGGTCGGTGGCCGCCCGAGGGGCCCACGAGATAGGGGGCACACCCTGTAGGGGTGGGCGCGCCTTCCACCCTCGTGGCCGCCTCGGATGCTTCTTGGCTTGCATTCCAAGTCCGCTGGATCATGTTTGTTCCAAAAATCAAGCTATAGAAGGTTTCATTCCGTTTGGACTCTGTTTGATATTCCTTTTCTTCGAAATACTGAAATAGGCAAAAAAACAGCAATACGGGCTGGGCCTCCGGTTAGTAGGTTAGTCCCAAAAATGATATAAATGTGTAAAGTAAAGCCCATAAACATACAAAACGGGTAATATAATAGCATGGGACAATTAAAAAATTATAGATGCGTTGGAGACGTATCAGGTGGTCTCCGGCGTTGTCTGGGGTTTCATTATCTCCGGTGCTGGTAGTGCTGTCCTTTGCCTGACGCGATCGTGAGCGGCGCCGCTAACGTCGGCGCTTTGGTGGTTCATCGACGGGCTTGTCCTTGCCTGGATCTTGAATGCCATCGTCGTCCTTTTCCTTAGGAGTGTCCACCATGTATACACCGTAGGTAGAAGTGGTCGTCCAACGCCCTGTAGTGGGCAGGTTTTGGCTTTGCTCGATGTCGACATCATCGTCCAAACCGTCGATGTCTTAGGAAGCATAGTCTAGCATGTCGGTTAAATCCTCGACAGTGGATACTAAGTAGGTGGGGTGTGAAGAGGCTTGCAAAGATAACTCAATCGTACATAAAAGAATTCAGAGGAGATTCAAATATTTCTCATAGATAAACTTGATCATAAACCCAGAATTCATCGGATCTTGACAAACACATCGCAAAAAGAGTTATATCGAATAGATCTCCACAAGAGAGGGGGAGAACATGGTATTGAGATCCAAAAAGAGAGAAGAAGCCATCTAGCTAATAACTATGGACCCGAAGGTCTGTGGTAAACTACTCAAAACTCATCGGAGTGGCTATGGTGTTGATGTAGAAGCCCTCCATGGTCGATTCCCCCTCCGGCGGAGCGCCGGCCAAGGCTCCAAGATGGGATCTCGCGGATACAGAAGTTTATGGCGGTGGAAATCATTTTCGTTGGCTCCCTGGATGTTTTCAAGGTAAGTGGGTATATATAGGAGGAAGAAGTAGGTCGGTGGCCGCTCGAGGGGCCCATGAGATAGGGGGCGCGCCCTGTAGGGGTGGGCGCGCCCTCTGTTGGGGAACGTAGCAGAAATTCAAAATTTTCCTACGAGTCACCAAGATCTATCTATGGAGAGACTAGCAACGAGGGAAAGGAGAGTGCATCTACATACCCTTGTAGATCGCTAAGCGGAAGCGTTCAAGAGAACGGGGTTGAAGGAGTCGTACTCGTCATGATCCAAATCACTGGAGATCCTAGTGCCGAACGGACGGCACCTCCGCGTTCAACACACATGCAGCCCGGTGACGTCTCCCATGCCTTGATCCAGCAAGGAGAGAGGGAGAGGTTGGGGAAGACTCCGTCCAGCAGCAGCACAATGGCGTGGTGGTGGTGGAGGAGCGTGGCAATCCTGCAGGGCTTCGCCAAGCACCGCGGGAGAGGAGTAGAAAGAGAGGTAGGGCTGCGCCAACAGGAGAAGAACTTTGTGTGTTGGGCTGCCCCTTTGCCTCCACTATATATAGGGGGAGAGGGAGGGCTGCACCCCCACCTAGGGTTCCCTCTCTAGGGTGGTGGCAGCCCCAATCCCCATCTGGGGTGGCGGCCAAGTGGGGGGGAGAGGGAGGCGCACCAGGCATGGGCCTTTAGGGCCCATCTGCCCTAGGGTTTGCCCCCCTCTTCTCTCTAGGCGCATGGGCCTTGGTGGGGAGGCGCCCCAGCCCACCTAGGGGCTGGTCCCTTCTGACACTTGGCCCATGTATGCCTCCGGGGCCCGTGGCCCCTCCCGGTGGACCCCCGGACCCCTCCGGTGGTCCCGATACACTACCGGTGATGTCCGAAACACTTCCGGTGGCCAAAACCATACTTCCTACATATCAATCTTTACCTCCGGACCATTCCGGAACTCCTCATGACGTCCGGATCTCATCCGGGACTCCGAACAACATTCGGTAACCACATACATCTATTCCCTATAACCCTAGTGTCGTCAAACCTTAAGTGTGTAGACCCTACGGGTTCGGGAACCATGCAGACATGACCGAGACGTTCTCCGATCAATAACCAACAGCGGGATCTGGATACCCATGTTGGCTCCCACATGTTCCACGATGATCTCATCGGATGAACCATGATGTCAAGGACTCAATCGATCCCGTATACAATTCCCTTTGTCTAGCGGTGTTATACTTGCCCGAGATTCGATCGTCGGTATGCCGATACCTTGTTCAATCTCGTTACCGGCAAGTCTCTTTACTCGTTTCGTAACACATCATCCCGTGATCAACCCCTTGGTCACATTGTGCACATTATGATGATGTCCTACCGAGTGGGCCCAGAGATACCTCTCCGTTACACGGAGTGACAAATTCCAGTCTCAATTCGTGCCAACCCAACAGACACTTTCGGAGATACCCGTAGTGCACCTTTATAGCCACCCAGTTACATTGTGACGTTTGGTACACCCAAAGCATTCCCACTGTATCCGGGAGTTGCACAATCTCATGGTCTAAGGAAATGATACTTGACATTAGAAAAGCTTTAGCATACGAACTACATGATCTTTGTGCTAGGCTTAGGATTGGGTCTTGTCCATCACATCATTCTCCTAATGATGTGATCCCGTTATCAACTACATCCAATGTCCATGGTCAGGAAACCGTAACCATCTATTGATCAACGAGCTAGTCAACTAGAGGCTTACTAGGGACATGGTGTTGTCTATGTATCCACACATGTATCTGAGTTTCCTATCAATACAATTATAGCATGGATAATAAACGATTATCATGAACAAGGAAATATAATAATAATAACTAATTTATTATTGCCTCTAGGGCATATTTCCAACACCCTCCACCCTCGTGGCTGCCTCGGCTGCTTCTTGGCTTGCACTCCAAGTCCTCTAGATCACGGTTGTTCCAAAAATCACGCTCCTGAAGGTTTCATTCCGTTTGGACTCCATTTGATATTCCTTTTCTTCGAAATACTGAAATAGGCAAAAAAAAAAACAGCAATACGGGTTGGGCCTCCGGTTAGTAGGTTAGTCCCAAAAATGATATTAATGTGTAAAGTAAAGCCCATAAACATCCAAAACGGGTAATATAATAGCATGGAACAATAAAAAATTATAGATACGTTGGAGACGTATCAAGCATCCCCAAGCTTAATTCCTGCTCGTCCTCGAGTAGGTAAATGATAAAAACAGAATTTTTGATGTGGAATGCTACCTTGCATATTTCTCAATGTAATTTTCTTTATTGTGGCATGATTGTTCAGATCCAAATGATTTAAGATAAAATCTAATAAAACATAAAAAATAATAACGCTTCAAAGCATGCTAACAAATATTCATGTCCTATCAAAATAGCATAGCCAAATAAAGCTTATCCCTACAAAATCATATAGTTAGGCCATGCTTCATTTTCATTACACAAAATACTCCCATCATACACAACCCCGGTTTCATCCAAGCAATTAGTTCATACTTTTCAATGCGCTTCAACTTTTTCAACTCTTACGCAATACATGAGCGCAAGCCATGGACATAGCACTATGGTGGTATATGGTGGTGGTTGTGAGGACAAAAAGGGAGAAGATAGTCTCACATCAACTAGGCGTATCAACGGGCTATGGAGATGCCCATCAATAGATATCAATGTGAGTGAGTAGGGATTGCCATGCAACGGATGCACTAGACCTATAAATATATGAAAGCTCAACAAAAGAAACTAAGTGGGTGTGCATCCAACTTGCTTGCTCACAAAGACCTAGGGAATTTTGAGGAAGCCCATCATTGGAATATACAAGCCAAGTTCTATAATGAAAAATTTCCACTTAGTATATGAAAGTGACAACATAGGAGACTCTCTATCATGAAGATCATGGTGCTACTTTGAAGCACAAGTGTGGTATAAAGGATAGTAGCATTGTCCCTTCTCTCTTTTTCTCTCAATTTATTTTTTTCTCCTTTTTTTTCTTTTTTTTCTTTGGCCTTTCTTTTTTTTCTTTTTGGCCTTTCTCCTTTTTTTTCTTTTTCTTTTTTTAAAGTCCAAAGTCTCATCCCGACTTGTGGGGGAATCATAGTCTTCATCATCCTTTCCTCACTGGGACAATGCTCTAATAATGAAGATCATCACACTTTTATTGATTTACAACTCAAAAATTACAACTCAAAACTAGAACAAGATATGACTCTATATGAATGCCTCCGGCGGTGTACCGGTATATGCAATGAATCAAGAGCGACATGTATGAAAATTATGAAGGTGGCTTTGCCACAAATACGATGTCAACTACATGATCATGCAAAGAGCAATATGACAATAATGGAGCGTGTCATAATAACAGAACGGTGGAAAGTTGCATGGCAATATATCTCGGAATGGATATGGAAATGCCATAATAGGTAGGCATGGTGGCTGTTTTGAGGAAGGTAAATAATGGGTGCATGATACCGGCGAAAGTTGTGCGGTATAATAGAGGCTAGCAAAGTGGAAGGGTGAGTGTGCGTATATCCATGGACTCACATTAGTCATAAAGAACTCATATACTTATTGCAAAAGTCTACTTGCCCTCGAAGCAAAGTACTACTACGCATGCTCCTAGGGGAAGGGTCGGTAGGAGTTAACCATCGTGCGATCCCGACCTCCACTCATAAGGAAGACAATTAAAAGAGCACCTCATGCAACAAATTTGACAGACAACTTTTACCACACGTGCATGCTACGGGACTTGCCAACTTCAACACAAGTATTTCTCAATTTCATAATTACCCACTAGCATGACTCTAACATTACCACCTCTATATCTCAAAACAATTATCATCAAATTGATCCTAGTGTTTTATGCACTTTCTATGATAGTTTTTATTATACCCAACTTGGATGCTCATCATTCTAGGACCAAATTTATAACCATAGCAAATACCATGCTGTTCTAAAAGACTCTCAAAATAATATAAGTGAAGCATGAGAGATCAACAATTTCTTCAAAATTAAGCCACCGCCGTGCTCTAAAAGATATAAGTGAAGCACTAGAGCAAATACTATCTAGCTCAAAAGATATAAGTGAAGCACATAGAGTATTCTAGCAAATTCTAATAAAGTGGACTTCTCCCAAAAGGTGTGTACGGCAAGGATGATTATGGTAAACTAAAAAGCAAAGACTAATATCATACAAGACGCTCCAAGCAAAACACATATCATGTGGCGAATAAAAATATAGCTCCAAGTAAAGTTACCAATGAACGAAGACGAAAGAGGGGATGCCTTTCGGGGGCATCCCCAAGCTTAGGCTTTTGGCTAGTCTTGAATATCTTGGGGTGCCATGGGCATCCCCAAGCTTAGGCTTTTGCCACTCCTTATTCCATAGTCCATCAAATCTTTACCCAAAACTTGAAAACTTCACAACACAAAACTCAACAGGAAATCTCATAAGTTCCGTTAGTGAAAGAAAACAAAACCACCACATAAGGTACTGTAATGAACTCATTCTTTATTTATATTATTGTTAATCCTACTGTATTTCAAGTTCTCTATGATTCATACCACTTAATACTAGCCATAGATGCATGAAAATAAGCAAACAACACACGAAAAACAGAATCTGTCAAAACCAGAACAGTCTGTAGCAATCTGTAACTAACGCAAACTTATGGAACTCTAAAAATCCTACCAAAATAGGAAGTCCTGTAAAATTTGTCTATTGATCTACAGAAAAAAGAATCAATGCAAAAGAACGTTTCTGTGATTTAATAAAACTAATTTCGTGCGCGCAAAGTTTCTGTTTTTTCAGCAGAATCAAATTAACTATCACCATAGGTTATCCTATAGGTTCTACTTGGCACAAACACTAATTAAAACACAAAACACATCTAAACAGAAGGTAGATGCAAAATTTATTACTAAACAGAAACAAAAACAAAAAACACAAATAAAATTGGGTTGCCTCCCAACTAGCGCTATCGTTTAATGCCCCTAGCTAGGCATAAAAGCGAAGATAGATCTAAGTAGTGCCATAATAATAAGATAGATCTTGAAAACTCATCTCATATTCTCTACGTTTAGCAGCATGTTTCCCTTGAGGCAAGCAAAAGTAATCAAAAGGGCTAAATTTAGCGGGACAAAAGTCCCCAAGATCAATCACAGGAGGAACAGGTTCTTCCTTTGGCCCTTCATAATGCACAACTAATTCATCATTATAAGCATTCTTTTGGCAAAATTTCGTGAGCCTATACTCAAGAGAGTATCCTAGCTCATTATTTCGAAGAGCAAAATCATTATTAAGTTCGAAAATTCTATCAACTAGGACATTGGTAGGAACCTTTTTTCTGAGGTTTTCATTGAAAGCAACATAGTCCAAAGATTGAAAATGCCTAATTTCCTCTTGATCGAAGAGGATCGCCTCTATGGTAGGACGACCGGCGTCCACCCTATAGTGCGCAAAGATTTCTTTGGCCTCTCTTATTATAAATCTAAACTCATGAGCCAAAAAGATAGTAAGAGCGTGCTTAACATAAGAATGCTCAATATTAGAAAATTCTAGGAAAATTCTTTGTATGCAAGGATGCATATGAATAAATTGTCTTTCAAGTTCAACTACAAGCATAGCGACAACATCCGCAAGACTACTAGTTCTATGAAGAATAGAACCACCCATAGAAGGTAAAGCACCGGCACAAGTAAAGAAATCTTGAATAACACCTTTTCCTATAATGTTACCACTACCGATTCGAAACTTTTTAGTATGTAAGATAGGGGGTTCTTTAGCAGGAGCATCAGAATTTTCCATGTTATCATTATTGTACATATCGATGATAATCTCCCCAATTTCAGACATAACGGCAAACAAAAGCGAGGAGGAAGAAAGCAAAGAAAAGAGAGAGGAGAAGATTGGGAAAGAGAGGGTGAATAAAATGGCAAGGGTAAAGTGGGAGAGAGGAAAACGAGAGGCAAATGGCAATAATGTAAATGCGAGGGAGATGAGTTTGTGATGGGTACTTGGTATATCTTGACTTGAGCGAAGACCTCCCCGGCAACGGCGCCAGAAATCCTTCTTGCTATGTCTTGAGCTTGCGTTGGTTTTCCTTGAAGAGGAAAGGGTGATGCAACAATAATAGCGTAAGTATTTCCCTCAGTTTTTGAGAACCAAGGTATCAATCTAGTAGGAGGCTCCTCAAAAGTCCCACGCACCTACACAAACAAACAAAGAACTCGCAACCAACACAATAAAGGGGTTGTCAACCCCTTCACGGCCACTTGCGAAAGTAAGATCTGATAGAGATAGTATGATAAGATAAATATATTTTTGGTATTTTATAATATAGATAGTAAAAGTAAAGATATAAAAAGTAGATTGAAAGCTTATATGATAAAAGATAGACCCGGGGGCCATAGGTTTCACTAGTGGCATCACTCAAGATAGCATAAGTATTACGGTGGGTGAACAAATTACTGTCGAGCAATTGATAGAAAAGCGAATAATTATGAGATTATCTAGGTATGATCATGTATATAGGCATCACGTCCGTGACAAGTAGACCGACTCCTGCCTGCATCTACTACTATTAGTCCACACATCGACTTCTATCCAGCATGCATCTAGAGTATTAAGTTCATAAGAACAGAGTAACACATTAAGAAAGATGACATGATGTAGAGGGATAAACTCATGCAATATGATATAAACCCCATCTTGTTATCCTTGATGGCAACAATACAATACGTGCCTTGCAACCCCTATTGTCACTGGGTAAGGACACCACAAGATTGAACCCAAAGCTAAGCACTTCCCCCATTGCAAGAAAGATCAATCTAGTAGGCCAAACGAAAAAATGATAATTCGAAGAGACTTGCAAAGATAACTCAATCATACATAAAAGAATTCAAAGGAGATTCAAATATTTCTCATATATAAACATGATCATAAACCCACAATTCATCGGATCTCGACAAACACACCACAAAAAGAGTTACATCGAATAGATCTCCACAAGAGAGGGGGAGAACATGGTATTGAGATCCAAAAAGAGAGAAGAAGCCATCTAGCTAATAACTATGGACCCGAAGGTCTGTGGTAAACTACTCACAACTCATCAGAGGGGCTATGGTGTTGATGTAGAAGCCCTCCATGGTCGATTCCCCCTCCGACGGAGCGCCGGCGAAGGCTCCAAGATGGGATCTCGCGGATACAGAAGGTTACGATGGTGGACATTGTTTTTTGTTGGCTCCCTGGATGTTTTCGGGGTATGTGGGTATATATAGGAGGAAGAAGTAGGTCGGTGGCCGCCCGAGGGGCCCACGAGATAGGGGGCACGCCCTGTAGGGGTGGGCGCGCCTTCCACCCTCGTGGCCGCCTCGGCTGCTTCTTGGCTTGCACTCCAAGTCCGCTGGATCACGTTTGTTCCAAAAATCAAGCTATAGAAGGTTTCATTCCGTTTGGACTCTGTTTGATATTCCTTTTCTTCGAAATACTGAAATAGGCAAAAAAAACAGCAATACGGGCTGGGCCTCCGGTTAGTAGGTTAGTCCCAAAAATGATATAAATGTGTAAAGTAAAGCCCATAAACATACAAAACGGGTAATATAATAGCATGGGACAATTAAAAAATTATAGATGCGTTGGAGATGTATCAGGTGGTCTCCGGCATTGTCTGGGGTTTCATTATCTCCGGTGCTGGCAGTGCTGTCCTTTGCCTGACGCGATTGTGAGCGGTGCCGCTAACGCCGGCGCTTTGGTGGTTCATCGACGGGCTTGTCCTTGCCTGGATCTTGAATGCCATCGTCGTCCTTTTCCTTAGGAGTGTCCACCATGTATACACCATAGGTAGAAGTGGTCGTCCAACGCCCTGTAGTGGGCGGGTTTTGGCTTTTCTCGATGTCGACATCATCGTCCATACCGTCGATGTCTTAGGAAGCGTAGTCTAGCATGTCGGTTAAATCCTCGACAGTGGATACTAAGTAGGTGGGGTGTGAAATTCCCCAACCTCAGCCCCCAGCCTGTGCTGGGTGTAGTTCGGAGGCGAAGCTTCCGTAATGGCGAGAGATCGCATTAAGCCCAGAGCTTCATCTAAAAGCGAAAGTTGGGTGGGAGTCTGCGGATCTGCGGTCCGAGACACCTGATTGAGTCCGAGGGGTGCAGACCCCAGCAATTCAGAGTTATCCTCCAGAGGCGAGTCCGGCTCTCCGATGACTGGGAGAGTCTCGTTTGATTCCGGAGTTACCAACGGCACGATCGCATCTGGGTCTCCGGCTGAGAGTTCCATGGTAGGAGAGGGTCCTGCGAGGTTGATCCCCCCATCATCAAAAAATGTGATCTGCCCCGGATCTAGGGCCGAGGCAGGTGTGAGCATTGGCCCCTGGACGGGATCTGAAAGCGGATCCGAAGGGCCCTCTTTATGAGGGTGGGGAGCAGTGGTTGGGGCCGCGAATCCCTCGAAGATTTGTTCCCCTCGGATATCCGCGACGTGGTTCAAGTTTCCAGACCTGATCTGGTGACCAGGGGCGTAACTGTCGACCTGCTCGAGGCGGCCAGTCGAGTCGGCGCATAGCACGAAGACGCCGAACACAAACACCTGTCCGGGGAGAAAAGTCTTCTTGGACACGGTGTCATTATTGATGAAGAGGCGCGCCATCAATCCTTCTGTTGACAACACAACGGAGCTCTCAATGAAAGCACCAATGTCGGTGTCAAAACCGACAGATCTCGGGTAGGGGGGCCCAAGCTGTATGTCTGAGGATCAATGGTAACAATGAACAAAGGGACACAATGTTTACCTAGGTTCGGGCCCTCTTAAAGGAAGTAAAACCCTACTTCCTGCTTGATTGTATTCGATGAGTATAGGGGTTACAAGAGTTGATCTACCTCGAGATCGTAATGGCTAAACCCTAGATTGTATAGCCTATGAATGTTATGATCCCCTCTCCGGTCTAAGCCCTCCGGTTTATATAGACACCGGAGGGGCCTAGGGTTGTACAAAGTCGGTTTACAAGAAAGGAAACAGTATATCCGGACACTTAATCTTGCCGTTCACGCATACAAAAGTCCCAACCGGACACGGGAGGTGGCCTTCTTCCTTTATCTCGACAGCCCATTAGTCCGGCCCATATTGAATAGGTCGGACGCCCGAGGACCCCTTAGTCCAGGACTCCCTCAACGACGCCCACTCCGGCCGACGTGCTACTCCGGCGAAGGACCCCTGCTCCCCCTCCCCTCCTCCCTGGCCGTGAGCCCGAGCATCAGCTAGGAGCTCCTCTGATTTTGATTTTGTAGAATTTTCATGTAGATTTGCTATGAGCTATTGCGGATGTATGTTGTTTTCATCTTGATTCTCTACGAGGTGTTGCTCATATCTGGCATAACTAATTTTGATATGGATGTGCTCATTGTGCCAAGTATAAGTACAAGATTGTTGCCATCTGGTTAATATCATTGTATCTGCATAGAAAGCAATATCTAATTGTTGTTTGTACTACATATTAATTCTTCCTATTCTTTTTTGTTAACATGATGAATAATACAGATGAAAGCACTGGCATATGGTAGTGTTTGTAAGTGGAATTTATGTTCATATGGGTATCAAAATGATAAAAAAATAATACGATATCATTTAATCTAAACAATAATATAGTCCAAGGGCATTACAGACTTTTTCCTGATCATACGGCATATAAACTGACAAAACAGACATGAAAAAGAACTGGCTAGCTTATTATCTGAAGCTTACTCTCACCGGAGCTTATATGAAGCTTATTCTCACGGGAGCTTATTTCCACGCCATAGCTCAAAAGAACTGGCCCTGAAGATAGTCAGGCCCGCCAAAGAAGAGCCGGTCTATGTACTACCGTGGCTGGTCTTTGGTCATCTTGTGCACACTCCCGTATGACCCTGCCCGTGCAGCACAACACAGCACCACGCCACCACCTGCCAATGAAGAGCACTTACTACCTGGAGTACCACTGGTGCAGTTCAGACTTCAGGTCCGAACGGTAACAGCGATGCTGGCCATTTTCTCCGGCCGACAGTGCCCGGGCATGGCCTCTTGCAAACTCGGTCTCCTCCTCTTGCTCCAGAGTCTGAGCTCCTCTGCCACCGCGGTAGCCTCCGTCTCGCTCTCCGTGGGAGAATCTATCACCGGGAACCGGACGCTGGTCTCGGAGGGAGGCAAGTTTGAGCTGGGCTTCTTCTCCCCGGCCGGCGACTCCACCTACTACGTCGGCATATGGTACAAGCAGATCCCGGCGCAGACAGTCATTTGGGTGATGAACAGGGACCGCCCTGTCTCCGACCCATCGTCCTCGGAGCTGACGCTAGCTCCGGACGGCAATCTCGTCCTCCTCCTAAACGAAAACCAGCAGAAGAGGCCAATCTGGTCGTCGACCAGTCACGCACGTACGAGCAACGGGCCCGTCGTGGCGGCGCTCCTCGACAGCGGGAACCTCGTTCTGCGGGGCCGGCAACCGGGCAACTCGTCGGAGGTCATGTGGCAGAGCTTCGAGCACCCGACCGACACGCTCATGCCGGGCGGCTGGGTCGGGCTGAACAAGAGCACCGGCGCGTACCAGGCGCTCGTGTCCTGGAGGAGCGCCGTCGACCCATCCACGGGATTGTACGTGGACCGGGTCGACCCGTCCGGGTCCGGCCAGTACACCTTCTCGTGGAACGGCACGACCGTCTACCACCGCGTCGGCGCATGGAGCGGCCAGCGCTCCGCCTCCGTGCCGGAGATGGGCATGTCGGCAAGGTACAAGTACAACTCCGTCAACAACGACGAGGAGGTCAGTTTCTCCTTTGAGGTGGTCAACCCCTCTACCCTGTCAAGGATGGTGATGAGCCCGCACGGGCAGCTCACCATGTTGGACTGGTCCAGCGAGTCCGGGCAGTGGCTGCTCCACTGGGCGACTCCCACGTCGCCGTGCGACGTGTACTCCGTGTGCGGGCCCTTCGGCCTGTGCGACGTGGCCAGCTCGCAGTACTGCCGGTGTTTGCCGGCGTTCGACGCCGCGTCGCCGGGGGATTGGAGCGGCGGCTGCGCGAGGAAGACGGGCTTGCACTGCAGCAACGGCACGTCGACCGATGGGTTCCTTCCGGTGGAAAATGTCAAGGTGCCGAGCAGTTATTTCTCCGAGGCAGGTAGCTTCGGAGATTGCGCGTCGGCGTGCTTGAGAAACTGCTCTTGCACGGCGTATGCGTACAGCGGTGGTTGCATGGTGTGGGGTGGTGATCTCAGGAACATTCAGCAGGTCACCTACGGCGAAGCCGGCTCGTCCACTCTGTTCCTCCGAGTCGCCGCCGCCGATCTTACTGCCACCAGTAACCATGGCGGCGCGTCAACAAATGAACGCGACGTCATCCTAGTCGCGTCTTCGGTATCTTTTCTCACGATACTCTGCTTGTTCGTCTTCGTTTGCTGGAGGCGACGTGGCGCGAATACTGTGCGGCACGACGGCTCTCTTCTGGTGTTCAGCCACGGCTATCTAGCGCGGTGTACGGACAACTTCTCCCAGAAACTGGGGATGGGGAGCTTCGGCTCCGTGTACAAAGGGACGCTCCGTGACGGTGACCACACAGCGGTGGCCGTCAAGAGGCTCGAGGGATTGGCGCAAGGGGAGAAGCAGTTCCGCGCCGAGGTGAGGACCCTCGGCATGATCCACCACGTCAATCTCGTACGCCTTCGCGGGTTCTGCGCGACGAGGCGCGAGCGGCTGCTGGTCTACGACTACATGCCCAACGGCTCCTTGGCCTCCGCCATGGCCGGCCCGAGCTTCGGGCTGCTGGACTGGGGCACCAGGTTCGGCATCATGGCCGGCGTCGCCAGGGGCCTCGCCTACCTCCACGAGCAGTGCCAGGAGCGCATCGTGCACTGCGACGTGAAGCCGGAGAACATACTCCTGGACGCGGCCTTCCGCCCCAAGGTGGCCGACTTCGGCATGGCGAAGCTCATCGGGCGGGACTTCAGCCACGCGCTGACCACGGCGCGGGGCACGGTGGGGTACCTGGCGCCGGAGTGGGTCCTGGGCCTGCCCATCACGCCCAAGGCGGACGTGTACAGCTACGGCATGACGCTGCTGGAGCTCGTCTCCGGCCGGAGGAACCGGGACGCCGGCGGCCGCGGCGCGGGGCACTTCCCGCTCTGGGCGGCCACCAAGGTCAGCGAGGGGCAGTTTGTCGCGCTCTTGGACGAGAGGCTGGCGGGGGACGCGGACGTGGGAGAGCTGGGCCGGGCGTGCAGCGTCGCGTGCTGGTGCATTCAGCAGAGCGAGGAGATGAGGCCGACGATGGGGCAGGTGGTGCAGGTTCTGGAGGGGTCGCTCACGGTGGGGGCTGCGCCTGTGCCCAGACACCTCGAGGTGTTCTGTGCGGAGGATTCGCGCACGCTCTGAAGAGGACCCAATCGATGACGACTTGTTTTTTCTCTTCCTCTTCTTTTTTTAACACAAGTAGGCGCGAATATCCGGCCAACAAGCGCCAAATTCTCATTCATCTCAGGAGCAAAGTACAGCGTGAATTACATACCCTCTCACCTGAAGATTTTGAAGAGAAAGTAAAAGAGGGCACGAACCGTTGCCTTGAGAGGAATGAGTACAAGCGAAGACAGATTCTATTCTTTAGTTGAGAACCTGACGAGCACAACCCAATTGATGTTTCTGGGGGTGTGATAAACAACATTTAGACAAGATGTGTCCTGCATAAACCTACAGAAAGGGTTGCGACATCTCTGTCGGTGTCAAAACCGGCGGATCTCGGGTAGGGGGTCTCGAACTGTGCGTCTAAGACTAATGGTAACAGAAGGCTGGGGACACAATGTTTACCCAGGTTCGGGCCTTCTCGATGGATGTAATACCCTACTTCCTGCTTGATTGATCTTGATGATATGAGTATTAAAAGAGTTGATCTACCATGAGATCAAAGAGGCTAAACCCTAGAAGCAAGCCTATGGTATGATTGTTATTGTTGTGTCCTACGGACTAAACCCTCCGGTTTATATAGACACCAGAGGGGGCTAGGGTTACACAGAGTCGGTTTACAGAGGAGGAGATCTACATCCGAATCGCCAAGCTTGCCTTCCACGCCAAGGAGAGTCTCATCCGGACACAGGACGAAGTCTTCTGTCTTGTATCTTCATAGTCCAACAGTCCAGCCAAAGTATATAGTCTGGCTGTCCAGATACCCCCCTTATCCAGGACTCCCTCAGTAGCCCCTGAATCAGGCTTCAATGACGACGAGTCCGGCGCGTAGATTGTTTTCGGCATTACGAGGCGGGTTCCACCTCCGAATACTCCAAAATTAATTCCGAATACAAGGACCGTGTCCGGCTCTGTAAGATAAATTCCATATACCACCGTAGAGAGAATAATAATCCATGAATCCAATCTGCTGACAATTCTTTAAAAAGTGACATCACGCCACGGTCCGGTTTTTATTCGAACCGTTTTTTACAACTTGCTACCGCACACACCACGAGGCGGTTTTCTTGGCACGTCCTATCAAGGCAGAGATCGTGTCCCCCTTACTACGGGATTCTCATCAATACGGGTATGGGTAATCCAACCGTGCCTGTTGGCATGACCCCGTGTTTTTAGGCAAGTCCCGAACGACCACGTTCGAGGACGCTTGATATACTTCCCCCCTTTATAAAGGAGCCGAGGCCTACCCTTCTATCTCCACGCTCGCACATCTCGCATCCTGAGTTCCAACACCCAAAGCTCGAGCCTAAGCACCCTGGATCTTCGATTATGTCCGGATCCGACCATCAAGGCCGATGGATGGCTTCCTCTGTCATAGAGGAGGATATTGCGAAGCTCAGGGGGGCTGGGTATTTGACCGCCAATGTCAAGCACAGGCTTCCTGCTCCCGAACAGGTTATCCCCACTCCCGAGACCAACGAGAGCGTCGTATTCGTTTCCCACTTCCTCCGAGGATTAGGTCTTACTCTTGACCCTTTTGTGAGGGGGCTCATGTTCTACTACGGGCTAGAATTCCACGATCTAGCTCCGAACTCCATCCTCCACATCTCGTCATTTATCGTTGTGTGTGAAGCCTTCCTCCACATCACTCCCCACTTCGGCTTATGGCTCAAGACTTTCAATGTGAAGCCGAGGATGATTGAGGGGCGACACGCAGAGTGCGGAGGCGCCATAATAAGTAGGAACGTCGATGCCCCATGGCCCGAAGACTCCTTCCCGGAGGTATCTGATTTATGGCAACGGAGGTGGTTCTATGTCACAGCTCCTCGAGGCTCAAAGTGGGCGGCCGCGCCCGCCTTCCGCTCGGGCCCTCCACCTCAACTGGCATCGTGGGCCAACGTGGGACTAAACTGGGGGCCTGTGAACGATGTACCAATGCTGCAAAGCCGCATTCGGGAGCTCCTCGAGAGGGACATTAGTCTTGTCAAAATAATCCAGGTAATGCTAGTTCGGCGGATCCTGCCGTGCAAACGTCGACCTTTCCGGATGTGGGAATTCAATCCAGAAGGTCCGCGAGCCATCCAACATTTCTTCGGCATGACGCCCGAAGGGATGTATAAGTTGTTCTTCGGACCACGAATAGAGTGTCCGGACACCACCGAGGATGCGGGCCTGAGCTGCAATCGCCTCAATACCCAAGTAAGTAACCCTATAACTGGACACCTTGCTTATATCTGTCATAGCATTGTTCTGAACACTGTCCGCAACCAGGATTGGCTTAGTAAGGCGGAGAGGATCAGGTGTCCGGCCCCGCTTCCCGAAGGCTCGCCTTGCCCGGCAATGGCCAGTATTCTTGAACGGACACTAAGTCAGGTGCCACCAGAGAAAGCCGAAGGGAAGAGTGGGGAGGCCAAGGGTGGGCCTCACACATTGCGCATCCGAACCGAGGGGATTAGCTTCTCCACGAAGGAGGAGAATCGGGGAGGCGAATCTGAGGTTTCCTCCCCCCGCGAAAAGAAGAGGGCCGCCTCCGAAGACTTGGAGACGGGGGCGCCTAAACAAGGGAAGAGAACTTCACCAAAGGGCCCTGCCCCGAAGGGCGTCCTCACCGCACAGTGCCCACAAACGGGCCAGCCCTCCACCGAGCTGTAAGTTTAGTTAAACAAGGAACTTATTGCGTTTTCCTCTGAGAGTAATAACCGGGACCTGTTTTTGTAGTCCGGTCAGCAGTTCATCTCAACAGGGTTCATCATCGGGGGATCTTCCTCCGAAGATGATGGAGAGCGAAACCCCACCTGCCTCTCCGTCCCGTGAAGTTGGCGACCCTGAGGTATCGTCACGGAGGAGTCCAGATCCAATGGGGCCGGAAGCTAACACTTCGGCCGCCCCACGCCCGGTGCGCTCGGCTCCTGTGGCGGACAAGGAAAAGGGTCCGGGAGAGTCCGGTGTCCGGCCGAACACGCTGACGGGCCTCCTGGAGTCAGCTTATCTCTTGGAGGATCATCGTACACTAATGGGTACGGTGTTGGAGAAAATCTCCTCCGCTACAAGTGGTTTAAACGGAGCTTTCAAGAGCCTTCTCAAAGGCTTTGAGGTAAGCCGCAAAAATACGCAGCTTTTTGTTGTACCGCATGCGATACATGCGCCCTGTATAGATAGTAGCCCCTGAGACTGTGGATGCCAGCCGATGGCGGCAAACGGAGGATCATACTCCCAGATAATAATCACACTTGTAATGATGTGCAGGTTGCTAAGGGTTCGGCTGTAGACCAAACCGCTGAATGTGCCGAATTGAGGCGGCAAATTGACGTGGTGGAGGCCGACGTCATGCTCGTTAACAAGCGATTCGAGGAGTCGTAGAGTATGCTTTCCTATATCCACATCTATTTTGGGAAATTGCAAGAAGGTTGTAATATTAATGTGATGTGATGTAATTGCAGGCGGAGTTGCTGCCGTTGAGGCCCTGAGGGCGGAGCTTGCCCTTGCCAAGGAACAACCCCGGGTTAGCAATGCAGCTGCTCTAAAGGTAGCCGAGGAGTTGAAAGCCGAACAGGCCGCTCATCTCCGAAGCGAAGAAAAGGTAGCCGAGATGGCTATGGAGCTGAGGGACGCCACCGACCGGTATGAGCTTCTCGAGAAAGAGAATCAGGCGAAGGCGGCTGACCTGAAGAAGGTGGTGGACTCGGCTAAAGAGACGCGTTCTGAGATTAGAGACGCGCGAGAGGAACTTCGAAAAGCCGGGGAGATCGCTGCTGGAAATCCTTATTTGTTGCAGATGAAGTTTTTAGATCCAAAGTATGCTCCATTGGATAAGCTATGGAGTGCCGCAGATAAGTATGCGGACTTGGCGAAGAGTGCGGCTGATGCAACCAAGTTGTTCAAGGACCATGAAGATAATAAAATAGGAAGACTGATCTAGTCGCAGTTTAATGCGCCAGTGCGCTCCTTGCCCTTGAGTGAGAAGATGGCCGCTATAGCCGAGCTTCATAGGCTGTCCGGCCTTGTAATGTGGTCTGTGATAGACCATCTGTGGCCGAAGGGGCCGAAGCCGGACAGTTACTTTGGTTTGGTGCAACAATGTTTTGGTGCCAGAGCGCAGGTCGATGCCGTGAAGAGATCGATGTGCATAGAGGGTGCGCGGATGGCTCTTGCCCATGTGAAAACATACTAGGCGGATATGGAGGCCACCAGCATTGCAACCCAGGGTCCAACAGGAAGCCAAGACCCAGCCGAGCACTATTTTGAGCAGGTCATAGAAGGTGCCCGTAGAATAGAGGCGCAATGCTCAAAGAATGTCATGTTTGAGTGACGATTCTATTAAATGTAAACAATTATGTGTTTGATTATTGCCTGAAAGTATTATAATGTCTCATGTGTGGCTGTTTATGTATGCATATAACGTGAAAGTTAGTAGTCGTTGGCTTCGGCCCCACGCGTATAATGCGGGGGTGTTCGAGAAAATATGCGTGAACACACTTGATCCAATGTCTTGGTCCATTAAGGAGGTGATCGCATGTCGAACCAGGCAACCAGACTATATAGTTGTAACACTTTACACTTAGCCATAGGAGTTTGAAAGGTGGGGCTACTATGTAGCCCCTGGTACTTCCGTGAGCGTCCGGATACGATGCGCGTACTTGACCGGTAGACCGGTCCTTCGTTAATGCGGAGGAATCCTATAGATTTCGATTAGTCCTCGAGTGGTTGACCAGTCTCTCGCTGTATCATGATAGTCAGTTTTCGGCTTTCTCTATTGAGGTGCTCGTCCGGAATAACTAGGGCACAATCGCAGTAGTTCTCCTTTGGCCGCCTTAGCCGATAGAATGGAACATAAGGCAACAAACCCAGGAGCTGGGCTAACCCAACATTTGACCAAAGACATGATTCGGAGCTGATGCATATAAGGCCAAGCTCGTGACACCAAACACTCCCGAAGGTATTCGGACTTTATAATATATATTAGGCTGAATGACGCCCTTGACCTGTGATTCCAGGTACGTGCATTGATCTGTTGTGGCCAAAAGCCTAGAACGCCAGTATCCCTTGTAGGTTTATGAAATACCCATGGGACGTCGAGCAACAAAAGACAGTAAAGAAGGTTTACGCAGGGGCTTAATCTAAAGAGAAACCTCTGGGCAGGGCCCTGCTGCACGTCTGTGCCTGTGTCTCCGTTGTGCCATATCCTAGAAGGGTGTCGCACTGGTAGTGTCTGTAGAAAAGAAAAAAGAAAACGTGCGAAAAGTTAATTATGCTCGAGAAATGTTCGAGATCCGGCCTGCTAATGATGCAAGCCGAATTGTGGGCTTTTGTTACATGTTTGCAGCCCCTTGTATTATTTATGGGGACACATGTACAGCCCCTGGCTTAGGTTTATCCGAGCCATTTTGAAAAATGGTGTATTGGACTCGTCTAAGCGTGTCCGTGGTCTTGACGACCAATCATGTGTTCTGGTGGGAGAGGCCGCCTAGAGTCCGGCAGCGGGAACTGCCGCATACTGCTCTGTGTTTCCGCTAACCGTGATGATGCCGCGTGGACCGGGCATCTTGAGTTTAAGGCATGCGTAGTTCAGTATTGCGCTAAAGCAAGCTAAGGCCGTTCTTCCCAGCAATGCATGATAATCGGTGCTGAAGGGGGTGATGTTGAAGAGTAGGTTCTCGCTTCTGAAGTTGTCGGGAGAACCGAATGTCACTTCTAATACGAGGGAGCCCCAGCAGTGGGCTACTATGCCTAGGATCACTCCATTGAAGGTGGCGTTATTTTGACTTATTCTGGATGGGTCTACCCCCATCTTGCGGATGGTGTCTTGATATATTAGATTAAGACTACTGCCGCCGTCCATTAGGACGCGAGTAAGATGGTATCCATCAATTATTGGGTCGAGCACCAAGGCAGCCGTTCCTCCGTGCCGGATACTGGCCGGGTAGTCCCTGTGATCAAAAGTGATCGGGCAATTTGCCCAGGGATTGAATTGGGGGGCTACAAACTCTGCGTGAGTTGCGTGTACATGTTTACTGTTTTGACTTCCGGTGAGAATTGTTTCTGGCCCCTGGTGTTCGGCTGGCGAGGCTCATCCTCGTCTTCGCTTGGTGTTTCCCTTCCCTTGTGTTTGGTGTTTAACTTGTCGGCCTGCTTGAAAACCCAACATTCTCTGTGGGTATGATTTGCAGGTTTGTTGGAAGTGCCATGGATTTGGCACAATCTGTCCAGGACTTTGTTCAGGCCGGATGGTTCCCCTTTACTGCCTTTGAATGGCTTCTTTCCTTGACCAGGTCGAGAGCCCCTAAACCCGGCATTGACGTTGTGTTGTCCGGACTAACATTATTCCAACGTTTGTGCTTAGTGTGTCGTGGCTTCCCATTGCCATCTTGGATTTCGGATGTACCCGGGTCGCTGGTGCCTCTACGAGCCAACCAGCTGTCCTCGCCCGCACAAAATCGGGTCATGAGGCTTGTTAAGGCTGCCATCGTTCTCGGCTTTTCTTGGCCGAGGTGTCTGGAAAGCCACTCGTCTCGGATACTGTGTTTGAAGGCCGCTATCGGCATCCGGTCAGTCGACAATTTGATTCTTCTTAGTGAGGAATCTGTTCCAAAGTTTGCGGACTGACTCTCCGGACTGCTGTATTATGTGACTTTAGTCGTCAGCATCTGGAGGTCGGACATAGGTCCCTTTAAAGTTGGCCCTAAAAGCATCCTCAAGTTCCTCCCAACTTCCAATTGAGTTTTCGGTGAGGCTTTTCAGCCAATGACGAGCTGGTCCTTTCAACTTGAGGGGGAGGTATTTGATGGCGTGGAGGTCATCCCCACGAGCCATGTGTATGTGAAGGATAAAATCCTCAATCCAGACCCCAGGGTCCGTCGTTCCGTCGTATGACACTATATTCACGGGTTTGAATCCGTGTGGAAATTCATGATCCAGCACCTCATCCGTGAAGCACAGGGGGTGTGCGGCCCCTCTGTATCTGGCCGTGTTGCGGCATGCTGCCGGCTGTTGTTGCTCCCGGTGTTGATTCCGGACTGGTATTTGATCAATATGATCGTTGTGGTGGCCCTCATCCCGCGTCGGAGCATGTCCTCTGGACCCATAGATGGATCTGGCCGCACTGGCCTTTTTGTCCAGGAGCGCTCGTAAATCGTGTGCGGTATCGGTGGCTGCTCTATCATGGCCATGAGATGGTTGGTCCGACTGAGTAGTCGTATTGTTTTTGGGTCGAACGGGTGCTGCGGCTTCATCGTCAAATTCGGGTAGCAGCTTGCGCTCTGGGTAGCTCTTTGTGTGGCGATTATCGCCACGTTTCCCTTCGGTGTCCAGCAGCTTATTCCATCTTCGGTTGAGCGTGTCTTGCGTGGCCTGAAGCCTTTGCTTCTGCTTCTTCAGGATCCATGTTGTGGCCAGGAGTTTCCTGCGGAGGTTATCTTGTTTCGAATGTTCTTCCGGGATAATGAACGCATCGTCAACCGGACTGTTCTCTTCTTTGGAGGTAGCATGATAAGTTCGGCCCTCTGAATTTATCTGATTGGGCATCTGCTCCGGGCTGTGTTCAGCATGACCTGGTTTGTCCTGCTCCATCGCTGGGTCCCTATGGTCGTTGTTGCCTTCGGAATCAACCGTAGTGTCATCCTGCTTTGGGTTGTTATCACTATTTTTACTGTGACTGGACCTAAGGCGGCGCTTACGCCGTCGTTTTTGCTTTGGCCCGGGGGGTTTATCCTTCGTTGTTCCTTTTTGTCACCATTGTCTTCTTTGGGGGTGTCCACCATGTAGACGTCGTATGATGAAGTGGCTGTCCAGCCCCCCGTGGGCGGTGATTCCAGATCGTCCCCTACATCAACGTCCATACAGTCAATGTTATTGGGGTCGGAGTCAAGCATGTCTGTTAGGTCATCGACAGTGGCTATAAAGTGGGTGGTGGGTGGGTTGCGATTTTCTTCATCTTCCGTATCCCACACGGGTCGGACATAGTTCGGCCAGGAGTCTTCTGACAGAGAGAGAGAGAGAGACCTTAATGAATTTAGCACGTCTCCGAAGGGTGAGTGCTGAAAGATATCTGCGGCGGCGAATTCCATAAACGGAGCCCAGCTAGATTCGATGGGCTCGGATGCGTGCAGTCCGGAACAGACGACCGGAGGCGAGTCCGGGGGTCCGAAGATATAGATCCCTTTAGGAGAGGAGTATGTGTTCGGCTCTAAAGCCGATGAGTGTGCGGTCTTTGGGGCGGGGTCCATCCACCCATCCTCAGAAAGCATGGCCTGCTCTGGAGCAAAGTCCGGAGCTGTGGCAGGTGCGATGTCCCGAATACTGTCCGACTGCAGATCTAGGTCATGCTCGTTGTGATTGTTCGACGCTCCTGACACGGGTCCAAATCCGTCGAAGATCAAGTCTCCACGGATGTCGACAGTGTAGTTTAGGTTTCCAAACCTGACCTGATGGCCGGGGGCGTAGCTATCGATCTGCTCCAGATGGCCAAGCGAGTTGGCCCGCACTGCGAAGCCGCCGAACACGAAGATCTGTCTGGAGAGAAAAGTCTCACCCGGGACAGCATGGTTGAAGGTTGGAGAAGCCATCTAGCCTTGCAGTGATGACACAGAGGAACTCTCAATGAAAGCACCAATGTCGGTGTCAAAACCGGCGGATCTCGGGTAGGGGGTCCCGAACTGTGCGTCTAAGACTGATGGTGACAGGAGGCTGGGGACACGATGTTTACCCAGGTTCGGGCCCTCTCGATGGAGGTAATACCCTACTTCATGCTTGATTGATCTTGATGATATGAGTATTACAAGAGTTGATCTACCACGAGATCAAAGAGGCTAAACCCTAGAAGCTAGCCTATGGTATGATTGTTATTGTTGTGTCCTACTGACTAAATCCTCCGGTTTATAAAGACACCAGAGGGGGCTAGGGTTACACAAAGTCGGTTTATAGAGGAGGAGATCTACATCCGAATCGGCAAGCTTTCCTTCCACGCCAAGGAGAGTCCCATCCGGACACGGGACAAAGTCTTCTGTCTTGTATCTTCATAGTCCAATAGTCCGGCCAAAGTATATAGTCCGGCTGGCCGGATACCCCCTTATCCAGGACTCCCTCAATCTCCACGTGATCAAAACATTATTTATATTTCTGGACGCCGCCTTATTTGCCAAGGAAAGATTGTTAGTCTGGAAAGAAACTTGATTAAGGTGAAGAGAGGCAACCACCGCAGCTGCTAGCCTAAGCGCCAAAGCTTCTGCACATAGAGGAGAATGAGCCGCATCCACAGACGCCTGTATCATGATTTTCCTATCAATTCCTTGATCAGTAATATGGACAAAAACACCAATCCCTGTAATAGAGACGAATTTTTCTTGTGCCAAGCAGCATTAGAATAGACTTTAGTTCCTACAATGAGTAAATAAGATTTGATTGTGGATCCCTCCAAAATTTATTCTGCACCTTGGACTTGAGAGATTGATGGTGCCGCAACTTGTTGGGCAGCGGATGGAGATGAGTTGGGGTCCAGTATAGCCTGTGCTAAAGATATAGCATTAGAAGCCAGATGCACATGGTGAGGAAGCGAGTCTTTCCTGCAAAAGAGAATTTGGCTCCTGGCTTTCCACAAACACCATAAGAAAGTGAAGATATTAGGGATAGAAGCATTCAGATGATGCAAATTACAGAGAGCAAAAATAATGTTAGGCATCATAGAGTATTGGGCAACCAATATATCAGATCGCATATGCCAAGGACTTACAAACCAAGCTGCTTGAGCAAAGGAGCAAAGAAAGAAAAGGTGGATTTCATCCTCCTCCAAATTGCAACCGGTACATGTAGTGCTAATATGGACCGAGTACTTAGAGCATCTCCAGCCATTGGCCCCCTAGGCGGCTCGTAAAATCGCCGCCTGGGGTGAAACGGCGCTAAACATCGGCCTGAGAGCGTTAGGGTTCCCAGCCGCCGGCCCCAGGGTCGCCCCTAGAAGGGGTCTTTAAATTTTTTGGAAAGGAATTCAGCAAAATGAGACAAAGTTCTAGCTAAAATTCGGCGAACATGACATTACCTAGGCGACTTAAATAGTTTTTTACATAGGAAACTGAAATACTAAAAAAACAGAGGCCGCAACTACAAGCCGAAGAATGCACTGAGCGCGGCTAAGTCGTTGCCGCCATCGCCGTTGTCATCGTCGTTCGTCTCCTCCTTCACGTGGCCGCCCCTGCTGGACCCCTGCCCGGGGTCGCCCTGGCGGAACGGTGGCGGCGTTTCGTCATCGCTGTCATAGTCAAGGACGACTACGCCTCCCTCGTCGCGGCCACGGCACCGGGCGGCGAACTCCTCATAGGCGCGGCACTGGTGCTCTAGCTCCATCCGTGCCCAGTCTTTGCGTGCCCACTTCAATGCTGCCGCCTCGGAGAGCCCCGACTCCATCTTCACGGCGGCAAGCCCTGGCTCTGTCTTCACGGCGCCCGGCTCCATCTTTGGCTTGATGAAGCGGGGAGGGGCCGAGAAGGAGGCGTGGCCCCAATCGTTGATGACGATGCCGGCACTGCGTGTTCGCCGGTCGAGCGGTGTCTCGCCGGGCTCGGCCTTGACGCTGAGCAACACTGGCAAACCCGACGAGGAGGAACGGGAGGAGGAGGAAGAAGAGGAGGACGCCCTCCTTGGCATCCACTGGCCGTCGATCCGGGCCGGGGCGGGAGGGTAGGTCAGGGGCGTGTCGTTGCCGCCCTCAAGGTGCCCGGGGACGGCGTGAAGCGAGCGGCCGGGGGAGCCCCACCACAGGTGGCGCCCATCGTTGTTCTGTCGGCCCCTGAACATCGGTGCCCCGTTGGTGGAGGCGAGCCGCTGCGCCTGCCGGTGTTGGAAGTATGCCGTCCACGCCTCGTGGTTGCTAGCAGCGTACTATGGGAGGGCCCGCTGCTCGTCCGTCAGCGGCGCCTGAACACGGTCGACCTTGGCGGCGAAGAGGTCGGGGCGCGCGTCGACGTCGCGCACCAGGGGGATGGGAACGCCACCGGCGCTGAGCCTCCAACCCGACGGCCCAGTGTGCATGTCGGGAGGCGCCGGGATGTTGGCCTCGAAGAGTAGGTAGGCCTCGCAGTTGTGGAGGGAGCGGCGGCCGAAGCCGTTCGCTGCTGCCCCATCGCTGGGGAACCGCTCGTCCATCGTCTCGGGGAGGACGGCATGGGGGAGAGAGGAGGAAGAGAGGTGGATTTCAGCGGCTATGCGCGGGAAGAGAGGCAGAGAGGTCGTTGGCGGGGGCTGTGGGCGGGTGTGGCCTGAGGCGAGGGAGAGGCCTTGCTTTTATAGCTGGGTGCCGTGTGTACGCGTGGCGGAAGGGGGGCGTCACCGCGTCGCCCGTGAGCACCGCTCGTGAGGAATCAATGGAAGGCTCACCGGTGGCAGCCTTGCCGTTGATTACCCGCGGGAAACCGAGGCATTGTGAGGACGACAAGGCGAGTGTCGCTTACTGAGCAGGACCACAGCGTGTTCGCACCAATACTGCTCGCCCCGACACCCCCGGGTGCCCCTAGCGCGCCGGGTTCGGCCTAGGTACGCCGGCACCAATTCCGTCCCAAGCCGGCAAAAAACAGGCTCTTGGGGGCGCGGCTGGGCCGATTTTTGGGCACCGGCGCGGAAAAATCGCCTGGGGAGGGCCTGTTGGGAGAGCGGCTGGAGATGCTCTTAGGGAGGGCATGTCGAAGAAGCCTCCAAGCAAATGTTTGAACGCGAGGCGCCATGTGCTTCACTTCACTTGCTGATCCAAATTGTGTAGGAACATGCTATGCTATGCAACAAAATTTTACGCACGCGAATAGTTCAAGATCACTATGAGGTTACTGGTGATGATAATTTTAGTCGCTAGTCCATGCAACTGAAGTGGAGGAACAACAATTGGTGTAATGTGGTGATTCTTGCAGCTGGGTTATACATCTCACTCATAGGAATTTCTTGAAACCCTTGGTGCACTAACCTAAGGTCTTGTGAGTCTTGCCACTTGGCCTAGCCAAGGTGGCCGCACACCAGGGATTTGAATTTTTCCTGAAAGGTTCTCGAACCTTCAGAAACATTCTCAGCGTCACGGTGACACTCTTGGAACCTCTCGAAACACTTCTGAGATCATCTAGAACACATCTGGTGCTCATTCTCCTTCATCTCCTAGTTCTCCTATAAACCACTAGCCATTAAGTGTGTGGCCCTGCAGGTTCAAACATATCAGGACATGAGCTAAAACACCTTTCGGTACGTAATTTATAGCGGGATCTAAACACCCTTGATAATTCTGATGTATTCATAAAGATCCTTATCGAGCGGACCTTTTGTTATCCGCATCTTTGGATGTTATCGGGTTTGGAGAAGTCTTGTCCGGGGGCGGATTCCTTTGAGAAATGGCCCAGTAAAAGCTCACGATGCGTGGAACAAATCCCAAATCTTTGGGGGAGGAACTCGCCTATCAAACCGAAGACTTCAAAGCCAAAGTCATTTTACCAAAGAAGAGCGTCGTCCTCGGCGTAGAAGACCAGTTCGAGGGCTACTGACAGTGTCCTGGACTAGGGGGTACCAACCTAGTTAGCCCACAGTCCTCTAGCCGAGCTTATGGGCCACAATTCTCTCAAGGAAGGACTCTGGAAGCCTCGTCCTCTACGTGATCAAGACAGCCTCTAGCAAAGACTTTACATGTACTCCAAGGACATCTTCAGCCTCCTTCATACGCATCTCTAGATCAACAACCGACCATGTAACCCTAGGTACCCTCCTGGTGTGTATATAAGCCAAGGGGTTTAGCCTGTAGAGGGGATACAATCATAATCATATCCACCTAGCCTTAGGGTTATAACACAACTTACAATCTCGAGGTAGATCAAGCTTGTACTCGTTACACAATCATCAATACAATCAAAGCAGGACGTAGGGTATTACCTCTATGAGAGGGCCCGAACATGGGTAAACACTGTCTCCTTCATCCCTTGTTACCTATTGATCGGAGATCCACAGCTCGGGACTCCCTACCCCGAGGTCTGTGGGTTTTACCATCGACAGAACTGGTGGCGGTTGCGAGGTGGAAATATTTAACCCTTTCTAGGGTTACACCCAGATGGCCTCAACACTTGAGTCCCATTTAGACACTATGCCCAAATTCCATTCAGGACTAACCTGAGTCTGTTGGTCCACCCCTTCCCCTTAAATGCGCGACCCTATGGGTTTATGTACACAGGGAAACGGTTGGAGTCGATAGCTGGTAGTGGCTCCTAGCAGAACATGCCACTCCCAAGTGTGTGCAAAGTCATACTAATGGACCTTAACAATGTGTTATATGCAACATGTCTTTTGCCTTGTGATATGTGTTGTTGAGATCAAGGTGAGTTCTTGTCACCTTGGTTGGTAGCTCGACCTCTCTTCTCGAACTCGTCATACAGATTCCCAAACAAAGTTAACTCTTAATCCAACCAGCATTGTCATGATTTTCAAATATATCACTCGAGAGGACCTAGAACATCTCCCCGAATGGGGGGGGGGGGCAAATCACATCTTGGTCCACGCTTGTGGCATGTTTTATGGTTAACCCTAAAGCTACTTTTATAATTACCTATTTACTGAGTGGTGTTTGACAGACCCTAAGTAAGTCGTTCCACACCCCGAATACATGTGAAAACATCGAGTCTAATACATGCCATATAAATTGCACCTGAGACAAACAGATGACGACCGAAAGGACCGAGATGATCAGTAGGGGGGGTGAATAGGCGTTTTAAAACTTTTATGGATTTGGCTTTATTCTAATGCAGAACTAAACTAAACAAATACTTTTTAAGCACAAATCCTAAATATTCTAGGCTCAACTAAGTGCACCAACAACCTATGCTAAACAAGATAGGCACTTAAGGAAACTAGCAAGCACAAACTATATCACAGGATATGGAAATGTAGGAACAACTAATCAATTCATCTAGCACAAGATATATCAATATGCACAAGTATGAATTGCCGAAAGTAAAGGGTGTGGGTATGAGATAACCACAAGTGAGTCGGGGACATGTATTTATCCCGAAGTTCACACTCGTGAAAGTGCTAATCTCCGTTAGAGCGGTGCCGAAGCCAAAGCTCTGGGGCTTCACCAAGTGACTCACTGTATTCTCCCTTTCGAGTCACCCCCAACATATGATCCTCGATTCACTCGGGGTTGGTCTTGAAGGCGACCACAACACCTTTACAAACTTCTTCAAAGCACACCACAATCAAGGAAGCTTCCGGAGGAACTGATACGTCTCCAACGTATTTATAATTTCCGATTGTTCCATGCTATTATATTATCCATCTTGGATGTTTAATATGCATTATTATGCTATTTTATATCATTTTTTGTACTAATGTATTAACCTAGTGCCAAGTGCCAGTTGCTATTTTTTTCCTTGTTTTTGTCTCTTATAGAAAATCAATACCAAACGGAGACCAAACGAAATGAAACTTTTTTGAGGATTTTTCTTGGACCAAAAGACATGTAGGAAGCTTCTGGAGGAGGCTAGAAGGCCCACGGGTGGCGACAAGCTCACGAGGCATGCCCTAGGGGTGGCGCCCTATGAGATCCCCCCCCCCCCCCCCGTGGCTCCTCTAACCCTAATCTGAGCTCTATAAATACACAAATATTCCCCGTATACCAGGGGCACACCACAAATACCTTTCCAACACTACAAGCTTCTGTTCTCGTGAGATCCCATCTTGGGGCCTTTTCCGGCACTCCGCTGGAGGGGCATTCGATCATGGAGGGCTTCTACATCAACCTTGCTGCCCTTCCGATGATGTGTGAGTAGTTTACCACAGACCTATGGGTCCATAGCTAGTAGCTAGACGGCTTATTCTCTCTCTTTGATCTTCAATACAATGTTCTCCTCGATGTTCTTGGAGATCTATTCAATGTAATCTTCTTTTGTGGTGCGTTAGTTCAGATCTGATGAATTGTTGATTTATGATCAGATTATCTTAGAATATTATTTGAGACTTCTCTAAACTCTTTTATGCAAGATTAAGATAGCTTTGTATTTCTCTCCGATCTATTGATTTGGTTTGGCCAACTAGATTGATTTTTCTTGCAACGAAGAGGTGCTTTGTAGTGGGTTCAATCTTGCGGTGTCCTCACCCAGTGATAGAAAGGGTAGCAAGGCACGTATTCGTATTGTTTCCGCTAAGGATAAAAAGATGGGGTTTATTTCATATTGATTGGATCTATCCCTCTGCATCATGTCATCTTGCTTAAGGCGTTGCTCCGATCTTGTTAACTTAATACACTAGATGCATGCTGGATAGCGGTTGATGTGTGGAGTAATAGTCGTAGATGTAGGCAGGAGTCGTCTACTTGTCACTAACGTGATTCCTATATTCATGATCATTTCCTTGGATATCGCCATAAGTATGCGCTTTTCTATCAATTTCTCAACAATAATTTGTTTACCCACCGTATGTGTTCTTTCAAGAGAGAAGCCTCTAGTGAAAACTATGGCCCTGGGGTCTATTTTTATCATATTATTTTCAGATCTATAAAACCAAAAACACAAAAATAGCTTGCTGCAATTTATTTACCTTTACTTTTTTTTAACTTTTATTTATCTTTTATATCAATCTCTATTATATCCCATCCTTGCAAGTGACCGTGAAGGTATTGACAACCCCTATTCCGCGTTGGGTGCTAGTATTTGTTTGTTTCTGTGGGTGCATCTATTGGGGACTTGTGTGTTCCTCCTACTGGACTGATACCTTGGTTCTTAACTGAGGGAAATACTTATCTCTACTTTCCTGCATCACCCTTTTCTCTTTGAGGGAAAAATGAATGCAAGCTCAAGAAGTAGCAGGAAGAATTTCTGGCGCCATTGCCGGGGAGGATCTACATCAAGCCTACCAACTAGCCACCACAAACCCTCATCTCTTGCACCTACATTATTCGCCATTTGCCTCTCATTTTCATATCCCCCACTTCTAAAACGTTTTCAGAAAAACACAAAAATATTTGCCTTCTTTCCGTTCATCTTTTCATTTGCTTGCCTGTGTTCTAGATTGCTTGCTTTGAACTTATCATTATGACTGATTTTGGTATGGCAGAAACAGAGGACGGGAGAACTCCTAAAATTGGAAGTTCTACTAATCTTGATGCTAAAACTTTCGTTCTGGGCAAGGGAATGTTATAGGAAAATAAACCATCCAAGAATTCTTTAAATGCGTTGGAACCTTGTCTTGTGATGATGTTCCTATAGTTAAAAGAACTAAAACTTATGCAGAATCTATTTCAGCACTTGCTCTTAAATTTGAGAAAATATTTATTCATACTCATCCTACCTTGCAAAGATTGTTCTATGAGTTGCCCTTTATAAAAGATCCTAGAGCTAAGAAGATAGCTACCCTTGTCCTTATGAATGAGTTTGATTACATAGTACGGGAAGCTAGCGAGATGTTTGATTTTTATGGTATGAACCATGAAAAACCGGTAATAGACCAGAACCTTTGCAATAGTGATTATTTGCTAAGACATTTGCTTAGCAATAAGCTCATTTTTATGAGAATCTTAAAAAGGAAATTCCCGTTTTGGATATGTCCAACAAGTTTTCAATGATATCAATCAACAATATTCTTTGATTGTAGCCGCTAATCAAATGTGATATGTGGATGGGCAACTTGAGAATGCTAAAATTTCTATGGATGACGTATTTCATGTTATATTTGAATAAACCCTGACAAATACACATCTATGGAAGATAAGACCAAACATGAAAATACCTAGATCTATGCATTATGCCTAGCTAGGGGCATAAAACAACAACGCTTGTTGGGAGGCAACCCAATGTTATTTTCCCTTAATTTTCTTCTATTTTTCAATAATTATGCAATTATACTTCTGTTATGTTTGTGTTTAAGAGTTTTAAATAGTGTTTGTCAGTAAAGCATTTGGGATGATCTATGGTGATAGTTGATTTGATTTTGCTGAAAAACAGAAACTTTTGCGCCCAGTGCAGGAATTTTGAAAATCCACAGAATCATGTTTTAATTCTGAGTTTTTTACACAAGAATGATATACAAAATTTTCCCATGTAGTCCTACTTTTCAAATTTTTTGGAGTTACAAAATTATGAGCAACATTCAGGTCTTCGCAGACTATTCTGTTTTTGACAGATTCTGTTTTCTATGCATTGTTCTCTTCTTTTGATGAATTTATGGGTAGTATCTGGGGTTATGAACCATGGTGAAGTTGAACTACAGTAGATATAATGCTAATATGAAATTGGAATGAGTTCACAACAGTACCTATGTGGTGATTTTCTTTTACACAAACGGAGCTCACGAGTTTTTTTGTTGAGTATTGTATTGTGAAGTTTCCAAGTTTTGGGTGAAGTTTTGATGGACTAAGGAATAAGGAGTTGCAAGAGCCTAAGCTTGGGGATTCCCAAGGCACCCCAAGGTAATATTCAAGGAGAACCAAGCATCTAATCTTGGTGATGCCCCAGATGGCATCCACTCTTTTATCTACAATCCATTGGTAAATTACTTGAGGCTATATTTATATTCACTACATGATGTGTGTTTTGCTTGGAGCGTCTTGTGCTACATGAGTCTTTGCTTTATTTTCTTCTTAGTTTGCCACAATCATCCTTGTTGTACAAAACTTTTTAGAGGGACACACATTAATCGTGAATTTATTAGAATACTCTATGTGCTTCACTTATATCTTTTGAGCTAGGCAGTTGCTCTAGTGCTTCACTTATATCTTTTTAGAGAACGGCGATGGTTTTATTTTGAAGAAATTGATGAACTCTCATGCTTCACTTATATTATTTTGAAAGTCTTATAAATAGTATGGAAATTTGCATAGGTTATGAATTTGGTCCTAATATGATGGGTATTCAAGAGGGATATAATAAAAACTTTCATGAAGATCATTGAATATATGATAAGTTTGATTCCTTGCATTTGTTTTGAGATATCAAGATGGTGATATTAGGGTCATCTACTTAGTAATTGTGGTTTAGTAAGAATACTTGTGTTAAGGTTTGTTATTCTCGAAGCATGCACGTATGGTCTTTCGTTATGTGATGGAATCGGAGCATGATTTATCATTGATTGTCTTCCTTATGAGTGGCGGTCGGGGACGAGCGATAGTCTTTTCCTACCAATCTATCCCCCTAGGAGCATGCGTAGTAGTACATTTTTTTGCTCCAAGGGCTAATAAACTTTTGCAATAATCATGTGAGTTATTTATGACTAATGTTGAGTCCATGGATTATACGCACTCTCACCCTTCACCTTTGCCAGCCACTCTAGTACCGCGCAACGTTCGCATGTACATTAAACCCTCTTATATCTTTCCTCAAAACAGCCACCATACCTACCTATTATGGCATTTCCATAGTCATTCCGAGATATATTACCATGCAACTTCCACCGTTCAATTTTATTAGGGACAATTGCATTTTTACCCCTAGTTGGTTCCTACCCACGGGTTTTGCCCTTACTTGTCGAGCTTGCTCTGTTTTGCCCTTACTTTTTCCATCGTGGTCCCTCGAATGCCCTTTGACCGTTTGACCAAAACTTTGAAAATTCATAACTAATTCATATGAACTAAGAAAAATGAAAATAAGATATCAAAATGTTTAGATAAACATTACCTTTATGTGCATATCATTTGCATTCAGGACAAAAGGACCCTTTAAACTATGCAAGGTAATTAATGTTATTAACATTATTAAAAATAAAAAGGTATAAACAATATTTTTTTCATGAATAAAAATTACATGCAAATGTAGGTGATGTTTTCTGAACATCCAGATATCTTATTCGCATTTTTCTCAGTTCGTATCATCTTGTTAAGAATGTTCTAACGACTTTGACCATTATTTGGAAACTTCATAACAAGTTGATACGAACTCAGAAAAATGCAAATAAGATATCAGGGTGTTCAGAAAACATCACCTACATTTGCCTGTAATTTTTATTCTTGAAAAAAATTGTTTATACCTTTGTATTTTTAATAATGTTAATAAAATTAATTACCTCAGGTAGTTTAAAGCATGCTTTTGTCGTGAATGCAAATGATATGCACATAAAGGTAATGTTTATCTAAACATTTTGATATCTTATTTGCATTTTTCTGAGTTCATATGAATTAGTTATGAATTTTCAAAGTTTTGGTCAAACGGTCAAAGGGCATTCGAGGGCCCTCGACGAAAAAAGTAAGGGCAAAACTGAGCAAGCTCGAAAAGTAAGGGCAAAACCCGTCGGTAGGAACCAACTAGGGGTAAAAATGCAATTGTCCCATTTTAATATGACACGTACCATCATTGTCATATTGCTTGCATGATCATGTAGTTGGCATTGTATTTGTGGCTTGGCCACCGTTCATATTTTTTATACATGCCACGCTAGATGATTGCACATCTCGATACACCATCGGAGGCATTCGTATAGAGTCATATTTTTGTTCTAGTATCGATTTGTAATGCTTGAGTTATAAGTAAATGAAAGTGTGATGATCATCATTATTAGAGCATTCTCTCATGTGAGGAAAGGATGACGGAGGCTATGATTCCCCCACAAGTCGGGATGAGGCTCCGAACGAAAAATAAAGAAAAAAGAGAAAGAAAGAAAGAAAAAAAGAAAAAAGAAAAAAAGAATGAAAAAAGGAAAAATATAAGAGAAAAAGAGAGAAGGGGCAATGTTACTATCCTTTTTCCACACCTGTGCTTCAAAGTAGCACCATGTTCTTCATGATAGAGAGTCTCCTATGTTGTCACTTTCATATAATAATAGTGGGAATTTTTAATTATAGAACTAGGCTTGGATATTCCAATGATGGGCTTTCTCAAATGCCCGAGGTCTTCATGAGCAATCAAGTTGGATGCACACCCACTTAGTTTTCTTTTGAACTTTCATACACTTATAGCTCGAGTGCATCCGTGGCAATCCCTACTCACTCACATCGATATCAACTGATGGGCATCTCCATAGCCTATTAATTTGCCTAGTTGGTGTCAGGATTTCTTTCTCCTTTTTTGTCTACTGTCGGCGTTCTGGATATGGGGGCATCTAGACTTGCTTGCCTACGGCCCACCACGTGGCTCCATCGATGGCCCGGTACGGCCCAGCTACAACATCAATAGCTCAAGACCCTCACGAGGGGCCAAGCCTCGCAAGGCGGACGACGCCAAGCCCTCGAGGGGACCGGCCTCCTCAGGCTGGCTCCCAAGGGGCAGAGAGTTCTATGCAAGGTGTACCTCACGAGGCGCGACTGACGTGAGCCATGACAACCAAGGCCAAACGGGCACCAGCAAGCGTAGAGCGCCAGTTTCCTCTTCGGTGCAAGGGAGGCAAGCCGCAGGCGCGGAGTCCCGAGGAATCAGTCAAAGGTTTCCATTCTGGTGCAACAAGACCAAGAACGCCACGATGGAAGGACGGAGGTCATCGCCGAGCCCACCACAGCGTCACGACTAGAGGCTTTTCGCAGGCGAAGACTACTTTTGTCAGGATAAGCTATACTACTTGTCCCCTTTCAAATCCGGCCATTGTGGGATCCCTTCCCGCCATCATTTGGGAAGAGGACCGAGGCCTCTATAAATAGGACTTAGCCACCACCATAGTAGGACATCTAGTTCAGATCACACTAGCTCTCTTGATCTCAAGAACACCTCACCTCCTGAGGCCAGTTCATCCACTATACTAGTTCATCCTCAGCCCTTCGAGGCAATCCACCAAAACGCTGGAGTAGGGTATTACACCGCAAGGTGGCCCAACCCAGGATAAACTATTGTGTCTCTTTGTCTCTTTGAGCTCGACGCGCTAGGCTTAGGAGAATCGCGAGTAGGCAAGCTGGGTAGGTTGAGATCTCTGCACGCACCCTAGAGTTCGAACCTCTCAAGGGTTTGCGGAACCCGTAATCCGACATTTGGCATGCCAGGTAGGGGTGCGTAGGATATTCTCTTCCATCGATCGATCCACCGCCACTCCGACAACTCCATGGCTGACGCACGCCGAGCTCGCACCGAGCGCTGGGCCGCAGTTACCGCTCGTGTTGCTCAGACGGCTCCGGCGGGCGATGGTTGTGCTCGTCGTGCTCCGTCTCCGATGGCCAACACCGCCACGGGCCCTGCCGGCCACGAGCAGCAAGCTTCTTCGCTGCACCCGTTGGTGCGCCGTGACGGGCGCACCGCTACTCCTTCACTGACTCCGGCAGCTTCATCCTCCCACGCACGTCACGGCCTGGCGAACGTGTAGGCCGCTCTACTCATGGCGCGGGAGCTTCTTCGCTATCGCCCGGTCAACGACTTCTACCAGGAGTGGCTCGAGCGGATCACTGAGCTCATCAACGCGGCCTCCGGCTCCATCGCGTCGGCCCACTCCCTGCCTCAGTAGCCGCCCGCCGCGGGCGAGGTGGCTCACGGGGTTCCTCCACCACCTCCAGCCCAGGGTGTCATCATCGAGCCAAGGCGTCCGGCACCACGGCGCAATCCGCCACGCCCGGCGCCTGCTCGGGAGGATATGAGCTGCCAAGTGGTGCAGCAGCCTCAAGGGGAGGCGCGCGTGCTTCCTGCGCCCCCTCACCAAGCCTGCGTGCCACCATAGGAGGTGGCGGTGCGCGTGCACCAGGACTAGGATCCACCTCCTTGACAGGCCCCAGTTGCCACTGCAGGGTTTTGTGTGTTCACCCAGGAGCTCCGCAACGTTGTTGGGCCAAGCAAGTTCAAGCCTGACCTGCCTCCACGCTATGATGGCACCGCCGACCCAGCCAAGTTCCTACAGCTCTACGAGCTGAGAATCGAGGCGGTCAGCGGTGACGGGAAGATCATGGCGAACTAGTTCCCGATAGCCCTCAAGGATGGCACGCGTTCCTGGATCCTGAACCTGCCCGAGGGATCGGTCTCTTCCTGGAAGGATATGCGCGGCCGCTTCATCGCTAATTTCTAGGGCACTCGCGACTGTTCGCCGGCCACAGGTGACCTGCGTCGCATCAAGCAACAACCTGGAGAGACCCTGCAGAAGTATATCCAGCACTTCAACAACGTTTGTCTCAAGATCCCCAAGGTGTCGGACGAGGCCTTCATCTCAACGTTCACAGATGGCGTCTGCGATGTCAAGATGAAGGAGGAGCTCGCCATCCATGAGGATCTCTGCACAGCCCTGGAGATGTTCAACATGGCGAACAAGTGCGCAAGGGCTGAGGAGGGGCGCCTCTCCCTCCTCGAGCTCCCCGACATCGACCCAGAAGATAAGAAGGCCAAGACCAAGGACATAAAGTGCAAGGGGCCGGCCGTGCTTGCGGCCGAGCCAGGGATGAAGCGTCGCTGCGACCACCCCGAGTCGTCCAAGAGCAACCGACCATTTTGTGCCTTCCATAACATTCACAGCCACAACACCAATGACTGCCAGGAGCTCAGGGCCCTCCGCAACGGGCGCCTCGGTCAACGCCCCGAGCGCAACGATCGAGGCTATGGCTGTGGAGGTGGCTGAGGTGGAGGATGCTGGGACGGACGCGACCATCGCCAGGAGTAGCGCGAACATCCTCAGGAGGACCACTAGCAGGGTCAGCCTCGCGAGGGCGCTTCGAGGGAGCAGCCTCGTGTGGAGCGCTCTCAGGGAAATGTCGGTCTACCTCCACTGCCTCCACCTCCAAGAAGGAACGAAGATCTCCACCTGGACAAGGGGGCTGGGCGCTTCCAGGATCCTCGAGCCATCGCCTGCATCCTAGGCGGCTCGCAGGCCCTAGCTTCCCACCACATCTTCAAGCAGTTCGCGGGCGAGGTGAACGCAGTGCTCCCCAAGCCTGAAGTAACTTGCCCTCTCAGGTGGTCCAAGTGTGCCATCACCTTCAGTTCCTCAGACCAGCTCAAGTGCGCGGCCACTGCTGGCGCACTCCCCATGCTCTGCTCTCCCCTCATCAGCAACATGGTTGTCACCAAGACTCTCATCGATGGTAGAGAGGGGCTCAATGTCCTCTCCGTCCAAACGTTCCATAGACTCCAAGTACCGTACTACCAGCTTCAGCCTACCAAGCCATTCTGAGGAGTGGCCGATGGTTCCGCACATCCGATAGGGCGGGTCCGTCTCCCTGTCACCTTCGTTGAGCGCAACAACTACAGCACCGAGCTCATCGACTTTGCCATCGCCGACATTTGCCTGCCCTACAATGCCATCCTAGGGTACCCAACACTAGCCAAGTTCATGGCAGCTACGCACCATGGCTACAACGTCCTCAAGATGCCCAGAAGCGGCGGTGTCATCACGGTCGCATGTCAAGAGAAGGATGCGGTGTGCTCCCTCGAGCGCGCCTTCCAGGAAGCAATAGTCGAGAACCCTGAAGATGAGGGCGGTGCCATCCCTCCTTAGGTCGCCCCCAAGATGAACAAGCTGCAGCTGGGTCAGGGATCCTGTGATGAAGCATCGCCCGAGGACGCGGCGCTGAGCCTCGCGCCCCAGGACGCGACGCCTTCACCCATCACATAGGAAGGCATGCCCGACGCCCCTCTCAGGATGGGCTCGGGGGCTCTCCTCAGGAGTGCCTCCGACCTACACATGGTCATGAGGGAGGCGCTCGGGCACCATGTGGAGGCGCTCTTCAAAGCACGCTTCCCAGGAGAAGGCATCAGGCGGGAGGTGCCAGGCGTTCAGGTGTTCATCAGCAAGGAAATCATGGAGATTCAAGAGGCAATGGTTCTGCAAGGCGATCGTTGCCTACCACGAGGCGCGACTCACTGCCTTGGCGAGGGTAAGGAGTTCCGTGTCTGCATCAACATCCCCTGGCGCAGCTATGGCGTTCCAGTGCTACATGAGGGATGCCCTGGCGGCTCGAGAGGCCAGGCATCAGGCGATCCTAGCGAAGATGGAGGGGCACCTCTAGGAGCCTCCCGGGCCCGCTGGGCCTCCTGAAGCTCAGGGCCGGAACGTCTCATGAGGAACGACTCCAGCAACGCGCGTTTTTACTACCCCAACACCTCTTCAGCGACGGTACCAGGTGACATCTCTCTAGTTCATCCAGTCTGGGGGCGCCCCTCGGGATGCATCATCCCCAAGCCGCATGGGTCTGTCCCTGCGGCGTGTATTGTTTTGCGTTTACCAGGATTGTCTAACCGTCTTCTATGAGTTTACCTATGATCTTCACTCTACGGACGGAAGTCTTAGCCGCCTCGCGGCCCCCTTGTGTTTGTTGGTTTGTCCCTCGCTCACTGCATGGCAACTCACATCGGCACGTCGCTTGTGCTCGGGTCCATCCCTGCAACACTGACAAACCTGAGGATCGAGCTCTGGTTTGCGACCCGCCTCACGCACACCACCTCATCAGGTCCTCAGTGCCTTCGTCCGGTGCCTAGGGCCCTGGGTTGTAGGCCCGCTCCGCAGGGGTTCTCGACCTTTTCTTCCACCTAACTTGCAAGTTGATTTGATGGTGATTCATGGGTCGGCTTGGACGACCGCCATCTTGCCTAGAATGTCGCTTGCATGTTAACGGGAGACCTCCCGAGCATCGCGTATTGGGAGCTCCTACTAGCTCTCCAGCCCTCACCCCCTGGCCTTGACCACGGCACTGCGACCTGGCATACCAGCGGCGGCTGAGCTCACTCGAGGGCCGGTGTCGGTGTCAAAACCGGCGGATCTCGGTTAGGGGGTCCCGATCTGTGCGTCTAAGGCTAATGGTAACAGGAGGCAAGGGATAGAATGTTTACCCAGGTTTGGGCCCTCTCGATGGAGGTAAAACCCTACTTCCTGCTTGATTGATATTGATGATATGAGTGTTACAAGAGTTGATCTACCACCAGATCATAGAGGCTAAACCCTAGAAGCTAGGCTATGATGATTATGATTTTGTCTCTAAGGACTAAACTCTCTGGTTTATATAGACACCGGAGAGGGCTAGGGTTTACATGGAGTCGGTTACAAAGAAGGAAATATAATATCTGGATCGCCAAGCTTGTCTTCCACGCAAAGGAGAGTCCCATCTGGACACGGGACGAAGTGTTGAGTCTTGTATCTTCACGGTCCAACAGTCCGGCCAAAGTATATAGTCCGGCTGTCCAAATACCCTCTAATCCAGGACTCCCTCAGTAGCCCCTGAACCAGGCTTCAATGACGATGAGTCCGGTGCACAGTTTGTCTTCGGCATTGCAAGGCGGGTTCCATCTCCAAATACTCCAGAGTAATTATCGAACACTTAAACCATGTTCG
The DNA here is from genome assembly GCF_018294505.1 of Triticum aestivum. Taxonomy (NCBI): domain Eukaryota; kingdom Viridiplantae; phylum Streptophyta; class Magnoliopsida; order Poales; family Poaceae; genus Triticum; species Triticum aestivum. The sequence continues at coordinate 454,953,833 of NC_057804.1, forward strand.
GGTCTGCAAGATGATCTTCGCATACTACCATAGAGAGAATGGTATTTCACAAACGTAATCTGCTAACAACTTTAGACAATGTGACACGACACTACGGTCGGGTCATTATTCGAACCGTTTTCCCACAACCAGCCATAGCGCATATTGCGAGGTGGTTTCCTCGACACGTCTTGTTAAAGCAGAGATCATGTCCCCTTATCACGGGATTCCCATCAATACGGGTATGGGTAACCCAACCGCGCCATCAATCATGGCGCTTGGGAAATAAGCGACCCTCAACGGGCAAGTGGGGAGGCGCACCGCTTTCGTCGCCTCTATAAAGGGATAAGAGTTCCCCATTTTCATCCATGCCTTCTTCCTCCTTCGCTAATCCATTCTTGCCTCCTCGAGCTCCAGCGCCCTAGTCCACGCCTTCTCCGCACAGCCAAACATGTCCGGAGCAGGAGGCAAGTGGGTGGCCTCCACCGTCAAGGTGGAGCATATTGCGAAGCTCCGAGCGACCGGATACTTGGCCGCAGACATCGCGCACCGGCTACCGGACGCAGGGTAGATCATTCCAACTCCGGAACCCCACGAGAGGGTCGTGTTTCTCATCCACTTCGTCCGTGGACTGAGAATTCCACTTCATCCCTTCGTCCGCGGGCTCATGTTCTACTATGGTCTAGATTTCCATGATCTAGCCCCAAATTTCGTCCTCAACATCTCGGTGTTTATCGTCGTGTGCGAGGCCTTCCTCCGCATCAAGCCTCACTTCGGCTTGTGGCTACGAATCTTCTTCGTGAAGCCGAAGATCGTGAGCGGCTAGCAAGCGGAGTGCGGAGGCGCCATGGTAGGCAAGATGCCCAATGTCACCTGGCTTGACGGCTCCTTCGCGGAGACTGTGAAAGGGTGGCAATCGGGGTAGTTCTACATCACCGAGCCATGTGACGCCGACTGGGCGGCGGCCCCCGGATTCCGATCCGGAATTCCCATGTGGCTCACCTCCTGGGAAAAGAAGGGCCTGGCCTGGGGCGAGCCTGCGGAGCTGACCGGACTTCAGAACTGTATCAATAATATGATTGACAAGAATATCAAGCTTGTCAACGTAGTCCAGGTCATGCTCGTCTGCCGAATTCTTCCGTGCCAAAGACGGGCTTTTAATCTGTGGGAGTTCGTCCCGGTAGAACACCAGACACTCCGAGAGCTCTATGTCATGAAACTCAAGGGCGCATGGAAGGTGTTGTTCAAGGGCTCTGAAACACCTCCTCCCACGTCCGAGGACTACGGAATCCATGCCTCACGGCCCCCTCCTCTAGTGAGTTTTCTAACCATCACCAGATGCAGTTTTCCCAGCATACTCATGGGAGGATCTCAAGTCATCGTGTGTACTTAATCAGTAGTACATAGAGACGGCGGAGCGGATCGACTGTCTGGCCCCATTGCCGGAAGGTTCGGTGACTGCTCTTCTGACGGAGATGCTAGTCCCGGCGCCCTGCAAGGCGCCGGAAAAGAAGGCAAAAAAGAAAGCCCCGGGGACCAGGAGGGGTCTCCGGCGCAAGGCCGTACAAGACGCCTCGTACGAAGACGACGAGGCACACTCCTCCCATGAAGGGGAGGAGGAGAAAGAAAGGGCCGCCCCATCCAGGGAGGCCGAAGGGTCTAAGAGGGCAGCCCAAGGGACCAGGAAGGGTCCCCGGCGCAAGGCCGGCATAGGCTCATGGTCCGAGGACGACGAGGCAGATTCTTCCCGCGGAGGCGGGGAGGATCACGAAGAAATGCCACCTCCTCGCATTGGGGAGGAGAAGAAAAGGAAAGCGCCCCGGAGGGGGTGGCTAGGACGCCAAAGAAGGGAAAGGCGTCCCTTCCGGATTACTCCACCACGGTCGCCTACAGCGAGGAGGAGTGGCTGCCCAGGGGGAAGCCCCAAGTAAGATCGTAACTATCCGCACTTCCGTTGTACCTTAGTGTGACTTTGCTTCATAGTCTGTTATAACGCCGAACATGCATACGCAGTCCGGCCAGGGCCCATCCCGAGGTATCTTCTTCGGATGGGTCTTTGAGAGATTCGGCGATGAATTCTCCCCCAACGGCCACTTCCCCTCGGCCTGCGGATGACACGGAGGTGTTGTCCCAAAGGCTCCCTGAGCAAGGGGAGGCGACTCTGGAGACGCCCCAAGGCGAAACCCCAGACGTCGGGCTCACGGGGTGCAAGATCCCCGCAGACTGTGCCGACAGGAGCCGCAACGAGTCGGGCTCCTAGCCGGACACTGTATCGGAACCTTCAAAGGTTCCGGATTCGGGCAGGCAGCCCCTCGCTTAGGAGGGTGAGCCATCCGTGCTGATGACTTCCGTTATGCCAGAGTCGTCAGATAGTCTACTGGAAGCGCTTCATGGCGCTTCCATGGATGAAGAGCACCGTACTCTTATGAGTGCGGTGATTCAAAAGGTCCTGTCCGCCAAGAGCGGACTAACCGAAGCCTGCACTAGCCTTCTACTAGGCTTTGAGGTAAGAATTCAAAAAGTGTGCTAGCCCCTGATACTCTGTTTGGTGTTCAGAACGAAAAGCCAAACGGAGGGTCGATTATTATCAATAGGAGTTTAATAGTAGGTATGCATGTGAATAAGCAGGCAGTGCTGGTTGCCGCTACTGCCCGCACGACCGAGGTTGCCGCACTCAAACGGGACCTGGAGCAGGCCCAGGGGGAGCTCGGCCTCACGAAGAGGCGGCTCGAAGAGAACAAAGGTAAGTAATACCTCATTCACATATCACAAAGAATAGAAAAAATTGGTGACCCTAAGAAATCGTCATGATTTGGTAATAGGGGCCACGACCGAAGTGGCGTCCCTGAAGAAAGCACTATCCGAGGCCCAAAACAAGGCGGCCATGGAGCGTATTGAGCGCGAAAAGCAGAATGCTAGGGTGGGCGAGGTACAGCAAGAGCTCCAGGAGCTCAGCAAAAAGTTCGAGTCCTTGGAGCGTGACCTCAAGATGAAGGAGTCTGAGCTTGCGAAGGCCCTTGCGAGTATGAAAGACGCCAAAGCCGAAGCCGAAAAGGCCCAGCAGGAAATTCAGGCGCCCAAGAAGATAGCGGCGGGTAAGACATTCTTTATGCAAGGCAAGCATGTGGAGGAGATGTTTCTTTTACTTACCCAGATTCGGAGCTCTCTAGGGGCATTCACAGATATGCCATGCAGGGTATTTGATGCTGCGGAGTTCTACCACGCCGAGGAGGGGAGCTCAACGGAGAAGCTGTTCTGGTCCCAGTGTGCTGGAGCCGAACACGCGATGCCTCTGAGTGACCAACTGAAGCAGTTGGTTGAACTCCATAGGGCGGCCGAAGTGGCTATGAAAGATTTCATAGTCTGGATGTGGCCTAGTGAGCCCCTGCCTGCTAGCTACTTCGGCCTGATAAAGCGCATGGTAAATGCCTGTCCGCGGCTTGAAGTGATCAAGCGATTCTTTTACATTGAGGGTGCCCGCCGAGCCTTTGCTCGCGCGAATGTGCATTGGGCAAGCTGGACGCGGAGAAGCTGGTGAAGGATGGACCGCCAGAGGGCAAGGCGCGTCGCTATCCGAAAAAAATATTATGATGGCGTTATTAAAGGCGCTCGTCTCGTGACCGATGAATGTACCAAGGACACTATCTTGGAGTGAATGTACTTATGTCATTTTTGTAATATAAAGACGAAGTTACTTGTGCTATATAGCACTTTTTGATTTAAAATATTACCTTCTGTGTGGCTATTTATCAAATTCTGAAAGTAGGCCAGTCGTCGGCTTCCGCCCCCATATAACTAGTATCGGGGTGTTCCTGGAAAAAACCTAGACACTATTTATACAAATTTTTGGTCCCTGAAGGAGGTGTTTGGCGCAGCGAACAAGGCAATCGGACTATGCGGCTTTATAACTTTCACTTAGCCATAGAAGTCTATAATTTTAAATTTCGGTGAAGCCCGTAGAATTCGGAAAGCCGAATTGGGGCGCTATATACGCCTAAATCGGACGAGGCTGATTCCTCGCCTAAAGCGGAGAAAATCTTTAAGGATTTTAAGACCTCTCGAACAGCGACCAACTCTCGCCGCATCATGTCGGTCAGTTTTCAGCTTTCTCTACTGAGGTGCTCGTCTAGAAGAACCGGGACACAATCGCAGTAGTTCTCCCTGCGCTACCTTAGCCGATATAAGAGAATGTAAGGTACCAAAACAAGGGAGCCGGGCAAACCCAACTATTGACCCAAGACATGATTCAGAGCTGATGCATATAATGCTATAAGTTCGGGGTGCCGCACTATTGAAAGTGTTCAGACTTGTCTTGCCGTATAACGGGGCGCCATAAGAAGCCCGTGGCAAACTGGACGTACCAAGGTGTATGGATGCAATATTAAATAAACATTTATAGGAAAAAAATGTGAAAATAGGAATAATAAGTTGACGCTGTATGTTATCTCCCATTGATGAATAATACGTCTAAGCGTATGTGTACAATGAATGCATTAAGCAGAAGTAAATAGGACTATTTTACATGTCCTATCCAAGGGCGGGCCGCATGTAGGTATATAAAATAGGTATAACGATCGTGAATAGATTCCACCTGGGTATTCCTTTTGTGCGCGACGCCTTTTGCCTCCTTGGATTTCTCTCCTGTGGGAGTCCGACAATCCGGCTCTTCTGAAGAGGCTGCCTGACATCAGGGTCCTGAAAGATAAAGGGGGTTATTAAAGCATGTTGCGGCTGAACCGCATGGTTGACTGTGCCACTATTGCGCCTCCGCCTATGCCCATGGTATTTTGAGTGCATAATTGTGTACGCGCGGCACGAATGCTGCCTTAATGGGGCTACAGCGGAGGCCGGACTACTAGTCGCGCTCTTGGTGTGCCTAGCGATCCTGTTGCGGGGTACTTCGGACTCGCTTGATGGTGCTCGGAGTTGTTGCTGCCGGATTGGTGGCTTGCCGGAGAAAGCTGCTTTGTACTTCTACCGCGAGGGCTGCAGTATGTTCTTCTGTACGGAGAGAGTGGTCCATGTTTCCATTGACTGTTATGACCCCGCGAGGTCCTGGCATCTTGAGATTAAGGTATGCATAGTGTGGCACCGCATTGAATCGAGCGAATGCGGTTCATCCAAGCAGTGCGTGTTAACCACTGCAGAAAGGGACGATATCGAAGATTAACTCTTCGCTTCGGAAGTTATCCGGAGATCCGAAGACCACTTCCAATGTTATAGAACCCGTGCAACAGGCCTCTACTCCTGGGATTACACCTTTGACGGTGGTTTTCATGGGTTTGATCCTCGAAGGGTCGATGCCCATTTTGTGCACTGTATCCTGATAAAGCAGGTTCAGGCTACTGCCGCCATCCATAAGGACTCGCGTAAGGTGGAATCCGTCGATGATTGGGTCCAGGACCAATGTGGCTGAACTGCCGTGACGGATGCTGGTAGGGTGATCCCAATGATCAAAGGTGATCGGACAGGCTGACCATGGGTTAAATTTTGGGGCAACTGGCTCCATCGCATAGACATCCCATAGTGCTCGCTTCCTTTCCCGTTTGGGGATGTGGGTGGCGTAGATCATATTGACCGTTTTCACATGTGGAGGAAATTTCTTTTGTCCCCCGTGTTCGGACGCCGGGGCTCTTCGTCATTGTCGCTGTGCAGCCCCTTGTCCTTGTTCTCGGCATTTATCTTGATGGTCTGCTTGAACACCCAGCAGTCTCTATTAGTGTGATTTGCTGGCTTATCCGGGGTGCCGTGAATTTGGCATGAGCGGTCAAGTATGCGGTCTAGACTGGACAGTCCCTCATTATTTCTTTTGAACGCCTTTTTTCGCTGACCGGATTTTGAGCCACTGAATCCAGTATTGACTATCGTGTCTTCAGTGTTGTCACCATTGTTCCGTCGCTTATGTCTGTTGCGCCGTGGCTTGCCGTTATTGTCGTGGACGTCTGAAGTGCCGGAGTTTATTGGCGTGGTGCTGCTGCGAGCCAACCAGCTATCCTCGCCTGCGCATGAATCGTGTCATGAGTGTCGTGAGGGCCGCCATGGATTTTGGTTTTTCCTGGCCGAGGTGCCGGGCGAGCCACTTGTCGCGGATATTGTGCTTAAAGGCTGCCAGGGCTTCAGCATCCGGATAGTCGACGATTTGGTTCTTTTTAGTTAGGAACCGAGTCCAGAGTTTTCTGGCTGACTCTCCGGGCTGTTGGGTAATGTGGCTCAAGTCATCAGCATCCGGTGGTCGCACGTATGTGCCCTAGAAGTTGTCGAGGAAAGCGTCCTCCAGGTTTTCCCAACTGCCAACGGAATTTGCCGGCAGGCTATTTAGCCAGTGTCGGGCTGGTCCTTTGAGCTTAAGGGGAAGATACTTTATGGCATGTAGATCGTCACCGCGGACCATGTGAATGTGGAGAAGGAATCTTCGATCCATACTATGGGGTCTGTTGTGCCATCGTATGATTCAATGTTTATGGGTTTAAACCCTTCTGGGAATTCATGATCCATTACTTCATCAGTGAAGCAGAGGGGGTGTGCGGCGCCTCTGTGCCGGGCTATGTCGCGACGCGGTCCGACTAAGTCTGGTCGGTTGTGTTCGGCCCGGCCGGATTTATTGTTAGCGTATCCGGCAAGACGGTCACCATCATGTGTTGTGGCACGCCCCCGTGATCCGTAGATCGATCTTGCTTGTCCTGCGTTGTTTTCCAATATGTCTCGTAGGTCCCGCGTATTGCCCCAGGCCGTAGTGAACTGGCGTGGGGGTGCGGGCTGGTATTCGGGCTGACATGCCATTTTATCCCGGCCATGAGGTGGCCGGTCAGCCATGTGGCGCTTGAGTCCATATTCCTTGGCTGCCAGGACTTCTTCCATCTGTCTATGAACAGGTCTTGATCAGCTTGGAGCTACTGCTGCTTCTTTTTCACGCTTCTCGCAGTGGCCATAAGCCGACGCTTGAAGCGTTTCTGCTCCACGGGGTCCTCGGGCACGCCGAACTCGTCGTCGCCGAGGCTAATCTCATCTTCGGAGGGGGGCATATAGTTGTCCTCCTCCAGATATCCGTCCGTCGCCTGTTCGTCTGGGCTGACCTACCCGTCTTCCTGCTCGGCCTGCTCGAAGGCAGACTGATCGGGAATGTATTCATCTTCAGCACCATCCGGATTGTTTTCGTCTCCTGTGCTGGTATTGCTATGGCGGGGCTTGGAGCAGCACCGATGATGCCCATGCTTCGCTTTCTTCCCTGAGGGGTTATCCTCCATTGCCTCATCGCCATTGGTTTCCTTTGGAGTGTCCACCATATATATATATCATATGAGGAGGTGGCTGTCCACTGCCCCTTGGGCAGTGGTTCCTGTTCTTCTCCTATATCATCGTCCATACCGTCGATGTCTTCGGAGTCGAAGTCAAGCACATCGGTTATATCATCGACCGTGGCTATGAAGTGGGTGGTGGGTGGGAAACGAATTCCCTCGTCGCTAGCTTCCCACTCGAGCCGGACAAAGTTCGGCCAAGAGTCTCCTGACAAAGAGAGAGACTTTAACGAGTTTAGCATGTCGCCAAAGGGTGAGTGCTGGAAAATATCCGCAGCGGTGAACTCCATTACCGGAGCCCAACCAGATTCGGCGGGCTCGGGGGTGTGCGGACTGGAACCTACAGCCGGATACGAGTACGGGGGTCCGGTGTCACAGGGTTCCTTGGGGGTGAAGTCTGTGTTCGGCTCTACCGCCGATAAGGGTGCAGCCTCTGGGGTGGGGTCCATCCACCCGTCCTCGGGCGACGCAATCTGCCCCGGATTTAGGTTCGGGGCTCCTGCACCGGCGATATCCCGAGCATTGTCCGACAGCAGGTCTAAGCCGTGCTCATCGTGACTGTCCGGCGCTCCTGGCATAGGCCCAAATCCATTGAAGATCAAGTCTCCACGGATATCGGCCGTGTAGTTTAGGTTTCCGAACCTAACCTGATGGCCAGGGGCGTAGCTTTTGATCTGCTCTAGATGGCCAAGCGAATTTGCCCGCAGCGCGAAGCTACCGAACACGAAGATCTGTCCGGGGAGAAAAGGCTCACCCTGGACCATGTTGTTGATGATTGAAGGAGCCATCGAGCCTTGCAGCTACGACATAGAGGAACTCTCAATGAAAGCACCAATGTCGGTGTCAAAACCGGTGGATCTCGGGAAGGGGGTCCTGATCTGTGCGTCTAAGGCTGATGGTAATAGGAGGCAAGGGACACAATGTTTACCCAGGTTTGGGCCCTCTCGATGGATGTAAAACCATACTTCCTGCTTGATTGATATTGATGATATGAGTGTTACAAGAGTTGATCTACCACGAGATCGTAGAGGCTAAACCCTAGAAGCTAGCCTATGATGATTATGATTCTGTCTCTAAGGACTAAACTCTCCGATTTATATAGACACCGGAGAGGGCTAGGGTTTACATGGAGTCGGTTACACAGAAAGAAATATAATATCTAAAGAAAGAAATATAATAACTGGATCGCCAAGCTTGTCTTCCACGCAAAGGAGAGTCCCATCCGGACACGAGACGAAGTGTTGAGTCTTGTATCTTCACGGTCCAACAGTCCGGCTAAAGTATATAGTCCGGTTGTCCAGATACCCCCTAATCCAGGACTCCCTCAGTCGGGACCCGAGGACATAGAGCACCTAGGCGAGCGAGGCAAGAGGGTGGCCGTTGCAGGCCTGCCCAACGATGTCGCCACAGATGCAAGAGCAAGCACCCTCTTCCTGACAGACCAGGGCACCAAAAGATAAGTCATGATTCACTACAGCACCGGCTTTGCTCCCTGCACACCCCGTTCGCCATCCCATTCCGGCGGTTTCGCTCCCCTTTTCGAATCTCTGGGCGGCCGCTTGCACGCCAAGGGGGACCTCGTGAGCATTGCGTCTCATGAGCTCTTACTGGACCTCGGGCCGCTCACCTCCTAGACTTAACCACGGCATCACGACCTGGCATACTAGCAATGACTGAAGCCTGCATGGGGACTGGGTCCCATCGGTGTAGAGCGTCGCGTTGTCTAGGGAAAAGAAAAGGGAGGAACTGCGCCGAACTGGGATATGCTTATTCATCACAAAATCAAAGAAATCAACACTGGTATTAAATACATTCCAGTCCTTACAAACCCCACGGGGTCTGCTTTTCATTCCGCGTAGCGAAAACAAAAGAAGGAAGGAAGTTGCCAAGCTACCGGGTGTCATTGGCGATGCCGGGCGGTAGCCACTGCCGCGCTCCGACCACGGCGGGAGCTTGGCGGCACGGAGCTGTCATCGCTCGACTCCCGAGACTCGCTGGGCTCAGGAGAGTCGTGGATTCCCAGGAGTCGCCGCAGCTACTGGAAGAAACGCCTAAGGAGACAGAAGCGGGCCTAGTGCCCGCTGCCGTACACCGCAGACTGCTTCCTCCGGGGCAACACTCCAGCCGTTCGCCCTCCATGTTGAAGACCTTGAAGAACAAGGTGGCTGCACCGTCGTACTCAAAGTGAATCACGAGGGCTCCCTCTGCCCGGCAAGCCCGGGCGACTTCACCCCATCCGCGCATCATGAAGACGTCTCTGGTGGGCACCACCTCGGCCTCAGCCCCGGTGGCCAGGTTGCAGCATCTGGCGTGCTGCAGCCACAACTCAAGCGGCCCCCTCGGAGGCAGCTCGCTGGCGAAGAACCTCGGGAGTCAGATCCAGGAGTCAGGAGGCATCGCTGCCCACACCACAAACTCACGCGAGCTACCCTTGGCGCGGGTCCGTGGCGCAGTCGGTAGGGCAATGGCGGCCCTGCCACCATCGTTGGGGACTGCTCGACAGCGCACATCTTCATCCTGGGGAGGGGGAAGCCAGGCGGAGGCCTCGATTGCTAAGGCCTGGCCACCTCTCGCCCCACGCCGGCGTCATGAGGGAGGCGGATCCACTTCTTTGGCGGGAGAGGATCAGGCCCCTCCCTGGGTGCCTTCCCCTTTTCGGCTGCTGAGAACCTCCTGATCAACGCCATGGGAGTAAGATGAAGAAGGAGAAGAAGCGGGCGGAAGCAAGATGAAGGAGAGATGAGCGGGGGCAGGGGGCTCTGCCACTCCCCCTCATTTATAGCCAAGGAAGGCCAACCGCCGGCCTCCACGACCTTGCGCCATGGTGATCTCCTGCATGCCGCATCGTTCTGTGAAGTCGAACAGTTGCTGAGGCAGCATGGGGAAGTGGAGACGCCCACATCCCATCAATCGCCATGTGTCATCAAGGCCATGGGCGGTTAGGGCCCGTGAAGCTCCGCACTTGCCCTTTTGCTTCGCCTGGAAGCCAAGTCCGAGCGCGCCTTGGGCCCGGGGGCTATTGTCGGTGTTCTAGATATGGGGCATACGGACTTGCGTGCCTGTGGCCCACCATGTGGCTCCATCGATGACCCGGTACGGCCCAGCTACAACATCAACAGCTCAAGACCCTCGCGAGGGGCCAAGCCTTGCGAGGCAGACGACGCCAAGACCCCTGAGGGGATCAGCCTCCTCAGGCTGGCTCCCGAGGGGCGGAGAGTTCTATGCAAGGTGTACCTCAAGAGGCGCGGCCAACGTGAGCCATGATGACCAAGGCCAAACGGGTGCCAGGCAGGCGCCAGCGGGCACAGAGCGCCAGTTTCCTATTTGGTGCAAGGGAGGCAAGCCGCAGGCGTGGGATCCCGAGGAATCAGTCAATGGTTTCCATTCTGGTGCAACAACACCAAGACTGCCAGGACGGCAGGACGGAGGTCATCGCCGAGCCCACCCTAGCGTCACGGCCAAAGGCTTTTTACCGGCGAAGACTACTTTTGTCAGGATAAGCTGTACTACTTGTCGCCTTTCAAATCCGGTCGTTGTGGGATCCCTTTCCGCCAACATTATGGAAGAGGACCGAGGCCTCTATAAATAGGACTTAGCCACCACCATAGAAGGGCATCTAGTTCAGATCCCACCAGCTCTCTTGAGCTCAAGAACACCTCACCTGCTGAGGCTAGTTCATCCACTGTACTAGTTCATCCTCAGCCCTTCGAGGCAATCCACCAAAACGCTGGAGTAGGGTATTACACCGCAAGGTGGCCTGAACCAGGATAAACTGCTATGTCTCTTTGTCTCTTCGAGCTCGACGCCCTAGGCTTAGGAGAATCGTGAGTAGGCAGGCTGGGTGGGTCGAGATCTCCGCACGCACCCCAGAGTTCGAACCTCTCAAGGGTTTGCGGAACCCATAATCTGACATCTACTATCACCTTCTATTCACCCATAGTGCTATATCCATGGCTCACACTCATGTATTGCGCTAGAGTTGAAAAAGCTTAAGAACATCAAAAGTATGAACCAGTTGCTTGGCTTGTCATCGGGGTTGTGCATGATAAATACTTCGTGTTAAGAAGATGGAGCATGACAAGACTGTATGATTTTGTAGGGATAACTTTCTCTAGCCATGATATTTTGAAAAGACATGATTGCTTTATTTGTATGCTTGAAGTATTATTGTTTTTATGTCAATATTAAACTCTTGTTTTGAATCTTATGGATATGAATATTCATGCCACATAATAGAAAGATTACCTGATAAACATGTTAGATAGCCTTTCACATCAAAAATTCTGTTTTTATCATTTACCTACTCCAGGACAAGCAGAAATTAAGCTTGGGGATGCTTGATACGTCTCCAACATATCTATAATTTTTTATTGTTCCATGCTATTATATTATCCACCTTGGATGTTTATATGCATTATTATGTTATTTTATATCATTTTTGGGACAAACATATTAACCTAGTGCCAGTTGCAATTTTTTCCTTGTTTTTGTCCTTTACAGAAAATCAACACCAAATAGATTCCAAATGGAATGAAACTTTTTGAGGATTTTTCTTGGACTAGAAGACATGTAGGAAGCTTCGGGAGGAGGCCAGAAGTCCCACGGGTGAGCCACAATCTCACCAAGCGTGCCCTAGGGGGCGCCCTATGAGCTTGTGGGCCCCCCTATGGCTCCTCTAACCCAATCTCAGCTCTATAAATACCCAAATATTCCATGTATACCAGGGGGCACACCAAAAATACTTTTCCGCCACCGCATGTTTTTGTTCTTGTGAGATCCCATCTTGGGGCCTTTTCCAACACTCCGTCGGAGGGGCATTCGATCGCGGAGGGCTTCTACATCAACCTTGCTGCCCTTCTGATGATGTGTGAGTAGTTTACCATAGACCTACGGGTCCATAACTAGTAGCTTGATGGCTTCTTCTCTCCCTTTGATCTTCAATACAATGTTCACCTTGATGTTCTTCGAGATCTATTCGATGTAATCTTCTTTTACGGTGCGTTTGTAGAGATCTGATGAATTGTGGATTTGTGATTAGATTATTTATGAATATTATTTGAGTTTGTGCTGAACTCTTTTATGCATGATTAAGATAGCTTTGTATTTCTCTCCGATCTATTGATTTAGTTTGGCCAACTAGATTGATTTTTCTTGCAATGGAAGAGGTGCTTTGTGGTGGGTTCAATCTTGCGGTGTCCTCACCCAGTGACAGAAAGGGTAGCGAGGCACGTATGTGTATTGTTGCCACTAAGGATAAAAAGATGAGGTTTATTTCATATTTATTGGATCTATCCCTCTACATCATGTCATCTTGCTTAAGGCGTTGCTCCGTTCTTGTTAACTTAATACACTAGATGCATGCTAGATAGCAGTCGATGTGTGGAGTAATAGTAATAGATGCAAGCAAGAGTTGGTCTACTTGTCACAGACGTGATGCCTATATTCATGATCATTGCCTTGGATATCGTCATACCTATGTGCTTTTCTATCAATTGCTCAAGAGTAATTTGTTTATCCACCATATGTATTCTTTCAAGAAAGAAGCCTCTAGTGAAAACTATGGCCCTCGGGTCTATTTTCATCTTATCGTTTTCAGATCTATAAAACCAAAAACACAAAAATACCTTGCTGCAATTTATTTACCTTTACTTTATTTTGCACTTTTATTTAACTTTTATATCAGTCTATCACATCTCATCCTTGCAAGTGACCGTGAAGGTATTGACAACCCCTTTTCCCGTTGGGTTCAAGTATTTGTTTGTTTATGCAGGTGCATCTATTTTGGACTTGTGTGTTCCTCCTACTGGATTGATACCTTGGTTCTTAACTGAGGGAAATACTTATCTCTACTTTGCTGCATCACCCTTTCCTCTTTAAGGGAAAAACCAATGCAAGCTCAAGAAGTAGGAGGAACCTTGACTACCTAGGCCACTTCACACCCTTCCCATGTGCACACCACAAAAGGAAGCTTCCGGGGGAACCTCGACCACCAAGATCTCTTCACAAACTTCTCAAAGATATGACTGAACCGTCTAGGAAGCGAAGCCTCCAAGAGTAATAAACTCACAGGCCCTCACTCGAACTAATCATTGCGGGGAGCTCAAACCAATGCAATAAATGCAAAGCAAGGTCAACCAACGAATGCTCAACTCACGCTCTCAATCTCACAATATGTAATCTCGAAAGTAGGAGATTGAAGTAGCGCCCAATATGCGATTCTATCCCAATCACATGATGAATTCATGATTGGGGCACAACCGCATTTCGAGCGCATAGCAAGGTGGATATCATTACAACATACCATGTACTGAATAGATGAGAATACCAGATAAAGGCTTACACTCGCCACAAGCTACAACATGAATACAATAGTTCATCAATACATAGCAATCATCATATATAAGAGCAGGATCCGACAACAAATGAAATCAAACAAAAAAGAAGAACGACATTCACTCTACTAATCCCAGCCCCCCGACCTGGAACCTATCCCTTGATTAAAGAAGAAGCAGAAGAACTCCAAAAGCAATCAAGCTCGCTCTCATGTCAAAGCATCACTTACCTGTACCTGCAACTATTGTTGTAGTAATCTGTGAGCAACGAGGACTCAGCAATCCCATTACCATGGGTATCAAGACTAGCAAAGCTTAATGGGTATGGAATGGATAAGTGGTGAGTTGTAGCAAGCACTAAGCTTTTGTATGGTGGCAAACTTATGAGTACAAGAATTAGAAAGTAACTATGCATAACGGCCGCAACTAGAATGATCAAGAAGTGATACTGAACTACTTACGAGTCAAACATAACCCCATCGTGTTCTCTTCTCGAACACCCTCGAAAAGAGACAGTCATGGTTACGCACGCGGTTGGTGTATTTGAATTTGGTTTAGTGTCAAGTTCTCTACAACCGGATATTATAAATTTCCAATCTGCCACATAACCACGGGCACGACTCTCGAAAATATTAAACCCTGCAGGAGTGTCCCAACTTAGTCCATCAGAAACTCTCACGATCAGCGGAGGACAATCTCCATATCGAGACAACCTGATCAAGCTTGGAATCCCGGTGCACAAGACATTTCGACAATGGTAAAACAAAACCAGCAAGACCTCCCTACGTGTCGACACCCTGATAGGAGCCGCGCGTATCTCGTCTCAGGCCACGATCGGATGAGCAGTCCGTACAACTAAAACATGTCCTCGAGTTCCCCATGGTGGTGCTGTAAGGGACTCTAGTTTGGACCAACACTCATGAGGAGCACTGGCCCGGGTTGTTGATTAATTATCCTCGAGTGCTAGCCGGTACCTATGCAAGTTTTAGTTATTATTTGGCAAATGGTAAAAACAAAGTTGGGCCTTGCTGGAAGAGTTTTATTCAAAGCAAACGGTCAAGGGGGGCCATAAACCCCGACCATGCAAGGAACGCAAATCAAGGAACATGACAACGGTATGACAGAAAATAGAGCGGTAAGAGTGGTACAAAACACGAGGCAAAAGGCCGAGCCTTCCACTCTTTACCAAGTACATAGGTACATTTATTAAATAAGAGATATTGTGATATCCCATGATATCCATGTCCCAACATGGAACAACTTCCACTGCACCTGCAACTAGCAACGCTATAAGAGGGGCTGAGCAAAACGGTAACATAGCCAAACAACATTTTGCTGGGATGGTGGAAAAGGTTAGAAGCTTATCATGGCAATTTAGGATGCTTGATAAACTAGTGGTATGTAGCATGACATAGCGATAACATCGAGACAACTAGCAAGGAATGATACTAGTGGTATCCAAGGTAATGTTCATCTTGCTTGAAATCACGCTAGGAAGAAGACCGAATCCATGAAGAAGACGAACGGGCATAGTTGAACGAATCCTCACAATCACAATGGTACCGGAACTATCGAGAATACGCACAACCAGAAAAAAGGAAACAACATGGTAAACCAACAAGCATAATCAGGGCATGATGCACAATCAAGTATGAGGCATGTCCATTTTAATGAGGCATGGCATGGCAAAGTGCAACAAACAATACAACAAATTAAGTGGAGCTCAATATACAACGAGTTGCATATCGATGAAACAACACAAGAATTATTTAGTTCGCTCTCGTTTATGAACAAGACAAGATTAAATGTTGGTTAACATGGCAAGAGGTGAAGCATGAGTAAACTATTTATCTAGGCAAGTTTAAACGAGGCCAAAAACAACAAACAACAATTTCGGAAACTCCGCATATGCATATTTCAAATTTGCTACTGTTCTGCCCGATACACAATTTTAATGTTGTTAAACAGCAAAATAAAGTGCACCATTGTAATCTATGCATTTTTCTACCCCAGTTACATATAAAGTTTATTTAAATCGGAGCTATGGTTAATTAGTCTTGAAATAAACCATTTTAACATTCCGTTGATGCAAAACAATGCAAATAGCAAGTTTAAACATTTTAAACATGGATGCAAGTTTTGAAAAATGACGACAATAGAGTGCCGATGCAATGCGAATGATGCGACGATGAATGCAACAAGCAAATAAATCACATGGAGACAATGAAACAACTGGAAGGCATCTGGAGCGTCGGTCTCAGGCTGTTACAACTCTCCTCCACTTACAAGAGATCTCGCCCCGAGATCTAGAAATAAGAAGAGGAAGATAAAGAGGTAATACAAAGTTGCTTCTTTGACAAACGAGTGAAACCACGAGCCTTGAGAGGTTGAACAACTTGAAAGAAATAATACAACCGAGATGAACGCGAATGAAAACACTCCATTAGACAAGAGGAACAAGGAAGACAACGAGAACCAATTGCTCAAGGGAGAAGATAGATTTTGAAATCACTCCAGTTAAAATGAGATAGAGAAGGAATAAGAACAAAAGAATTTCAACAACACTCCAGCTAAAAAGCGAAGGAATTGAACAAGAACTAGATAAGATGGAATGATACTTGATGTGAGCAACAACACAATGCCTTCGAAAGAAATGAAATAATGGAATGAAAAGAACGGAGAAGAGATAATATCTTCTACCAGAAGGGACTCAAAGGGCAATCTTAGGAAGTAGGTTTGAATGGACTATTGAAGAATCAACAATAAAAAGATATGATTCACGTGGGCTTATGTAAACATCTCAATAAATTGAGGCAAATTCTGCAACCAAAGAAAACAATTATTGATTGAGATAAACAAAGAGATGGAAACTTCTTCACTAGGATGAAAAGGAGAAAACTGGATCATTGATACGCACGACAATACCAACATTCCTTAGGGAAGGCTTTATGTGAAATATAACCCAGATAACTCCAACAAAGAAAGTGCTTGGTTGAAAAGATCTCAAGAACGAAGAGAAAATGATGGTTTTGAAATATCTCATTCCTGACAAGTTGCAAATCATGAAACACTAAGGGAAATTGTCAAGAACGACATACCAACACCTCAAAGATATGGTAGAAAGAAGTGTACTTCAAAATGCAAGATGAATAACATTTGAGCTCTCCCAACAAAAGTCTTGACGAACACTTCGAGAATGAATTAGGTCCTTAAAGAACCACCATGAACTCTTGTTAAAAAGAATGATAGCAAGGAAGTGAAAAATGAAGAGAAGAATATTGGAGCCTTGCGATGATTAGATGGAGCTTCGTGGCGATATAACCGTGAAGCGTCGCAACTCGGAAAGATAGATGGATCACTTGGAATCGAGAATTTACTCATCATGAACAGTCTCCGGAAGAAAAGATTAAATCACCTTGAGGAAACAAGAATAAGAATTATGTCATGCTTACCCTTCATCAACTTAAATTGATGACAAGCAATAGGTAGGCATGCTACTTATTCTTCTTGCAAGGATTGAGGAGAGATATAGCGCAAACAGTCTTCGACAAATCACTAGTAGGATTGGAAAGAATGAATGAAATGATACGATTATAAAGGAATAGGAATGTTGAATAAACCACAACATTGGTACAACGAGTTGCTATACAAACGGTTTTTAACCCCTTTACGTGACAACATTTTAAACTGTCGCCTAGTGAATGTGGGCGATAGCGGGGTCCTTCCCACACGACCCAAAAATCATCGGGGATAGGCTCTCCTGGCACACACGCTCGGCAAAATGAGGTCGTGTGCGGCGGGCGAGCGATCAAATATGGTTTTACATGCCCAATCGGTTCCGGCCGTAAGTACATCCAACACAGTCAGTCCCAAACAAATGTTTTCGTTTGTTATGTACATTCCACACAGTCAATCCAAGGAATATGTTTCCGTTCTTATGTACATCCCACATAGTCAATCCAGGGAAATCATTTCCATTCGTATGTACATCCCACACAGTCAATCCAGGGAAAATGTTTCCGTTCGTATGTACATCCCACGCAGTTTTATGTATAGGCTCATGTGTGATTGGTGTAACTATCACACACGCTCTGCCTCGGTTAACCGTTTGCTTTTATTCAACTACATCACACATGATTTGATGAAAAAAACTGTGTGGCATTGGGCTATCCATCACAAGCGCTTTTACTGCTAGAACCGTTTGCAAAGTTCCATGACCCATTTAGCAGGTTTATTAGCTTACAATTAATAATTCCAATATTACGCAAATTCACATTTCATATTGAACAGTTGTGTGCCAATTTCATACCAGGCATATAAATATATTTTAACATCACAGTATGATAGCTACCTGAAAACAACACAGTACAACATATAGCTAGTTCAGCTTCATAAGAACAATATATTCATTTCCCTAATCAAGATCATCCAGGCTCGTCTTATCCACCTCTGCTTTCAGTTTAGTAAAAACATGTTTTGCACTGGCCAACTGGGAAAGTGCCTCCTCCTTCGCCAACACCATCTTAGCAAAGTCTGATTTAAAAAATCTGAGGTCATTCTCCACCTTCCTCTTTTTATCCCGCATCTTCAAATATTCTTCAACGTTGACAACACTTTCTCTGAGCCTACCTCTATTCTCTTGCTCATACATGCACATCTTCAAACACTATGGCCACTCTTGATCAACCCACTTCAAGTAAGAACACTTCCGTTCATCCTATATATTTAAAACTAGATCAGTAACAACTGTAGGGGAAATGGGTTTATAGCAACATAGAAAACCACCAATACTTAGTTTGAAAAGTTGAAGAAACAGACTAATTATGACATATCGTCTCAAAAAGATCAATGTGCAAATGAATTAATTGCTACTGAGACGACAACCAAATTTTGAAACATCAGAAGCTATAATTAACTACAACAATGCTACAAGTTCTTACTCATGTACAATAAATAACAAATTGAACATTTTGTGAGGAAGCTAAATATGACTGCAGCAGCATAGCGACAGTGTTTCGATGACAGCAAATTGATACTAACAGGTGTGTACATGCATAAATTTAGTAACATAGAACTAATATCACTAAGGTCGTCCACTATGTATGCCAAAACCGGTGTAAAGACAATTGTTGCTACATTTTGCACCGGTGCCCTGCACTGGCAAGCCGATGCAGCAGAAAAAAATCAGGGACCCGGACTCCGGAGCACCTAGTTGGTCCGATGCCTAGTTCCTTCGCGCCATAAAGATTTAGTATTTTACTGCTTGGCTCCTCGGATGTGTGGACCAAAGTTGGCTGCACAAACTACTGAAGCGGTGCCAAATATTTTCTAATGGCACCACTAATGAGATGGCAACATTTTTAGATACTAGATACAAACTGTGATACTGTCTTAGGATGTGTTTGGTTGAATGTGTGGTATGAATGGGTTAGGACCGTGACAGTGTTTGAATCACACCTAACAAATGATTTGTAACAACGAAAGAGGGGCTAACCTTCTCTGCACATGCCAGAAACTTCCTCACACTATTCATAGATTCAAACACAGCTAGCTTCTTGCATGGAGATTGATGGTGACAACAAGCAGACAGATCTTCAGCCACCCTGCTCCATTCATTGCAACTGATGGTCCTAGGGAGCTACAAGAGGAATAAATGATTCAAATCGACCACCGGGTTAAAATCCTTCATTCCAAGTCATAGCTCGAGAGAGAGAAGAGAGGCGTACCCGGGTGGTGAAGGAGTCATCGTCGGAGGAGGAACCGCTGGAGAGGTCATTGAAGAAGACCATGGAGACCCCGGTGGTAGGATGCAAGGTGGCAAGAGCGAGGAAGCGGCTATAGCTTAGGAAGGAAGGAACGAAGGACAGAATAAACAGGGGAAATGTGACTTGTGGTCATGGATAAAAGGGGGTGGGGAAGGGGGGCGGGGGTAGATACTTCGGCGGTAGGCCAAAAAATTCGAAATGTGGAGGGAAACTTTGCACGTGGTGCCACCAGACACCATTCACTTTGAATGATTGTGTGCATCACAAATGATTACTATGCTTTACGCGCATGGGATGAGTTTGATAATTCAAACTTTGGTGGAAATTTCCCTGGGTACTGTCCTCATCCACGTCATTGCATAATTTAGCATCGCTTGCTAATTCGGGCACACAAAAGAGCATACAGCACACAGACCACACTTACTGAATCGAGCAATTTTAGTAATTAGACAGAGCCAGTTGGCCTAAACATTGCTCTAACAAAAGACCAGCATTAAAAACAAAGCCTAAGTACGGATCATTTTAACAAATCTGCCGCCGCACCGGCCTATGCATCGCCGTTGTGAGATGAGACGTCGATGATTTGTCCTGGCGACATGCCGCTATTGGTGGACTCCGCGTCCCCCCTGCTTAAGTCGACCACGTCCTCGTCGTCGTCCTTGTCCTCGGCGCCGCCCTCAAGGTTGTAGTACTCATAGTAGTGCCTGCTGAGGGAGTCCTGGATTAAGGGGTCCTCGGACAGTCGGACTATTAACATGGGCTGGACTGTTAGGCTATGAAGATACAAGACCAAAGACTTCTTCCTGTGTCCGGATGGGACTCTCCTTTGGGTGGATGGCAAGCTAGGTGATTCGGATATGTAGATTCCTTTCTCTGTAACCGACTTTGTGTAACCCTAGCCCCCTCCGGTGTGTATATAAACTGGTGGGTTTAGTCCGTAGGAACAACTACAATCATAATCATAGGCTAGGCTTCTAGGGTTCAGCCATTACAATCTCGTGGTAGATCAACTCTTGTAATACTCATATTCATCAAGATCAATCAAGCAGGAAGTAGGGTATTACCTCCATAGAGAGGGCCCGAACCTGGGTAAACATTGTGTCTCCCGCCTCCTGTTACCATCAGCCTTAGACGCACAGTTTGGGACCCCCTACTTGAGATCCTCCGGTTTTGACACCGACATTGGTGCTTTCATTGAGAGTTCCGCTGCGTCATCACCAGAAGGCTTGATGGCTCCATCAATCATCTACAACAATGCAGTCCAGGGGGAGATCTTCCTCCCCAGACAGATCTTTGTTTTCGGCGGCTTCGTACTTCGGGCCAACTCACTTGGCCATCTAGAGCAGATTGATAGCTACACCCCTGTCATTAGGTCAAATTTGGAAGCCTGAATTTCATGGCCGATATCCGCGGAGACCTGATCTTCGACGGATTCGAGCCCATGATGGCTGTCCCCTGCCACCTCGATGAACATGACCAAAATCTGTCACTGGACTGCATTCAGGAGACAACACCCATAACCGCTCTGGCCCTAGATCCGGAGCGCACCATCCGAGGACAGGAAGCTCAACCCCGCCACGGAAGCCGCAGACTCAGCGGCGTTTGAGCCACACACAGACCCAACATCGAGTTGGGCTTCTGTCACCAGAACCTCGGATTCGTCTCCGGCCATAGGTTTCGGACTGCGTGCATCCACATCCATGGAACCTGATTGGGCACCGATCTTGGAGTTCAACTCCGCGGACATCTTCCAGCACTCACCTCTAGGCGATGTGTTAAACTCATTAAAATCCCTCTCTTTGTCGGAGGATTCTCAGCCGAACTATGTCCGGCTCAAATTGGAAGTGGATGATGAAGAACTTCGTTTCCCACCCACCACCCACTTTATAGCTATTGTCAATGACTTAACTGACATGCTTGATTACGACTCCGAAGACATCGACGGTAAGGACAACGATGCCGGAGAGGGGCAGGAGCCACCACCCACAAGGCGCTGCACTGCCACATCCTCGTACGACATATACATGGTGGATACACCTAAAGAGAACAACAGCGACAATGAAAAGCCAGTCAAGGATAAACCTCCTGAGATACAGCCAAAGCGCCGGCGTCAGCGGCGCTGCTCTAAGCCACGCCATGGAAAAAACAGCAACACCGTCACAGGAGAAAACAATACTCCGTACAATGCCGAAGACAATGAAGACCCCGTTCAGCCAACCTCTGAACAGGAGGAATGGGAGGATGGGCGAGTGAGCCCCAATGAACAAGCCATGAATGAAGACTCAGAAGACAGTAACTACCTTCCGCTCTCCGAGGATGAAGTGAGCCTCAGCAACGAAGACTTCATCGTGCCTGAGGAGCATTCCGAGCAGGAGCGCTTCAAGCGCCGGCTAATAGCCATTCCAAGGAGCCTAAAAAGAAGCAACATCAGCTTCAAGCTGATCAGGATCTACTCAATGACAGATGGACTGGCGTCCTGGTAGCCGAGGAATACGGCCTCGAGCG
Source organism: Triticum aestivum (assembly GCF_018294505.1). Classification (NCBI taxonomy): domain Eukaryota; kingdom Viridiplantae; phylum Streptophyta; class Magnoliopsida; order Poales; family Poaceae; genus Triticum; species Triticum aestivum. The sequence goes on from NC_057804.1 coordinate 454,975,709, forward strand.
CCCAACCAAAAGTTACCCGAAGCGCAAATTGTTACCCTAGTTTGATGACGAGGCGCTGGAGCCCATCCTTCCAGCGCATAATGCGGCTGACCGGCCACGAGCGGCAACTCGAGCCGAACACCAGCCTGCACCACCTCGCCGTAAAAGCAGAAATACAATAGCTCAGGGATACACATATGACCTGCGGTATGACTTGGAAAACAAAGCAGGCCAGACCGGATTGATCTACGGATTGCGGGGGCGTGCCCCGATGCGCGATGATGGCCACCAGGCCAGACGTGAAAAATATAACCACGCCCGGGCCGAAAACCGCAGACAAACTCCATCCGAGCTACGTCACGACTTGGCCCGATATAGAGGCGCCGCACACCCCCTTTGCTTCACTGACGAAGTAATGGAATATGAATTCTCAGAAGGGTTTAAACCCGTAAACATCAAATCATATGATGGGACAACAGACCCCGCGATATGGATTGAGGATTTTCTTCTCCATATTCATATGGCCCACGGTGATGATCTTCACGCCATCAAATATCTCCCGCTAAAACTCAAGGGACCAACTCGACACTGGTTGAATAGTCTGCCTGAAAACTCCATTGGCAGCTGGGAGGACTTGGAAAACGCCTTTCTTGACAACTTTCAAGGCACATATGTCCGACCTCCAGATGCTGACAACTTAAGTCATATAGTTCAACAGCCCGGAGAGTTAGCCAGGAAATTCTGGACTAGTTTCTCAACTAAAAAGAACCAGATAGTCGACTGTCCAGATGCCTAAGACCTAGTGGCCTTTAAGCATAGCATCCATGACGAATGGTTCGCCCGACACCTTGGCCAAGAATAGCCGAAGTCCATGGCATCCCACGATGCTTATGACCCACTTTTGCGCGGGCGTGGATAGCTGGCTAGCTCGTAGCAATAATCATGCAAGCGAACCTAGCACTTTTGAGGCCAGAAATAGCAACGGCAAGCCACGACGCAACATACACAAGCGTCGAAGCAACGGTGACAACACTGAAGACACGACTGTTAATGCCGGATTCAGTGGCTCTAAGTCTGGTCAGCGGAAAAAGCCATTCCAGAGAAACAATCTGGGCCCGTCCAGTTTGGACTGCATACTTGATCACCCATGTCAAATCAACGACACTCCTAATAAAGTAGCCAATCATACCAACAGAGAATGTTGGGCCTTCAAACAGGCCGGCAAGCTAAATGTCAAAAACAAGGAGAAGGGGTCGCAAAGCGATGACGAGGAGGAGGAGCCCCAACCACCGAACACAGGGGGACAGAAGAAGTTTCCCCCTCAAGTTAAAATGGTGAATATGATATACGCTACCCATATCCCTAAGAGGGAGCGCAAGCGCGCATTCAGGGACGTCTACACGATGGAGCCAATCGCCCCAAAGTTCAACCCATGGTCATCCTGTCTGATCACCTTCGATCGCAGGGACCATCCGACCAGTATCTGTCATGGCGGTTCAGCCGCATTGTTCCTTGACCCAATCATTGATGGATTCCACCTTACACGAGTCCTCATGGACGGTGGCAGCAGCCTGAACCTGCTCTATCACGATACAGTGTGCAAAATGGATATCGATCCTTCAAGGATCAAGTCCACAAAAACCACCTTTAAAGGTGTCATACCAGGTGTAGAGGCCTGCTGTACGGACTCAATCACACTAGAAGAATTGATCTTCGATATCGTCCCCTTCCGCAGTGGCTATCACGCACTGCTCGGACGAACCGCATTTCCTCGATTCAATGTGGTGCCGCACTACGCTTACCTCAAGCTCAAGATGCCCGGGCCACGCGGTGTCATAATAGTCAATGGAAACATGAAACGCTCTCTCCGTATTGAGGAGCACACTGCGGCCCTTGCAGCAGAAGTACAGAGCGGCCTTTGCAGGCATAACCGCAATTCGGCGGCCAAGCTCCCGGACACTATCAAACGAGTCTGAACTACTCCGCAGCAGGATGGTCCAGTTTGTCAAGAGCTCGACTAGCAATTCGGCCTCTGTCCTAGTGCCGGCCAAACAACGACATTTGTACTGCATGTACATAACTACGCACTGAAAATACCATGGGCATAGACGGAGGCACATTTAGACCATGGTCCACAATACGGCTCAACCACTCCTGGACCCGCACACTTTTACTATTTCTTTTTCTTTTCAGGTTTATTTTCCCCCATGCCTTTTCCTGATAACCTGATCATCGGACCTATCAAGGGACGGATACACCAAGAAGGCAAGAAGCTTTGACGTAGAAGGGAACCCCCACGTGGTCTCTGCTAACGATCATTATACCTGTTTTAAAAATCCACATGCAGCTCGCCCTTGGTCGTGGCATGTCAAATAGCCCTATCTGCTTATCGCATTACTTGTACAAATACGCCTTGACGTATTAATCAAATTACAATGGAAAACAGTTTGCGGCTCAATATTTGCGGTGTCAACTTACTACTTGATATTTTTCCTTTTTATTATATTCTTATCAATTGCGCCCGTACACTCCGGTACGCCTTAATTTGCCAGGGGCTTCATCACACCCCACAATATGGTAATAAAGTCCGAACACTCTTACAGTATAGTTCGGCACCCCAAACTTATAGCATTATATGCATCGTCTCCGAATCATGTCTTTGGTCAATAGTTGGGTTACCCAGCTCCTGTGCTTACTACCTTACGTTCCGCTATATCGGCTAGGGTAGTAAAGGGAGAACTACTGCGATTGTGTCCCGGTTCTTTCGGACGAGCACCTCAGTAGAGAAAGCCGAAAACCGACTGTCATGATGCAGCAAGAGCCGGTCAGCTATTGGAGAGGTTACAAATATTTAGTGATTTTTTCCGCATTATGCGATGAATTGGTTTTAATCTGATCAGGTGTGTATAGCGCCCCAAGTTTGAATTTCCGAACACCAGGGGCTACGCCTAAATTTTTCTTGTCAAACTTCTATTGCTAAGTGGGAATAATAAAGCCGAATAGTCCGATTGCCTGGTTCGTTGCGCTAAACACCTCCTTAAAGGACCAAAACCTTGGATAAAGAGTGTTTAGATTTATCTCGAACACCCCCATACTACCTACATGGGGGCAGAAGCCGACGACTGGCCAATTCTTAGATTTAATAAAACGACCGCACATGAGGTAAAATTTTAAATGACAGACATTATATTACGTAACGGATCTGTTTCATAGTACATGACAGAATAACATGAATGTATTCATGGGAATATGATATCCTTAGCACACCGCTCCACCACAAGGCGGGATCCCTCCAGGTTACTGTCAAAATACAGTTCGGGTGTGCGGTGCTCCTTGCTCGCGGGCGGTCCCTCGGTCATCAGCTTTGTGGCATCCATCTTCGCCCAATGCATCTTGGCGCGGGCGAAGTCCAGTCGTGCGCCTTCGATGCAGACCGACTGCTTGATGGCATCAAAACGAGGGCAGGCAATGATAAGCCGCTTCACGAGTCCGAAGTAGCTGCTGGGAATGGCTTCGGCAGGCCATAGCCGGATTATCAAATCCTTCATGGCTAGTTTGGCCTCCCTATGCAGCTCGACCAACTGTTTCAGCTGATCGCTAAAGGGCACTGGATGTTCTGGCGCAAGGTATTGCAACCAGAACAACTTCTTCGTAGAGCTCCCCTCTTTGGCTTAGTAGAATTCCACAGCATCTGACACACTACGCGGCAGATCCGCAAACGCCCCTGGAGAGCTCCAAATCCGGGTCAGTAAGAGGAACCTTTCCTTCACATATTTGCTCTGCATTATAAAAGCCTTACCCGCTGCGATTTTCTTAGCCGCCTGGATTTCCTGGAGGGTGCCCTGGGCTTTGGCTCAGGCATCTTGTGCGCTCGGGCATGCTTTGGCAAGTTCGGACTCTTGATCCTTAAAATCGCGCTCCAAGGACTCGTACTTCTTGACGGTGTCCTGGAGCTCTTGCTGGACCTCACTAACCCGGGCCTCATGCTTTTCGCGTGCGGCTCATTCCATGGCCGCTTTGTCCTCGGCCTCGGCCAACACCTTCTTGAGGGCCCCTACTTCGGTCGTTTCCCCTAATAACATAATGACACTTCAGTCAACATGAATCATTTATCCTTCGTGAATATATACAAGGTTACTGCATACCTTGACTGTCCTCCAGCTGCTTCTTCATGCGGCCGAGCTCTTCCTTGGCCCGCTCCAGACTCCGCTTTAGTCCGGAGACTTTCGCAGTATGAGAGGTCGCAGCGAGCTGCGACGCCTGCTTATTCACGTAGACATTTTAGATTAGACTCCTGCGAAATTTATTTGATCCTATGTTCGGCTTTTCTTTCCGAACACCGGATAGAGTATCAGGGGCTACTGTCTATACTGTGACATTCTTTTTATAGTTGTGTTGCTTACCTCAAAGCTTGTTAGAAGGCTCATGCACACTTCGGTTAGTCCGCTCTTCACGGACTGGACCCTCTCAATCACTGTACCCATAAGGGTACGGTGTTCTTTGACAATGGAAGCACCTCGAAGCGCTTCCAACAAAGTGTCCGGCGCCTCTGGATGGACAGAGGTCATCGGCGGAATAGGCATGCCCCTTTCTCCAAAGAGGGCTGCTTGCCTGATTCTGGAGCCATATGGGTCTCCAGAATTATATTCGGATGAGGGCCAAATTGGATATGGCCCCCATCGTCAGTATCAATGGAGGTTTGCTCCCCCATGTGTCCGGCAGCTGAGGCTTCACCCTCTGGCGCCTCCCTGACGGCCTCCGGATTCTCTCCCCGACCTAGGATCCTTCGGGACGACGCCTCGGCGCCATCAGTGTCCTTGGGAGAGGAGGCCAAGGGAAGGGTCCCCCTGTCCATCATGGCCGGATCCAGCAGTTCCTCCGAAGATAAGGACCGCTCGAGGTTGGACCGAGCCAGACTGTTAATACATAATTTAGCACATTAAAACAATGAAGTAAATAGGCCGGATATATGAGCGTGTCCGGACACTTACGAATTGGCCAGGGGCTTGTCCCTGAGCTCCCACTCCTAGCTGCTGTCGGTGGCTGCTGCGGAGCTGTTCGGAAGGGGAGTTTCCCCTTCTTGGATGCCTTGGCCTCCAGATGCATGGATGCTGTCCTCTTCTTTCTCCCCCCTACAGGGGGGAATGGCTTTCTTCTTCCTCCTCCTCTTCCTCGTTGTCCTCGGTGGCGGAGGAGGCGCCTCGGCATCTTTGGACGTCACGTCCGAATTGCCCTAGTGACAGAGACCACCTCTGGTCCCCTTCGCCTTCTTCTTGGCCTTCTTGTCCGGCACCTGATAAGGCACCAGAACCAGCATCTTCATCAGAAGAGGGATTTCTGGGCCTTCGGGCAGC